>NW_020448553.1:186805-190263 GCF_003343035.1 Apteryx rowi
GCGGCCGCGGCGCGCTCGGCCCCGCGGCGCGGTCTCCGGCGAGGCCACCTCCGCCCGGGCGCGCCTCATTTACAGCCGGAGCCATTCATCCCCCCCGCCCCTTTGTTCGCCCTGAAAGTAATGCTGTGAATTAAAAGAAATGACAATATTTTCTATCTGCTTGAAAGTCCACGAGAAGGGCCCTTGAGCTTGGCAAAAATCAGGCGAATCATTCATCGTGCCACCCCGCACCTGTGGGCTTGGCATTGAAAACCCCGCAGACCTATTCCTATTAAACTTAATTATTCCCCAAAGGCGCACAATGGTTGAAATGGAGCAGGTTGGAGTCTGTTTATTGGTCGTAAATGTTTTTCTGAAGATCTTCTGAATCTCATTGTTAGCTCGTTGTTTGAGGCTGCCCTCTTTCTTTCAGACTAGAGTAGCCTTGGACTTTTCAATTTTCAATCGTAACATCTGCTTAATCGTACGGATCAAAATATGGAGACACAAAACATATGTAATGGTTGATTTGTTAAATCCTGGTAATGAGTTATTAACAAGGGAAAACAATAGGGCAGGATGGTGAGAGCCTTATGGTAACAGAGTCACTTTATGTAACGCCTGACGTTTCCCTTCTTGATAAATGGAACTAAGGTCTGAGCGCCAGGTGATAGCAAGAAAATCAATGTCTTTAGGGGCCAGCACTGAGACTTTTTTTCTATGTGAAAAATTAGGAGACATAAAATTTAATTGGCTGATCAGGGGAAAGCAGTGGTCTTAAGTTTAATTGCCAGTAGGCTTAGCAAGAGAGACAAAACAAGATTTGGGCCTGTTTGTTTGCTCGCATCCCAGCTTCAAGTCCAAGTGTATCATTGAAAATGTGTTTTATTATAACACATGTCATGCTTTACAGTTCCCATATTGTGTGAAGACAATAGTTAATGGTACATTAAAGACAAGCAAACCATGCCAACACGTCTTGGACACATTGTAAGGGCCTCTCTCTTTGCTTGCTTTAGGCAGCTGCAGTCCAGGACCCAGAAGCACAAAAAGAACAAGTTTGAAATACCAGGTGCATCCTAGAGAACCACGACAGGGATTGATATGTTATAGCCCAGGACATGAACCTAGCAATAAAGATATCATTTCGATTGTTTGCGGCTTCCACGCCATGTAAAGCAAGAGGCGCCAGAGCAGGCTGCTTTCTGGCAGCGAAGCTTTCCCTCCCTGCGTTTCCCTATCTCCCTCAGCCAAATCCGAACACCTGTTGGCCAGACCTCACATCCCGTCGTGGGAATCGTTTCCTACCAATGATTCCAGATCTCGAAAATGCAATTTGTTGTGGAATTATTTAGGACCATTCCCACAGGCTGCAGAATGCTTTGGAAAGAGAGAGATTTACCAGGGAACACTCAACTGGTGTTTGTTCAACCTCGCAGCTGGTACTCGATGCCAGCGAGAGATACATTAATGAAAATGGGATGAGTTCACGCGTTGAGGAGGTTTCACATCCGATACATTGCAGGGCGCTCGTCCTAATATTGGCAGATTAGAGGCCATGGGAATCACGGTGGGACGATTTCACAGTGCCCATGACAGCCCCCTTATGCGCACAGCCCTGCTGGAGGAGAGATGCACTCGTTCCGATACCTTTTCTAGGCTTTAAGATGAGGAGATTGATGCCTTCAGTTTGCAGGGGATTTTTTACTAGGTCCTTTTTGATAATTAAATTGTCTTCTCAATGGGATTTAAGAAGCATCACGATTGATATCCATCTCAGGAGAACAGCAGCAGCCTGTGCACCAACAGCCCGCACCTCCCTCTCGGGAGCCCGCGAGAAGTGACACGTTTGGAAGTGCCTTAAAAAAAAAAAAAAAAAAAAAAAAAAACACGCCCGAGCAGATTTGGGGATTTTTCCTCCCTTTTTGTTTGCTTGGTTTATTCTCTTCTGGTTTCTAGCCCGGCCTCAGACCGGTGCGGCTGCCGGGGCAGCTTCTCACCTCGGGAATGCGTGTCGGGGGGCCTGGGCGGGGGGCGACCCGGACCCGGCGGGCCTGGCCCGTCCCCGGGGGCGCCGTCGGGGCAGCGCGGCCCGGGAAGGGGGCCCCGCCGAGAGGCCCCTGCACGGGCTTTTCCGCCGGGCTCGCGGCGGCGGGGCCCGGAGGGGCCTCGGTGCGAGGCGGCAGCCCGGGGGCGGCGGGGAGCCCCTGCCCGGGCCTTGCTCCGCGCTGCAAACACGGGCTGCACCGCGGTGCCCCTTCCAGCGCCGCGGGAAGGGAAGGGGCAGGCGGGTGAAAAGGGGCCTCAATGGCTGTCAGTCACGGCTGCCCCACGCTGGTCCCGCAGCGCCCAGCCGCAGCCGCGGCCGGCCAAGCCCCGGGCCGCTGCGAGAGCGGCGCGGTCCCTCGGGCTCCGCGGCTCCCTCCGCGCCGGGGGACCTGCAAAGGCACTTTCGTTCTGCTTTTTGCTGCGGGATTTTGTCGCAGAAGCGCGGCACTCGGGTGAATGGATTATGAGTAAGTAAAAAGAAGCTGTCAGTCTCTTTGAAGATTGCGTTTAAAGGGACTTGCCAAGTCAAGACGGGAGAGTGACAAGATAGAGACCCTGGTGTTTTACATGCGAAGGCCGGCTCTTCCGCTTGATCTGCACCATACTAAAGGATGTGTTGAAGCATTGAATCACAAAAAAGTGGCACGCCAAAGAAAAGGTGCCACATAACAATGATTGTAGTGTTTTAATTGTGGGGTGCCACATCACCAAAGCCAATTGAGACGGACGGGGCTATACACAGAAGGAAACGGTACAACACTTCCATAACTTATAATTAAGCTGAAGTCCGACTAACATTTGACTTTCTAATGAGTGTAATGAGATTACATGCCTGATGGAAGCATTTGTGCAAAAGCGACTTTCTGTGTTTAATGAGGTCCTAATACAGGAAAAGATCGAATTATGGGTCGGCTCTTTTCTCACTGAAAAAGCCCCGTTTAAGTTCAATGACACCGGTGCCGATCGCCTCCCTCCTGCTGCCGGATGGGGAGAGGCTCGAACCAGGGCAGGCTAGCCGGGGAGTCAGAGCCTTCAGTAAAAATAAGCAAATAAATAAGCACATGGCCCCCCCCACTCCCCTGGCCCAGCGTCGCCGTGTTTGTGTGGGTAAGTAGCTCCTCTAATTGCTATTGGAATAGATCCATGCCATCCGCGCTAGGGAACTAAATGTGTCTAACTAGGTTAATGCAATTAGCATGCATGCAACATATTGCTCCCACTTTGCGGCAGCTTTGAAAAAAAGAGAGAGAGATGTACAGTATATGATGAGTAATAATTATACCTTGGCTCACCAGGGCCGTTCCCATCCGCCTGGACACCTCGCTGGGTCAGCTCTGCTCCGGACTGAGCTGGGCTGGGCATCTGGGGCTCGGCCGGGGGCCGAGGCGGCGGGGCAGAGCCGCGGGTGCCACGGGAAAATCAGCACCTGC
>NW_020448553.1:190413-192676 GCF_003343035.1 Apteryx rowi
CCGCGCCGGCCCCCGGGGCCATGCCGCCCCCTCCGGCGGGCTGGCACGCCGAGCTGCGCCTGGCCGGGGGGACTTTGGCACCCCGACGGCTTCGCGAGCCCCCGAGTGCTGCGCACCCAGGGCAAGGGTGCGGGGCGGGGGGGCTGTTTGCCACGCATGGCCCGCTCCAAGCGTGGGGACAGCCGGCAAAATGCCGGCGTTGGCCACGCACCCTGGGCAGCGCGAAGCTAGGCTGGTCCCGAGGCTTGGTCCCCACGCCCCGTCACTTTTGGGAAGGGCTTTGTTTGCACCGCTGCCCACCGGGGGGGCAGCGCCCATCCCCGTGGCCGCCGGGCCGGGGTACAATGCAGAGGGGGCACCTGCGAGCCCTTGCAAAGCTGGTGCTGCAGCACCCTGGGTCTTTCTGCCGGAAGCCACAAGCAGAGCAGAGGCACTGAAAGGAAGGGACCTCATAGAAATAGACAAAGACATCGGTTGGAAACACTTCAGGAGAGGACGTCAAAGGGGGTGGAGTGAAAGTGTCCCCCCCGCGTTCCCCCCGGCAGTATAAGAGCCGCCGAGCCGGGCGGCGGGGCGGAGGCACGGGGCGGGCACTGCCGGCCGGTGCCCAGCGCGGACGCGCTCCCGGCCCCGCACAGGGACCGGGAGAGGCACCTCGGCCGTCTCCGGCAGCTCGGCGCTCCCCGCCAGGGCTGAATTTTGGCGTTTATTGGGGGGGGGGGCGCAGGCTGCTTCCCTCGAGGATGTCCCGGAGTTCTCTGAGCATCCACTTCCCACAAATACACTGCTCTACAAGGTTTTATCCGGATTTATTATTAACAAACACAGGAAGAGTCCACGTGTTGCAATAAATTATTTTCACAGGTTCTGACAAGTTTTTTTTTTTTTTCAGAAGGTGCTGATGGAATAAAACTATTGCATATCTTTAAAATCAGGATAAATTATATAAATTATACATTCAAAACAGACGATTCTACCTCATTATCTCTACTCTGTAATAAATAGATAAATAAAGTTGATTGCCCTTAGAGTCTGAATCTTAAATTACATTTAAAATAAAGGTCTTTACATACAAAATATACACCGCTGGACACACGCGCAGTCCACCTGCGCGGCGCCTCATGCCACGAAATCGAAGGGAGGCTCGTTCTCGATGTTGTTGAGGGACGACTTGTTGTTCAGCTTCCGGGGGTCCTCGGGGGTCCACACTTTGGCTGTCCTGATAATGTTTTGTTCCTTGAGCTGCTTCTCATCAGTCCACGACAGCGAGTGACCGGCCAGAGGGGGGAGTCCGTAGTCGGGGTCGCTCGGGGAGGGAGATCCTGGGCGAAGGGGGAAGAAGACAGAGGGGTTATTGCTGGGGTTTTGCCCCGGGGCGCCCGCAGCCTCCCCTGCCTGCGCGGCGGCGGCAGCCCGAGGCCGGGGAGGCGGCGGGGCCGGGGAGCGGGGCCCGGCGGGCGCCCCGCCGCGGGGACGGGGCGGGATGCGACGGGACGGGACGGACGCGGCGCGGCGCGGCGAGACGCCACTTACTTGTGCCGCGGTGGCAGATGATGATTTTCTTGGGCTGGCTGGGGCTCTCGCTGCTGGCGCTGCGCAGCGGCAGGTCGGACTGCACCAGTTCGCTGAGGAAGTTGATGTAGCCGATGGCGAGGCGGAGCGTGTCCACCTTGGAGAGCCGCTTCTCGTAGGGCAGCGTGGGGATGTGCGAGCGCAGCCCCTCGAAGGCGTCGTTGATGGACTGCATCCGCCGGCGCTCCCGCACGTTGGCCGCCTGCCGCAGCTGCTGCAGCTCCGCCTCGGAGCGCACCCGCCGCCGCCGCTTGGCCGAGCCCAGCGCCTGGAGCCGCCCCCCCGGGGACAGCAGCGCCGCGCCCGCCGCCCCGCAGCACTCGTAGGCGAAGCCGGGCGAGGCGGGCGACGGGGGGAAGGTGGCGGCCGCCGCCTCGCAGCAGTAGCCGCCCTCGGGGTCCCCGCCGTCGCGATAATACTCCTGCAGCTGGCGGCTGAGGAAGTCCACGTCCTGCTCCAGGAGCCCGTCGGCGCCCAGGGCGTCCCGCGAGGACGGCTCGGGGAAGAAGTCCTCCTCGTCGAAGTAGGGGGGCGAGGAGAAGGAGTCCAGCCCCCCGGGGAAGTGCTCCAGCAGCACCGCGTCCATGCTGCGCCCTGCCCCGGCGGCGCAGCCGGCGCGGGGGGCGGCCCCGCCGGGACGCGGCTCCAGCGGCCCCCGCCGGCCCACGAGCGGAGCCCGCCCCGCGGCTGC
>NW_020448553.1:193106-194318 GCF_003343035.1 Apteryx rowi
GTCGCGCCCTCCCGCAGGTGCCGCGGGCGCCGCGGGTGCGGGGTGTTTGGGGACGGGCCGCGGGGCCAGGCAGCAGCGCCGGCCTGGGGGGCCGCCCCGCACCCCCAGCGAGCAGCCCAGCTCCAGCCCCACGGCCGCCCCGCGCTTCCCAAGAGGTCGCTGATCAAAACGTGCCCGTTTGCAAGAGTCGGCAGCCCCCGGGCCAGCCTCTAACCGCGGCACGTTTTGGCCCTCCGACGTCAGAGATACTGTCTGTCCAKTTTCTTTCCGAGTATTTTTCCAAGGCGCGAAGAGCAGCGCGGCTCATTCACAGAACCTGCGAGCCCTTGCTGTCGGCAGAGTCACTGTAGGAGCAGTCATATGATTAATTGATCGAGTGGGGTTTCTAGTGGCATTTGAAATTAAGACTATTGTATCCTCACATCAGAATAAATCTCATCAGCTTCTTGAGTCCGGGGGTGTATCGATTTTAAACATATCGGATTGTATTGCGTTTTTTCTTTTCCCACTCCGATTACCCTCTCAGAATGAGCTCGTTTGGCTGAAGCTCTGTTAATAATTCCCTAACTGACTCTCACTGATTAAAGCGTTAAAAATTCTCACTGGGGTGAAATGGATTGCACATCAGATTAGGGGAGGATTATCTCTGTCATTAGCGCTGCAATATTTTGTCCGGTAAAGTCTGTCGAGGTTTATCGAAAGTGACTTTCCAACGGACTACCAGCATAGACAGAGATCAAACCCCAAATGGAAACGTACCCCACTCTATCAGCAGAGTAAGACAGGGCTAGCTCCAGAAAAGTAATAAATGACTTGACTTCAAAGCAGCTGACAACATCGTGATAACGCCAGAGAAACGTGAGTCACATAAGGGAACAAAGAGCTTTGCAAGAGCGATTTCTTGGAAAGTCCTGCCTTTAGACAGACCACGCTAAAAAAAGGCCAAAAGGAAAGGAGGAAACCAGAGCTCGCGCCAAGGCAGGAACGCGCCTGCGCGTGGCTGGAGGAGTCGCTGCCACCGCCTTCGGGGCAGGGAAACTGAGGCCATTTTCCAGTCGAGGGGCGAAGCAACCGCGAGAGAGATCGCTGTTCCCTGCCCACGTGCGTCCGGAGAGCCAAACCCACGCAATCCGGCCGCTGCATTTCATTGCATCGCTCCGCAGTCGCAGCGACTCCGGCCCGGAGGAGGCCCGAAGCCCCGGGCGGGAGGAG
>NW_020448553.1:194553-202053 GCF_003343035.1 Apteryx rowi
AGCCTGCCCTCGCATGAACTGCTGGGGAGGAGGCACGGCGTGACCCCCTGGGGCCCGGCCCCGGGCCAGGCGGACCCGCCGCCTTGCAAAGTCAGTGACCCTCGAAACGGGCCCGTCCCAGGGCTGCAAGGCGGGGGATCGCCGTCGCGGAGGGTCTGCGGAAGCCTCCTGGCCGGGGAAATCTCCCAGCACCGGGGGGGAGCCGCGGGCCCGGGGCTCGGCGCTAGGCTCAGGAGGAGGCTGCGAGGCGGCGAGGGAAGCGAGGGGCGACCGGCTTCCTGCGCGCAGGGCTCGGCCCTCTGCGCCCCTTCGTCCTGCAGCCCCTCGCCAGGGGCCAGGCCTCGCTCCTGGCTGCACGACGTCTTCCCGGAAGGTCCTTTCCCAAAGAGCTGGTGGGCAGGGAAAGCCGTCCCGGCTTCGGCGGGCGGCACGGGGCTCGGCGCGGGGCTCCTGCAGAAGGCACCTCCTGGTGCCGCCGCGCCGCTTGAGTGCGGTCGGACGGCGGCTAATTAGTGACCAGACCAGATCAGGTACCGCAATTGGGTGGCAATAGGAGCAGCCGCGCCCGTTGGACAGAGCCGCCCCTGCTCCGCGCCCGCGGCTGCCCGGCGGAGGCTCCGCGGGGCCCGGCGGGTGTCGCCCGCCCGTGCGCACCATGCGTGCCGTGAGCCCGCGGGCCGCGAGGCGCTGCCCATTCGCCTCATAGGATCCCGGGATAATTCCGGTTGGAGGTGCCACGTCCAACCTCCTGCTCAAAGCGGGGTCAGCTTCGAGGTCAGAGCAGGTTGCGCAGGGTTTTAGCCAGTCGGGTCTTTAAAACCCCCAGAGGCTGCACAACCTCCCCGGACAACCTGTGCCACGGCTTGACTGTCCTCATGGTGAGGAGTTTTCCTTTATATCCAGTCTGAACATCTCCTGTTTCTTATGGTAAAAAGGTTTTCCTTACGTCCAGTCTGAACTTTTCGTTTCAGTTTATGCCCGTTTTCCCTCATCCTCCAACCATGCACTGTTGTAAAGTCTGCCTTCTTCGTAGGTATCGGCAGGCTGCTATTAGGTTTCCCTGACACCGCCTCCTCTCCAGGTTGAGCAAGCTCAGTTCCCTCAGCCTCTCCTCACAGGACAAGTGCTCCAGCCCCGACCGTCTTGGCGGCCCTTGGTGGGCTCCAGTTTATCGGTCTTTCCTGTATTGGAGGGCCCCAAAGTGGACGCAGTATCCAGATGTGGTCTCACGAGTGCCAAACAGAGGGGACTGATCCTTTTCCTCGCTTCCCGGGTTGTGTTCCTGTTCATGCAGCCCAGGGGTGCTGAGGGCCTTCTTTGCTGCCGGGGCGCACTGCAGGCTGCTGCCCACCGGGACCCCCGGGCGCTTTTCAGCCGAGGTTGGCGGCGAGCGCTGCGAGCGCACGGCGCACCGCGCTGCCCCAGCGCAGCTGTGTGCCCAGCTGTGCCCTGGCACCAGCACTGCACCCTGGCATCGTGGTCCGCCTCACGCCCCCAGGGTTCTCGGTCCCCCATTTGCAACCGTAGCTTGGCAAAGGCATCGTTCGTCCGCCGACAACTCCTCCAGAACAGCTCTGTCCGGCCAAGCCGTGGGACCCGTCTGCAAGAGCAAACGCAGCCCCGGGCCCTTGCTGCGCCCCCGGAGACACCGGACTGCTCCCTCGGAGGAAAGCGGCGGAGGGTCGCTCTGGAAACCGCTAGGAGCCACCGGCTTTAAGGGGGGCGCGGACCCTCAAGATGCTCAAGTGTGAGAGGAGAGGGTTGTGCCTGCTCTCCGCACCGGCCCCTCGACGTCTCCAGGGACTGCAGGGAAGGCGCATCCCGCCCGTGTCGAGAGGCCCTGCAGGGACGCCCGCACTTCAGCACTCCCCAGACGGCACATGGGGACGGCGACACTCCCCCGCCGGGTTGCTGCCCCTCCCCGCCCAAGCTGGGCTCTCCGGCAGAGCGGCGCCTGTCTCACTCCAGCCCTAACATCCCTTAACCCGTCAGCCAGGTCCAAAACAGTGGGGGGGGGGGAGCACCAACGTGTGGCGGTGCCACCAGCGGCGGGACAAGAGGCGCTGCGGCAGGGCAGGGACCGCCGTGCCCGGCCAGCGAGGCTGCTGTCGGGGGCCGGAGGTGGCCGGGCAGCCCACAACGCTCCGGTCCCTCCAGCACAATGCTCAGGTGAGTTTGAGGGGATTTCCCACCGGCAGAACTTGCTGTGTTCCCACTCCTACCTACCCGAGCAGGAGGCATCACCCGTGGGACGGCCAGTCCGCGCTCCCGCCACGCTCCAGCTGGAGCCGGGAGGTTCAAAGTCGGTGAGCAAACCACGCCGAGTGGCCTCTGCCACCACCCACCCAGCCAGCACGCAGACACACACAAGCTCCTACGCTGATTAACGTTGCTGGGCGGGGATATTCCTGTGCACCTCTTGCAGCATGTCCCCCAGGTCAGACTGACCAAGTACTACAGATCCAGGTGGGGGGCAGCTCCCAGGAACAGGCTCTTTCCTTCAAAAGCCACCAGCCTTCCCCCAGCCAAGCTCTTTGATACCGGTCTGTCCCTGAGGTCGAGACAGATGCCCGGGCATTTCTCTTTAACGCTTTACATGGTGGTGAAGCACTTTCCCGACGGCCCAGTCTGAAGGCTTTAGGAAGTGGCTGGAAAAGCGAAACAGGATCCCTGCTGTTGATCTAAGGGCTGCCTGTGCCGGGAGAGGCCAGCGGAGCGCGGCGCATTTACCGCACGCGCGGTATTTCGCCTGCCCCCGCGGTGCCGCTGCGCGCTGCAGTGCTCTGCCGCCGTCCCGCGGGCCTGAGCCCCATCGCGCTGCGACGTAAACCCTACATGTGTGGTCGCGGCGCGACACCGGCGAGCCAGAAGAACCGAGGCAGGGGGTCTGGGGTCCTTGCGATCTGTCTGTCCTTGGGAACCAGCTCCATCGGGAACTAAGGTCACTTTGTGCTGCTGTTTTGGCACTGGCACCTTGAGCAGGCTCAACAACTCAGCAGCCGAGCTGCTGCAGGGGAGCTCGGCACCCAGCTCCCTTTGAAGATCTGCTGGGGAGAACAAAAGGGACAGAAGTGAGATATTTTGGAAACCTAATGAGCCGACGGAACTGAGAATATCCGAGTTTACACTCATGGGCTGTCAGAAAAGTTAAGAGAGAAAAGGTTTCTGAGGACTAACTGCTATGACTGGACACGGACAAGTTGTTGGGGGCTCAAAGCCCTTGAAATCGTTCGGATTTAAAAGATCTTTGGAAATATTGTGGCCAGTCCCACAGGGGAAATAACAGATGCGTGATACTATTCACTGACAGTGCTTCTCCCCCTCGTCACGGCATGGCTGTGACTCTGCATATGCAATGGGATGGAGGGCTATGAAACATTTGGTCCCCAAGATCACAGAAGCACAGAATGGCTGAGGTTGGAACAGACCTCTGGAGACCATCTAGTCCAACCCCATCCCATGCTCAAGCAGGGTCACCTAGACCAGGAAGATCCGTGGTACTTAGTACCAAGCATGATGCTTAGGGACAGCAGTGTTTTAGTGCCCTGTACTGTATTGAGCTCAGCCCTTGTCACTGAGGAGATGCAGAAGCAGCTCCATAACGATGTCTTAAAGACAAAGGATTCCAGTTTTGAACATCTGCCTTTGAGAAATTAATACAAGTTATCGTTTAAGGAGCAGTCTGACTCACRGGGAAATCTCATCTCAGGTTGCCTAAGACTTTATGAAAAAGAAACTTGCGAAAACCATGAGACGCTAACACTGCAGCCCTAACTATGGAAATGCACCTGGGCAAGCACCGCGTGTGTCGCAAAACCCCTTGTTTCAATATTTGCACTAGCCAGGCGTTTCGTGCGACACTCGCCGACGGTCGCCCCGGGAGGGCTAGCGACGCGCTAACGGGAACGAGCCCTCCCAGCACTGCTTTCCCGCAAAGAAAATATTTAACCAGTGCCCAACACTTCATCATTTCAATTCCTTGAATTCAGGAACGAGTGAAGGGACCCAAGGACACACTTCCTTCCTTTCCAAGTCAATGATAACAAGATAAGTCCACTAAGCAGCTACCTGGCTGCCAGGTGACCAGGTGTCACCAGCAGTCACTAATGGTCTAGAGATGGGGCGGGATGATGGGGCTGGGACCGGAATGGGAAGGACAGTGCAGGGGTGCGTGCGAGGCCTGGCCCCACCTGCCCCCACTCCCGAGCTGCTCCCCAGCCTTCGTGGTCCACTGCAATGTCCCCCCGAGGGAAGGAGGGGAGGGCGAGCTTCCTGCAGCCGAGGGGCGCGGGCACCCCGGCCCCGCTGGCTCGGGCAGGGCCGCGGAACGGCCTCTCCCGGGGTGCTCGGCGCGGGACACAGCCTGGCCCGAGGAGACTGCGCCATCCAGGCGGCTGCTGCGCGCCCCTGGCTCGGGAAAGGCTGCTCTTCACCGCCGTCCCCGAGCCTCCTCCGCGGACGAGGGGCCCCGCAGCACGGCTGGGAGTCGGCAGCGGCTCCGCTCCCGCAGGACAAGCAGAGCGCCCTGCCCGCTTCCGCCCACCCTTTCCCGTTAACAGGGTTCAGCTCGGGATCTCTCAGGAGGGCAGGACCAGGGCGAGCAGAGGCTGAGGTCCGTCGTCCCGGCAGCGCTGCAAAGCGCGCTCAACAGCCGGCGATCACCTGCGCGAAGCGCGGAAGGAAACCGGCCCCGGGTCGCCAAGTGCTCCGCTCCCGCGGCCCCGCAACCACGTGGGCAGCTCCAAAGGGGTCCGGCCCCTGCGGGCTCCAGGCTCTCCCTAGGCCTGTCGTTACTTTTAACGAAACTTTTTATTTTTCCGTCCGTGCGTCTGTCTGCTTTAGTCGGCGTGTCGCCCCCACAGGAGTGCTGTGTCCTCCTGCTGCCCCGTCCCCAAGGCGGTTCCCAGGCATCTCCCCCGAGCCCAGCCCCAGCCCGGGGCGGCTCCGGGCACGGCCGCGCTGCAGAGTCCTCTGCTGCGCGCAGGGCAGCGCAGGCGCGCCCAGCAAAGGCAGCGGGCGGGCGGGCAGCGAGCGCTTCCCTGCAGCAAACCCGCCGCCCCTGCGCTCTCCCGGGCGCTGCTTTCCAGCCGCGTATTAGCCGCCCCAGGAAGGGCAGCCAGAAGCAGCGCAGCCTGCTTCCTCGTTGCCTCTGCGCGCCCGCGGAGCCACCTCCCCGAGGACGCTGCGCTGCCCCCGGCGGCGGCGCGCACAGCAGTGCCGYAGCGCGCACGGCGGGCCGGCTCCGCGGGGAAACGCGGCTCCACGCTGGCCCCCAGCGGGACGAGCCTGTTACCGGGGCACGGCCGGCCCTGCCCCGCCGAATTTACCCCGCACAGTGCCCTTTCCAGGTGCGCGCCCGTCTCTACCTGCGAAATGCACTCGATCCGTACGTGTATCGTCTTGTTTCCATTACGTTTGCTCGGGAACAGTTAGGAGATGGAAAAATAGATATTCTATCTTTTTCAGCACTGCATAATAAGTGGAATTAAGCGAGCAGCAATGAAGTCTAAAGTGGAGAATAAAACCACTGTCAGAGATGATGAGGGAGGAGGTCCATATTCCATACACTGCCTTCCAGTCCAGAGTCTTCCAAAGTTGTTTCAAATTCATGTGCTATTCCAGAACAGTGAAACCTGATTAGTTGACGTGAAGGTAAAATCACAGGTACCCTAAGAGATTTCTGTGGGGTTACCTATCTAGGCCTAAAATCTAGTTCTTATGCACGCATTACCTGCATATTTTGAAAAGACAGGAAAAGCCAATCTGAAAGAGTTCCCCCTTCCAGCATGGAGACACTACCCAATTTTCTTAAGCAAGTCTTCATCTCCACCCCACCAGTGGTTGTGTCTGCTTAAACTAGAGGTCTGAAGTCTGTAAAGGTCACAATGGGGCAAATACGGAGTATGACCTTTTCAGGAGATCACAAAACCCACCAGCTCCTRTTGTGATTCCCTGGTGGGCTGGGCTCTTTCAGAGATGCAATTTTTGATGCAGAAGGGAAGCAGAAGTCTTCTAAAAGACTGTCCCAAGTTGGCCCAATATGTATGCAACAGATATTTTAGCTGAAAAGGATAAAAAAATCCTATYGCAATTCCCAATTTCATATACCATTTCAATTAATAGAAAAATACAGTATTTTCTCAGCTCATTTTATTACTAAAAACAAGAATTTAAAATTTGTCCAATGCGTAACGTTGGGGGATTGTTGCCTGCGAATCCATTTCTACACTCCTGTTCTGAGGGCGAGGAGAGGATGTGCATGGGAAGCTGTTGCGGTTAGCTGTGCAGCACTGTTTCACACCCAGACACCTGATACCAGGCAGATCCACATGCTGCGAGACCCTGAAGCAAGCATGAAGCTGGTGGCTGACAAGCACTTCATGGAGAAGTCTGCGGGAGCCTTATGTACCCCGGTGAGCAGCCCAGCTGCGGGTACCATACCCAGTGTTATGGGGATAACTAGAGCTGGGCTTTACCCTGCCTTCCCCTGGGACAAACCCAGACACACGGACTGTCACTGAGGAAGGACAGGGCCAAAATCCTCAGGGCCCTTTGTTTCCCCGGGGCCAGGAAAGACACCTCAGGCCTCCCACTCCATTACCATCTCCCGGCTGTGCCCCACAGGAAACCCCTTCTGCATTTACCTTCCTTTTCTGGTAGCCTGAGCACCCCTATCCCCTGAGGCAGGCCTGAGGCGGGCCGCAGCCCCCTGCCCCTCTAGCAGGGCCCAGCAGCAGGCACCTGAGCTGGCGCTGCCCTGGGTGACTCTGCAGGCAGCTCCCCTCAGAGTGGGCAGCGCTGGACAGGCCCACAGCAAGGGGGAGTGGCGGGAGCCCAACTGCCGCAGGGCCCAACCGCCATGGGGCCCAATTGCCGCAGAGCCCCACCACTGTGGAATGCCAAACGCCGCGGGAGGCCAACCAGCCTAGGCTCAGCCACCACAGGACCCAACCGCCATGGGGTGCCAACCAGCTGGGCCCAACCACTGTGAGGGCCCAACCACCATGGGGCACCAACCGCTGCAGGGCTCCAACCAGCCTTGGCYTAAACACCACGGAGGCTCTAAACACCACGGGCTTCCAACAGCCACAGGAGCTCCAACCGCCACGGGGTGCCAACTGGCCTGGGCCTAAACACCACGGGGGGCCCAACCGCCGTGGGGCACCAACCGCCGTGGGACTCCAACCAGCCTGGGCCTAAACACTACAGGGACGCCAACTGCCATCGGGGCTCCAAACGGCATAGGGCGCCAACAGGCCTGGGCCTAAACACCACGGGGGGCCCAACCGCTGCAGGGCACCAACCGCTGCAGAGGCCCAACCGCCACGGGGGCTCCAACCACCATGGGGTGCCAACTGCTGCAGGGACCCATCCGCTGCGGGGACCCAACTGCCGTGGGGCGCGCCTGCCGTGGGCCCCCACCGGCCTGGGCGCAGCCGCCGCTGGGGCGCAGCCGCCGCGGGACGGCCCCAGGAGGGCGCTGCGGCGGCGGCCGCTCCG
>NW_020448553.1:202198-230535 GCF_003343035.1 Apteryx rowi
GGGGCGGCCCCACAAAGGCGGCGCGCTGGCGGCGGGGCGGCCGCGGGCCCCGCGCACGCCCGGCTGAGGAGGCACCTGCAGCCGGGGTCGGCGCGGCTGCGCGCCTTCCCCTCCGAGCTGGTACCTGGGCGCCCGGCTGGTAATGCACCATAAAGAGCCTCCTTTCAGGCTCTTTGAAGCCGAGATCGCGGAGGTCAGCGTGTCTACAAACCCCCCTCTGCCGGCCGCTCGGGCCGGGGTGCCAGCGCGGCAAGCTGGAGAGCAGGCACAGCCCATGGGAATCCCAACACTTGTGCCGTGGCGGGCGGGGGGCGGAGGGAGGGCTCCCCCGGCCCGCCCTGCTCCCCCGCGCCCCCGCCCCGAGGAGCCGCTGAATGTAACAAATGAGCTGCAATCGATCTGCGGGCACGGAGGAAAATCAAATTATATGGTGCGGCTGGGCGGCCGCGGCCGGCAAGGTGTGGGCGAGCGGCGGGCGGGCGGCGCGGGCTCCCCCTCGCCCCAGGCCCCGCCAGAGCGCTCTCCTCGAGGCGGGCAGGCTGCCAGCCCAGCCCAGCCCAGCCCTGTGCCTGCCGAGCCCCGGCTCGTTCTCCTGCCTCCCCCCGCGGCACGGAGGGGCAGCTCTGCTTGCAGTGTGCTGCCCCTGCGAGGCAACAGGTCGCTGGCTGCGAGGGGCTGGTGCAAGCCCCGCTGCGGCGCGTCCCTCCGGTGCAGCTCAGGCTGCCGGCGCTGCCCCGCCGTGAGACGCCCCGCAGCCCCCACGCGGCTGCCGGCCCGCGGGCGGGCAGAGCCGTGACTCGCCGCCGGCAAGCAACCCGCGGAACGGGCAGGGGCCCTGCAGCGAGGCCGTCTCCGAGGCGGGGAAGCACATCCCCTCCCGGTGCCGCTTCCCCGCGCTCCTCCGCCGGCTCCGCACCGCCTGCCAGGCTGGGCGGTTAGGAGCTGGCGGACGGAGGCAGCCTCATCCCGCGGGCCGGGCCCACTGCGCGCCCCTGGGGCGCCCCGGGCCCGCCGCCGCCGGGCGAGTCTTCCCGAGAAACGAGCGTCCGCGGACTCGCAGCCCCCGGGCAAGGCAGCACCTGCCGAGGCTGTGAATAGAGCGAGTTCAACCAGCCAGCTCGTACCTGGGCCCTTTTCTCAGCACCCAGACGTGCATGTGCGGACGGCGCCGCTCGTTCCGCTTGGGAAAAACCTCGCGCGAGCGCAGCGTCTGTCTGCGGCAAAGCTGCCGGCCGGGCCGTCCATGGGAATCTCGCCACTTGTGCAGCCCGCAGCCGGGAGGGGGCTGTGCTTCCTTTACAAAAAGAGACACAATTAAGCAAAATGCTCAATGAACATTATAAATGATGTGCAATCGCCTCGCAGATTGCTTAGCAAATCAGATTATATGGTTGCTCACGGATGATTTCCATGCGCTTTAAAACGCAAACAGGTACTTTCTGATTTTGTTTTTTGTTGTTGGTTTTTTTTTAACCAAAAAAAAGTGCTTTAAACATTGCGGAGAAATGCCACACGCTGAAAGGCGGCTGTGTGAATATTCACGTTCTCCTTTGTTCGCTCCTGAATTTCACAATAGCCTGGGGAGGACACGACCACTGCACTCTTGTAAATTTACCAATCCTTGACTAAAACCGCCAGGCACCTGCTTGGCAGAGCACAAAGCTGCCTACGTTTCCACTAACAATTTACTGTTTCATCAGCTTCTAAATTGGCCTGACAATAGAAGGGTTCAAAGCTAATATCATTTAAATCAACGGGGATAGCCGAGTTCAAGGATCACGAGCAAAAGCGCAGGCTGCGGAGGCAGGCATAGCCTTGCGGCTGCGGTCTGCTTTCTTTGTCGGGAGCGTTCAGGTGTGAGCAGGGCTGGCTGCGGTGGGCGATGCCCACGGGCCGGGAGGGCCGGCTCCGTGGGCAGGCTGGCAGCGTGGGCAGGCTCCTGCCCGGCCCTGGCACGGGGCCCCGGGCAGGGCGGCCGCGGTGCCCTGGCGGGCCGGGGCAGGGAGCAGGGCTCGCCGTGCGGCCGTCCCCGTGTCGCTTTCACGGCGGGGAGGCCGGAGGACACGGCGGCTTCGGGGCCTGGAAGCGCCCTCCGGCCGTGTGCGGAGGGCGGCGCGGTGGGAGAGGCGGGCGCGGAAGCGGTTCCTGCCGGCGGGATGTTTCGGCTAGGCGGCGGTGGCTCCCCCGGAGCGCTGCTGCGGAGTGAGGCCGCGCAAGCCCAGCCCCGCAAACGGGCTCCCGGCGGGCGCTAGTGCCGCCCCCCAGGCGCCCGGAGCCGCGTCTCCCTCGGCCGCGCCGGCGGGTTGCGGCGGGGCAGGACCCGCCCGCGGCGCCGGGGCAGCCCGGCCCCGCGGCCCGACGCCCGGGGCTCCCCAGGGCCGCGGAGGGCGAAGGTCATAGCGAGCCTGCCGAGCTTTTCACGTCCTTCGCAGGTACCGACAGTGGGGCATCTCTTCCCGTTCCCCTGTCGAGGATTTGTGAATCAGAGGAAAGCAGTATTTAAAAAGCACGTTTTGATGAGGAGTCTCTTATTTTCCAGTTCGCAAAACCACTGAAGAGGAGGGGGGATGATACCTTTATACCAGATCCTCATAACTCTTTATTCTGTCCCGGAGGACCACCCATTTGGAAAACTATAAAAGACTGTCATTATGACTGCGGAAGGGTTTGTAGACAACAAAGCAGGTGGCAATTGATAAAAATGTTAGATAACATAAGGTTAGATAATATAACATAATAAGGCTCCCTAGCATCAGCTGGAAGGAGGCTCTTCAATTTTTGGTTCCTGACAATTTCTCATGAGTAAGAGCCCTGTCACACTGGGATAATAGGGCATTTTTCCATTCCTGTTACACCATTCCTCTGACAACCATGATACACTCTCCCTTCCATAAATATATCAAGCTATAAATTATATAGAAATAAGAGGCTTTTCTTCTCATCACTTCTCTTCGTGGATCAGAAACTCCTCCTGTTTTCTTATTTTCTCCCTTTATTTATTTCTTCTTGGTTTATTCCCATTTGATCGTGTGCAAGTGTTGTCCTATTAAAGATCTCTACCTCCATGGTATTTTCCCTTAGGCTTAAATACAGTAGCCATGCTCCTTCTCAGCTCTCATTTTGCTAGGCTAAACAAAGTAAGCTCAGGATTAGACGCCCTGTTTCTTTATCCCCCAAATCACCTTTCCCTGGCCTTTTCTCAGTATGTGTTAATCATCTGGGACAACCAGAATTGTAATTGTACACAATCATCTAGGAGAGCACTCACAGCTTCTTGGAGAATGCTATCAACACCCGCCTCTCTGCCAAAACCCTTCATTTGGTACTGTGAAGGTTATATTTACCCTTTTCATGGCCATGTTCCTTCAGAGGCTCATAGCCACTTTGTCCTTAACTAGTACCTTAATGTGTTTTTCCTCCTCTGTCTGGCAAGGACTACTGATACCACAGTCATAGTACACATTTGTACAATATGTCCCAAATGCATGACTTTTTATTATTGCACTTCACCCTCTCTCTGTCATTCTGGTATTCACAGTCATTGGGTTGCTCCCGATGGGTTTTCAAGCTTCATCAGTGTTGAGATGGCCTTCCTACTCTGTGACTTTGTCAAATGTTGATAGCAGATTTCTTCCTTAGCTTTGAAATTGTTCATGAAATTTTCCCATTGAATCCATAAGAACAAAGAGATGGCTATACTAGGCTCATGTATTTGAGGGATGGCATAGGTCCATCTAGTTCCCTCACCTGTTTGTGGCAGTGGACAAGAGCTCAGAGACTTCTTGTGCCAGAGGCCGTTTCTGTGCGTCTAATAGCTCTTGATAGATTTATTTTCTCTTCTATGAATTTGTATAATGGCTTTTTAGAATTCAAGCAGCAAATAGTTTTATTAAAATTAGTAGATACTATTCAGTAAGACCCAAGTCTTAAGTGAATGATTGCTGTCTTGGAAATAGGTGCCAGACTTACAGATGCAGGTAAAACCAGAGGTGGAAAAACAAGTTAGATGTCTAAGCTGCTCAAAAATCTCTCTTCAGCTACTGTTTAACCCCAAAGGGTTTCTGCTGAAGAGACCTCYTACATAGTTCATGTTTTGCTGAACAGTCTTGGCTGTAATATGATGGGAAAAATACCCTGATGATTTTTAGTAAGCAAGGGCTTGCCTTGGGTGTCCAGTTCCAGGAAAGGATCTCCAGCGAAGATCCCCAGATCTCCACTTCCAAGGGCAGTTAGGTTCTCCTCCAGCCCAGAGCCAGATGTCTTACTACATTTGTTGGCTCCTTGCTGAGCTTGCTGGCTCAGTACTGCACTGTTTGTTGATCACCTGCCTCTCACCATACCATGAGCCTTGGGGTTGGTGCCCAGTGCCTACAATTTAGGCATTGCAAAACCACATCTCTGCATCCATTTAGCCCTGAGCCTTTTATCTTTGTGGCTAATTATTAACCAAGTCAGGGACATGAAAAACATCTATATAAGGAGATGCTGCATTTTCTTTGGAACTTGTCCACACATGAGTTGTACTGTTTTGCCTGTCCTGGTACCTCTTCTCCAAGGCTCACCTTCATAGTAGGCATGGGAGAATATTGCTCATTCTCCTCTAAAAGAAGATTGTTATCATATCTCCTCTCAATGATCTCTTTTTGAGACTAAACAAATCTATTCCCCTTCAGTGCGCACTTTTTTAAATCTCTTTTGTTGTTCTCTACTAATCTTCCCCAGTGTGCCTGTATTTTTCTTCAAGTGTGGTGTCCAGAACTGGGCACTATGCTTCAGCTAAGCCTCACCAGTGCCAAGTAGAGCAGAATAATTACCTCAGTGTTTTACCCAAAACATTGCTGTCAATATATCCCCAAGACATTTGTTTTTCTGCATAGGTTTGATCCAGTTTTATCTAATATGTGGTTCACAATAGTCAGTCAATCCATTCCTGCAGTATTGCTGCCTATTAGTTATTCCCCATTTTACAACTGTGCATTTGATTTTTCTTTTGTCCCAAGATTGCATTTTACACTTGTCTTTATTACAGTGCAACTTATTGATTTCAGACAGTCTCCAATCTCTGAAGATCAATTAGAGTTCTGATTCTGTTCTCCAAAGCAACCTCTCCCAGCCAGTGCTGTCAGGAGCTTTATTAACTACTCTATTTTCCAGTAGCCAATTTATTGTTGAAAAGATTGAGATGAACTGGGGCCATGGCAGACGCCTGCAGGACCCACTTGGAATGTCCAGCTTTGACAGTGAACCGCTGATAAGTGCTTCAGTGTGATTGCAATCATTATGCAGTCATTCTAATGCTGGTTTCATTTGGACCTCATTATCCAGTTTTGTTTATAAGAAGAGTAAGGCTTTTGGCACTAACAAAGTTAAAATATATATCACATCTATCCCCTTTATACACTTGGCTAGTTAGTCCTTCAAATAAGGACACTGAATAATTTGAAGTGATATGTTCTCGATTAATCCATATTGATATGTTCTATTGCCTTATCATTTATGTGCTTACAGATTGATTAATAATTGACTCTCATTATCATGGTTACACTGATGGATTTGTAATTCCCAGGATCCTCTTTTTTGCTCTTTTTTTTTGAGCTTGTAAGCACATGCTTCTGGCACAGACATCCTGTGTGACCTCAAGCAAATCATTTAGGTTGGGAGTCGTGGCCTCTAACTTCAGCCAGTCAAAAGCTGGACATTAATTAGGAGAGGGATTCAGTTCCTGGCACACACGTGTCTAGTGCCATATTAGGTACTATACAGTATCCAAGACATTTCTTGGCATTCACAGATATGACACAGGACCCACAGGACATGTGCATCTTTCTGGAAGCACAATGGAGGCCTTAGGGAACACCTGAGAGCATCTGAAATGGGACAGGACATCTATGTTTAGACAACTGAATCCCTAAGTATAAGTTAGTCGTTAATAGCTAAAGGAGAAAGGTGGGTATAGCAAACCACCCTCAGGAAGAATCTTTCTTAAGAGAGAGTCAGTTGGTCTTTGGAGACGCCAGTCACATTTCACTGGCATTAGAAGGAACCAAAAATTTTTACCTTCAATTTAAAGGCCTAATATTTAGGCAGCTACATGTTCTTCAAGGCATTCTGACATCTAAAGGTCTGGATACCTAAGGAGACTTTTGAAGTATCTAGGAGCCTACGTCCCAGTCTGGCCCATGCTTATTCTGTCTGACTTTTGGTCCTGCACCGATTAAACCTTAACTTGGGCGCTTCTGTTCAGTGGGAGGAATCTACGCTTTTATAGTTCAGTCCTATCTATTAAGTGCAGACAACCCTTCACTGACTCACAGTAGCTGTAAGGATAACTGTATGAAAGCTTGCAAGGGATGTAGATCTGTGGTTAGCAGAGCCACACGTACACAAGACGGAAGTCATGATGCACCACTTAGTGCATAATACAATCCTGGAAGCTTACCTGTGCTGCCCCCAGTCCTGAGCAGTATTATACCCTTCTGCAGATCAACAGACAAGAAACTGATGGCAGGACACATCTACTGCAAAAACACAAATGCAGTAATGTAACAAAACATCAAAGATCAAATCACATGACAATTACTTCTTTTTTTTGTTACTGAAAAGCTCAAGATCTCTGCTGGACATAGCAAGTCCTAAAGGTACATAAGCACTGTAAATCCAAGGGTTTGGGCTGCATGTATGCCCATGCATAAAGATACAAGATCTTTCTGATCAATTATAGCTAAACAAGCAAATGACAAATAGACAGCATTGGCGAGGAAGTGGTAGCTGGAGAAAGTAATGTCTCCCTAGTCCGTGCCTTCATTTGCAAGCTGTCAGAAATTTGTAGGAATAATTCCACTACCGGTAACATACAGGCTGTTTTATTTAATCCATGCCTCCATTGGCTTCCACAGCAATAAAGCCCACAAGGAGTTATCATATAATAGATAAACGTGGATCCCAATGAGCTGCTGCAGCTTCCCGCCCCAGTGTGAGGACTGAAGCCGCATTACCCGGGGCCACCTGTCCCRGCTCAGCACTGCAATGTGCAGTGGAGGGATTTAGCCCGATTTGCTCTCTGCTGTCTGCCAGCGTTGTTGTTTGGGTGGGGCTGCACCTGTTCCTGGGCAGTGGGAATCCCTTAATTAACACTGCCGAGCTGGGCAGCCAGAGCTGGCCCCGCATGGGCGCACAAAGGCTTAGGGGAGCGCATGTGAATTCAGTGCCCTCTTTATGCCAYGCCACCATTCATTTCAAATCCTCTGTGCGACCTTACAGTGCAGCTCCTGCATTCCCAGGGCTTCTGCCTGTTATTCACACCCTGGATTTTCCTCTCTTCAAAAGGCAGAGATGCTGCCTCACTGTAGTTCAGATTCTTGGGTCTGCAGTTGTGGGAAAAGCCACTGAGGGACAATAATATATTTCAAGGTGTATATTTGGTCATGGCATTGACAGTGCTTTCCTGCTATCAAATGCAATTTGAGTTTAATTGGTGAACATATCCCCATGCTTTGAAGTGTAATATTAGCAAAGATAGCCTGGGCCGTAAAATTGGATCCAAGTTATATATTCTACTGAAGGCTCAGAGATGTTGAATCTCTTTCCTCACTAATCCCAGTTACCTACTAAACCCCCTTATCCATATCACCTCATCCTAGTGAGTTCCTCATTCCCTCCCCTGTCGCACACTCCTCTCTGCCCTTGACACCATGTATACTGGTGCCACCTTCTTTCGCTAGCCACCCTGCTCCCTYTTCTCCCTCCCCACTCAAGCTCTGCCTGTCTGCATTTCAAGTCAAATGTTACTGTCTTCCAACCAAATGCCAGCAGACAAACTACACACTGCATGGTAGGTCTATGCCTTTAACTCCAGAGGCCAATGTCATGGAGACCTTTGAAGATGAGAAAACTAACTGCAGATAAATTTGTGCCTAGACTTTGCACTTCTGGGCTGAAGCATGTTGTGTTCAGATGGAAACTCTGGAATACTTGGCAGTCAAACTCCTGCAAGCTTTTGTTGGGTGTGAAAAGAGACATTTCAAAAAATTCACAGCGTGGACAGTTTTTTCTAGCCATCATATTCAATTTACTTCTTTCCAGGACAGCTCCCCTCCTGCCAGTTTCAGGGATATCTCATTTTGCTTTTAAGGTGAAGGGCAAAGGGGAGCATACCACTTTGCAGGTGGTCAGCATGGTATCATACCACATTTGGGAGAACTTTAGCCATTTATCTTCAAGTCACCTCCTTTGAGGTACTGAACCCAAAACTGCAAGTAGGGTTTTACAACTGGTGCTGAAGTCTACAAAGCCTTGAGTATTTTCCCTAATGTATGCATTGTATGAGCAGCAGATTTGTGATGAACAGTTATTTAGTAGTGGGGAAAGAAAAGAATTTTGTTGCAAAACATGAATTAGATCCAGGAAAAGCTATGTATCACCACGTTGCTTTCTCGGATGAGAGCTCAAGCGAAGTAGTGATGTTATCATACCGCCATGCAGCCCAGGTGGGCGCAACTCCCCACCTGCCCTGGTGCTGAGCATTTCTGTGCATCGTGCTCTTGCCCAGAGATTGCTCTGTCTGCACAGTGCCTATGAAGGCTCAAACTGGCTCGACCTTACCATCCGGTGCAAGGGGAGGCTGGTGTGGGCCCACCAGGACGCCCATGTGCCCCAGCGTCCCGTCGGACGCTGGCAGCCTCTGCCAGCTGCGGGCACAGAGTGGGGAGGCAGGGCCAGCCCTCCCTGCTGCTCTGGCAGAGCTGCAGACAGCAACCAGGGCTCCCTGTGAGCCCCCAAAACAGGTGTCCCTGGGAACACGTTTCACCCGGTGTGTCAGCCCCTCTGATTTCGCACACCTCTCTCCTGTTTGCTTTGCTGGCCGCCTTTTGGAAATGAAGCGTTTCTCATGGGTGGCAACATAACTCCACAAGTGTCATTTTCCGTCCCGTGTGGGTAGCCATGCTGCTGTACCACGGTTGCGCAAGGCAGCCTAAAGCGGTGAGGATCTGTAGGCAGAGGCAGCACCTTTTGAGGGACTAACCAGAGAAGTGCGGAGAAAAGAGGTGAACTTTGGGGCACAAACCCCTTCTTTTGGTCGCCGAACATACAACAACACCGGGTCTCATTAAAAATGTTTGCCTCTTTACCAAACGTGAAAAGAGCATTGACAGGGCGCCGCGCCTGGCCTCGGCCCTCCTGGAAACCGGTTCTCTGTCGCCATCTTGTGGCGCAGCGCGGAGCGGCGGCGGCCCGTCATGGCGGGCGGCCCGTCATGGTGCTCGCCGCGCCGTGCCGCCGCGCCCGGGCCGGGGCAGCCTCGCCTCCCGCAGCGCCGGCGGGTGAGGCCGCCGCCCGGGCTGACAGGTGACAGGCCGTGCGACGTTACTGCCTGCGCAGTGTCCCTCGTGTCAGCGGCCCCCAGTGCCGGGGAAGCGAGCTGGAAATCCGGCTCCTTGTACTGCACAGCAAGAAACCACCTCTGCCCCCGGCTGGGCTTCAGGGTGTAACGGAAAAAAGGCAGAGCTCTCTATGATGAAACAACATCTTGAAATAAAGTGCTGTTACTCACACCACTAAAGCAGCCCTGAAATTAGTTGAAATTAGCATTATTGCTCTTGCTAATGGAAAGACGCAGGAGCTCAGCACTTGCCATTTGCTGTGCTGCTGCCTCAATGGCTTGCTGCTTTCCGGCTCCAGACAAGGCCTGTTGAGCGATATAACCCACATTAATCCTCCCTTTAGTCACTCGTAGGCCGAAGACTCAAGCTGGTACCAGACAGCCACATCAGACACTGAATACGGAGCCCCACAATGAGCGATGCCTGTGAATAGTGTGACAAGGGTGCTCAGCCGGTACCCTGGTAGCTCACCTCAGGCTCCCTGCTGCAGGCCGCGGCACCTGGACGCCCCGCTCCTCCCTTACCCCTATCCACCGGCTGCCTCCAAACCACCCTGGCAGCCTGCAAATGCAGCTCCCGCGTCCGTACCTTCTTGAACCTGTCGTAATAGCCCTGAGGATAAACAGGGTTGAGAGCCAGCTGTAGGGAGCCGATATGACAAATGAGACGTTCGGATAGACGATTGATAGCAATTAGATTGCCACCTGCTATCGCTTTAATCTGTATCACGGATTTTTAATTGTTAAGGGGGGGGCCGCTGGCACATGAATACATAAGGACTATCTTAAAAGGCACAAAGCATTAGGATTGCATCCCAGTCATTACAAATAGGACTGCACCACTTTTTAGTTTTAGCCTCTACTGTGAATTTTGGTCTCATTTTTCAACAGTTTTGCCCTGAGGTTTCTGGGACTTTTGTGCTCTCTACTTCCATCCTTTTTTTTTTTTTTTTGCAAATGCAGAGGATTTCATTTTAGGCTTGGACAGTTCTTTCCAGTTTGGCTTCCTGACAACCTTCTGCTGTCAAGTGGCCTGCATTGATTTGCACTGTGTCTGATTTTCAGCAGGTCCTTATCCAAGGCCTATTCCCTCTGGCTGTTACCCAGGTGAGCAGTCCTACTGCAGTCAGTTGATAATAGTTTTCAGTAATTGGTACTTCCACAGGTTTGCAGGGTCAGGGCTTGCTTCTTCTTCCCCCTCTTTGGATGGCTCTAATCTGTTTTCAAGTCATGCTTCCTCAGAAAAAGAGAATGCCAAGAATTCTGAAAGGTTTGGTATGAGGTGCCGCAAAGGAGAAACATGCTGATTTTGTTRGAGAGACACACAAAATAGACTACGATTTGCATAAGGAGCTACTGAGAGAGGGAGACTGAATGAGAGGTCAATGGAAGGGTTTTCATTGACTTCAAAGAGTATTGGATCAGATCCATGTTGAGCATCTGCAACTTCCTTTGATGCAACAGCAAAATGTAGATAACAAGCCTCTCCGCTCTGTACATGCCCTACCTAAGGCACTATGTGGAGAAAGACTGTGAGACTGGCAATGGCGTACGCCAGTCTTGGAAGAGAAAGCAGATCCATCTCGTCTATGTGGGAGAAGCTGTTTTTCCTAGGTGATCTAAGGTTGCAGCAGGGCTGAAAGCAAACGTACCCTAGAGGTTACTGCAGAGCAGCCATGTGAGCTACTCTGTGTTCTGAGGGAAAATTGTTAGATTATTCTGGAATATTAAAATACATTTTTTAAAGTGTTTTTTGAGGTAACCTTGAATAGTCACTGCCCATCTGTCTTCAAAAGCATCTGCCCAACTCTACAAAGCAGATCCCAAACCTGTAGAACATTATCTTTCTCAACCAGAACAACAACTCCTTCATGTCCACTCTTCCATTCTGTGTGCCCACCTATTCCCTAAACTAAGGCCCACCCCATGAGGTCTTCCTGCTGCAATGGCAGCCCAACCTCATAATCCTGTCCATGTCACATCTCCCCAGCACCCACAAGCTAAACCCCTCACCATGCTCCCAACAAATATTCAGATTTTTCCTTCTTCAGCCAGTATGACAGTTAGCTTCCTATCAGATAGCTTCCTGCAGCCACCACTGTGGTTGCAGCAGGCTGGGAAGTCACAAGCACATCTAACCACAACTGATCAGGGATAATTATCTGGAGGGAGGTATTAAATGGCTTAGCTAAATACCACTTCATCAGCAGAGTGGGGAAGTTTTGCTGTGTGTCAGCTTTGGAGCAGTTCATGAGCTATCTGTGTTCTAAGCAAAATTTTTTTATGGGCAGTTTTTGCCTATCCTTGAGGCAGGCGCAGAGCAAGAAGGTGCAATCTTGCAGAAGGAAACTAAATTGGGAAGGGGTAATAGAAATAAGAATAACAACGGGACCAAAATAATAAGCCATCGTAAACATTTCTACAACACTTTTCACCTGTGGATGTCAAATAATTTGCAAGAGCTAAAAAATTAAGCCTCTYGGCAGTGCTCATGAGTCAGAAATACACACTGTTTCTTTCACCTGTTGCTTAACTGCTGTCACCCCTGAATTAGGACACAGAAGCTGTTCATTGCTCAGGGCAAAGACACCTAGCAATTTAGGGTGTGAGAGGCTAACTCAAACTGAAACTGTAAGACAAGGCAGCATTTAGAGTCTAGATTGGCCAGGCCACAGCCTTACAAAAAGAGCCATGGATCTTTAACACCAAGTGGTCAGGCCCTCAGTTTGACGTCTTAGCTGATAAAACAGGAAAGGTGAAAGCAGGGGCAGAACCAATCTTTTAACAGCTGGCTATAGGAGAAGACAAATTTGTAAACTGAAAGAAGGACAAAGAAAATAGATTTACCCCCTGCTTTTAATAGAGATTCATTCATAAAAGTAAAGCAAGGGCTACAAGGTCATAGAAAGTTACATGTGATCAGTTTTTGGAAAATGCCCTTACAGACCAAGCCTAAAGGCAGAGGCTATTTGGACTATTGCCAAGGAGAAGTGTCATGGAGGCCCGTTTTTTTTGCCTTCTCTGGCGGCCCAAGGAAACTCCAGCTAGACATATTGTATATGACAAGGTTTAATGACCTTTGTTCATAATGGTCCCAAGCATGAATACCCAAGTGCATTCAGGAGAGGCCCAGGACTAAGAGGTAATGTAAAGCCTAAAATAGGAAGCAAAGATTTTCTGGATTGGGAACAGGGTCATTCCTGGGGCAGTGAATGTGTGAGGGTTCACTTTGCACCTGGTATACTGATTAACAGCACGGTCAAGCTCCTAAACTTCCCAAGCATGAACACCTGCTTCTAGCTCTGCTCAGATCTTAGCTCTTCACAAGACTTTCTCCTTCAGTAATCCAAGAAAATGCAGAAGCATCCTATGGCTCTGTCAGAACTGTCCCCAAGAGCCTGTCACATCAGTAAGGATTGATCTCAGCCCCTCCATTCCTGAGAGCTCACTCTGAGCTCTCTATGTGCCATCCTCTACATGCATTCAATCTATCCACCCTCAGCTGTATACTGATGCTTCAGTGCTGACTGCTTCTGGAGGGGAAAACACTAGAGCTCATTATCCCTCTTTGACTCCAGCACCTTTCTTCGTGCTGCCTTTGACCCTTTCCTCCTAGTTGTGCAAAATATTTTGCTATCCTTTCCTGTTCCCTGCTCCTATCATAAAACTCCCTGATCCATCTTCTGATCTTCCAAAAAATACATCTGGGCAAAGATGACCTGATTCTGGATCTCATGCCTACTCCCATACTTGAATGCAGCAGGGCAGCACAGTCTATTTACAGAACTAACCAGGATACTCAAGCATCCCTGATGACTGTTCTTTTTTTTTTTTTTTTTTTTTTCTTCTGATTTCTGTGGCTGCTCCTCTGTCCCTAACAGTTTTTCAGGAATCCAGTCTGTAAGTGCTGACAAACAGCATGTGCAAAGGCAGTGAGCTGGGTGAGCACAGCTCTGCCAAGCTCCCTAGAGCCTTCAGGCAAGATCCCCACACCCACCTCCAGCACATGCAGGTAGCTGCCAACTCAGATGTGGGCACGTGGCTGTGTGTTTGATCATCTCTCTGACACCAAGAGAAGCAGAGAGTTCAGGCCCAAGGTGAGGGTGGGTGCAGTCAGAGCCAGGGGGATATTACAAAGGGATTTCTGAAGAGGAAAGAGGAAGGATACCACAGAGAAAAAAAAAATACAAAAACAAAAGCGAAGACAGTACAAGGGAGCATAATAATGGGCATGAATTTCTCTTTCTTCTGCCCTGTGGCAGGCTGCCAATCCCTTCCACACACATTCCTTAGCGCTACTAAAACCAGTCCCCATGGACACACCTGCCTTGAGACAAATTCTTTCAGTCTTGAAAAAATCTGGGCACTTCTTCAATAAAGAGCGTTGCTTTTAAACTGCTTTGCCTTTGTGAATTTTGGCAGCAGCTCACACTTGGAGAGCTTTTGAGAACCCTTTCTGTAATCAGATTTCCCTGCCCTGCCCCGGGGGACTGTAGGCGAGCCACTTCCTACAGCTGTCCCTCAGCTTCCTATACTGTGACATGTGACTCACCACTGCCTTAAAGGGCTGGAGCTAGGCATCATTTATGTGTAAAGAGCTGTGAAATCCATGAGGCTGATGGGTGCTGAGCGTTACACTACATGCTGTGAGAATAGCATTACTGCAGCTCATCACTTGGGTAAAGCAGGGGGTGGGACAGGCACAGGAGTATGGTTTTAAAACACTTTGATGCCCCATGCAAAAAGTTCTTAAGTGAATGGAATAAGAGGCAGTTCAGTCGTGTGGTGGCAGGACTCATCTGTTCAAAACAACAGGTCCAAATTTGAAGACCAGAAAATAAAAATACACTTAGGAGTATTAGCTAAGCCCTCACCATGCTGTTCATAACCAGAAAAAAGCAAAACCCCATTTGAGTCTTTTTCGGTTCCTTCTCAAGCACCACATGCAGGTTGCCTCCAGAACCAGCTCAGGTTGACAATGTTCTGGTATGGCAAAATCCTGCTTTTGCTCCAAGAAAAATCTTTTATTCTTGTTCTGACCAGAATAAGACTAGGTTTCAATATCCTTGAAAGAGAAACCAAATGATGAGGAGCGTGGTCCTGGGGAGAAGAGCATAACTGCAGTTCTATGGATATATGGCCAAAGCAATGTACATTAAGATTTCTGGTGGTGTTACTCCAGGGTGAAGCTACCAGCAGTGCAAGAGTAACTTGCAGTTTCTGCCCTGATCTCTCCATGCCCATGAAGAAGCCATGCTGCCTCCCAAATAAACAAATTCCTATTAGCAAGCTGCATTGTGCCATTTTTACCTATAGCTGTCCTGGAACGTAGAGAACATCAGTTCATTTTAGACTGCGGCAATAGTCAGCATTGCCAGAGAATACAGCTGCCTATTTCCTAACCAAGCCTTTGCTGCCTTTGCTCTGAAGAGGTCAAGTATTGCTCTTTTGCACCAACATTGTCCTAGCTGGCCTTGCTATGGTTTTAATACCATAGCTAGAAAAGCGTGTGCTTAATTTTATTAAGTGCCAACTAAAGTTTTAGAAAAAGTAGAGTGTGAAGAACTGAACACTATTAGGAGCCATGCAGAGTCTAATGTCGACTTGGCTGAAAATTTAATCTTGAACAAATCAAATTCTCCTTGTCATTTTTTTCCCTGGTAAAATACAGAATAATTACTTGCCTTGTAGAGATGTTGTAAAGACTAAGAAAGACTTGAAATCATTTATTTAAGATGTTAAAATCTCCTAAGAATTGTGTAGAAACCTAAATTAGCATTAAAATATTTAAAAATTTAAAAACACAATGAGAGAAAACAAAGTATTATCATTGAAACTAAATATTTAATGATATAGCAATGTTAAAAGATTTTTCACAGGTAAAGGATGGAACATTAATTTACAATTGCCTGGCAGAATATTTTCAGCTCAGAGAAGCAACTGCTCTATATTTGCCATGGAGGAACAAAGTTAGTGCAGGTACACAGGGAAACTCTTGTAGCTCACGACAGTCTTTAATAGTGTCTTCCATTATTATCACCATTTCATGACAATTCATTTAATTATTATCATAATTTCATGAATTTCATCAGTTCATGCTATTATAATGCCTTGGGCCTTTAGCTGGGATGTGTCCTACTGTGGTTGGTACCACAGCCAAGGAAGATGATAAAGTTCCCTGACCCCAGAGCTTAAAATCAAAAGTCCTGAATGTCCAACAGTTTATGTCACACGGGAATTGGACCATTAACATCAACAAGCCTGTTTACAGACATAAAATTAGTCTGGGTGAATACATCTTCATGGAAGATAAATTCAAATATAGATGAGAAGTGTCACATGGATACCCTAAACAGATGCATGAAGCACAAGGTAAGAGTAAGACCATTATGGCAGGTATCATCAGAGTGCACCAATTGCTTAGATGTGCTGTACATGCAAACTGACAGATGTAAATTTTAGGGAAGAGACTGAAAAGAATCAGGGTAAGTAAGTAAATGGCCTTGCAGATTCTTAAATGGATCTCCTCTTTGGTTTCAGGGTAGYCCAAAATAAAACACAAAGGTATTTGAAGAAAAATTGCCCTAGAAGTTACAAAGGCAGAGATTACTGGCAGAGCATAAGCCAGTACCTGAAGCATGTATGAGTCAATGCACAGGGTGGGATGAAGCTGTGATAGATCTTAAAAGCAGAAAATAGAAGTTTGAGCTGATACATGGAGAATAAAGAGCCAGGAGGTGGTCAAAGCAAAGACACAGATGACATGCATTTTCATACCTGCAGATTTTGTCACATCCTCCAAATTAATAAGTATCCTAGTAACAGTAATGCTCTGCTTGAGAGAAAATCACCTTGTATGCAAATGACTATGATCCTTCTCCCCCATCTTGCACTCTAAGACAAAAAGCAATAGAAAACAAGGCTGTCAAATATGCCATTTTATAAAGGACTACTGAAGAATAACCCATTTGCTCCACACCATTTTTCATAAGTGATAACAAGAAAAAGACAAATCAGTAAAGAGGCCCCTGCATTATCCCCACCACCCTACTGGAGATTTCTGTCTGACCAGTGAAGTTCCAGCCAGTATCTGGTATAGCAGACAGTGTAACAGGGGAGCTAGACATTGGCAAAAAAAAGCATCAGCGGAGCTAATTTGAGAAGTTTGTACCCACTTCCCCCACTCACATCTGCCTTATCTACTACCTCCATTTACTTCTGCTAAATCCTGCATTATTTATTTGTATGGTTGTGTTTTAATAGAAAGGGTGCAAATTGCCAGCAATGGGGAAAGCTGGAAATGATAAGAGGCTTTTATTGATTTTGCTTTTTTATTCCAAATTGATTACTGGCCCTGCTAACAGAGCAAAATTATTGCCTCTATTCTTCTAATGATATATACACAGCCATACCTACAGACATCTAAGTGCTCTTAGCATTCCACTGCAGCACAAGCAGCAGAATATTCAAACACCTCTCAGTATAGCTACTCCAAACTGCAGGATACATGGCCACACTGAAAGCTCATGTGCCGTTACTCCAGTTTTACACACACAGTGAAAACAAAACCTTCCTCTTTTCCCTATTTTTAGTTCAATAAGGTTTCCCTGAGTAAGATTGCTCATTTGAGGGCCTGGTTTCTCTGGGCAGTATGGTTAAGTTTTATGTTGTTAGTTCGGTGACATACCAGTATAGTGCAGGCCAGGTATTATCCTTGAAAATATGGGTCTGTATTTATATATCTGTAATTAACACTGGACAAGCTAAACCTGACCCTTACAGGACTCTTTCCTCAGGCCATTCTGTATGAGTGAGCAAGCACCACTGCTTCTTAACTCAGTCAAATGCCCAGTTGGGTACTATGGTGTTTACAGGTGTAGAATAAATGCTTTCTGCTCACACAGTCTTCCTCGGTCAGTCATAAGCTTGCCAGTTCACCAAAGACTGGTCTCCATCAACCATTTGGAAGGTTATTAGGAACCTTCCAAGGAATTAAACTGAGTGCAGTTTGCACACAAGTCTGCGCATGGATACTTGTTTTTCAGATCCAGAGTCTATTTTGTGTGAACAGCATTCAGTCTCTTATCCTCAGAAGGTGTCACCGAGAGATCTGGACAGTAGTGACAGATAAATGTCTATTTTGGCAGTTACCTTCCTACTTACGCTGTTCTAAAAGAGAGCATTTTTCTTCACAAAAAGACTGCGCATGTCTTAAAGAAAACTTAGGAAACTTGAGGGAAGATTAAAACCACTGTCATTACCCTGGTGTAAACCTGCCCAGATCAAATCCAACTCCACATTAAGAAGTGACAGGATATACCCCAATCCACTTCAGGATGAAGTTTGCAGAGACTGGGAGCATTTCAATTTGGTATCCTAGCCAAAAGGCGTTGCACTCAGGCAGGTGTTGTCTTGCCTCTCAGCACCTTGCTGAATGCAGCAGTCCAACTGTGGCCTGCTCTCACACTTTCTGGTTGCTCTCCCTTCTGCAACAAACCTCTCCTGATGTGAACACTGAGGAAAGCGAAGGGCTTGCCTGACTAAAGAATACTTATAAGGACCCCCCAAAACCTTTCTAAATAGCTGTGCAATAGATCTTCAGAGAAAGAAACCCAACAAACTGTGAATGAAACTAAAACAGGGTGCAGATTACATTTGTCCTGCAAAGACTCTGGGGCCAAGAGACCTGAGCAGGTTGGGCACTCACATCCTGGCCACAGCAGGCAGGCGATAGTGGCAGATGATGCAAAGCGACATGCATGACGCAGCATGGACACAGCAAGCAGCACACTATTTCCATTAGCAGATGCATCTAGTAACACAACATAACTGTCACCACGTAAGACCAGTAGCAGCAACTGTTTATTCATGCTGCTTCACACCTCTGATGGCTTTCGTGCCATGCTGTTTTAGGTTGGCTGTGACCATCACTATGTTTGTATGATGTTTCTATGAAGTTAGGAAATAGCACAGTTCTCCATTTGAAAGTACAGGAGAGTGAAACGCTGCCAAGCTCCAAGACACAAAGATTAAAAGCAAAAGCCCACTGCACTAAAGGTCTACTTTATAAAGACATTAAACAGTTTTAAGACTAACCTAGGCCACAGAAGGCCAAGTAAATGAAAACACCCTTTTTATTACTTAGGCAACCAGAACAGGGAAAATGGAAACAGCCTGTTACAGGTGAAACCAAATGAGATGTTGCCTAGTAACTCTCAGCAGGGAAGCATTTAAACCCAGCCCGTTTAGTGAAGCTGATGTTGTGTCTCAAAGATTATTTTCTGTGAAAAAAAATCCGAAAGCAGGAAAGCTCAATTTAACACACATATGATTTATGTTACAGCAAACCAGGGTGACAATGCTTGGAACAGTACAAAAGTATTTACAACTTGTACAAGGAAGAACAGACCAGGCATGTTTTCAGCAAAAGGATCATTTTATTGAACATTTTTATATGTTGTTTTTACCCCCAAATACAGAAAACTTCACATTCATTTTTTTTTTCCAGATTCTGAAGTACACAAGTGATAACAGAAGTCTGGAGATATTACACAGATCATTACATTGTTATAATAATATTTCTCTGACAGAAAGTTCCTGGAGCAAACCCTGTTTCAGGTCTGCTTTTGGACATGGAATCAAAGTCATTGATTTAAAAGAAGAAAGACTCCATGTCTCCACTGGTTCCGTTTCCTGGAATAGTTTTAATTAGGCCCTACTTCAGAATTTGCTTTTATGGGTTCACAGAAAAGTCACTGATGTGGCTAAATGTCTCTCACATCAGAGAGAAAAAAAAAAACCTCTTAAACCTTATTTGGAAATTCATGTTATTTTTGCTTCTCTTTAAAAGGATATGATGAACTCAATATATGGAAGTAAAACCTCTGGCACAATCCACAGTGTATAACTGTATTCCTGGGTGTCACAACTAAATGTCTTTTAACATTTTAAGTTCAGCATAGGCAAAGTCAGCTTCAGGAAAGCATTTCATTTCAACATTCTCAATACAGTTAATGATGATAGTTATGAATCTATCTATGGATTATCACACAGATTTTTTTTTAATTAAAAACACAGTAAACATCAACACTTACATTGCACTAACCATGAAAAGGCAGACTGCCAAACATGAATCACAAAAATACATATTTTATCAACACTGATAATAGCTGGAAAGAAAAACTGCAACAGCATAAGGAACTCAAATCTGAGTTCTATTTAAAAATATGATTGTTTTTCACAAGCTGGCTGTATGAACAGCGAAAGGAAGTTCTGTAAGCTGCAAAGATCCATTTCTTACCGACTGGAGCCTGGTTTGAAGTTTAATGAAACACTGTTGATACAGAATCTCTGTCCAGAAGGTGCAGGACCATCATCAAACACGTGGCCTAGATGCGCATCACACTGCAACAGAAAGAACTGTCTTCAGCATTAGCTTTTCAGACACACATCTCTCTCCAGCCTGAAAACAACAGCATTGCATTTTCTGCAGTGCTGTTCCACTGTTAAGTTAAGGCTGACCACTGAAAGGGAAAGGGAAAGAGAAAGAGAAAGCAATCTCTCTCACCTTTCCTCATGAGTTATCAAACATTCCCTGAAAGGACTTTCTTCTTTCAGAGGACAAACTTTGGGACCAGAATAAAACTCACAGGGAAACTCTTGTTCCCTCACAGGGAAGCTCTGGTCAGTTCACAGATCTTAATAACAGGCCAATCTTTTAAGAATGACAGCTGAGCAGATATAAAGGGTTTCTAAAGATGCTTCTCTGCAAGATGGACATTTGAGTAATGCTTTAAAAAATGACTGAAAAGGACTTGAAACATAAACCCATTAAGAGATGGGTTAGTTTGTGATCAGTTCAGAGATCTGTATACTGTTAACCAAAGCAATGCTGTGAAGGCCTAAAAACGTAAATATTTAGGTAATATTTGTATCTGAACATCTGAAGGAGGTTGACAGTATGGCTGATAGACAGTGGACAGTATGGATAATGGAGACCTACACAAATATCAGTGGCACTGTACACAGGAGGTGTATAGACCAGGAATGTTCAGAAGTGGCATTTAAAGACAGCGCATGAACTAAACATGGGATATTACTGACTGGAGCTAGATCATGCAGTTAGCATAAAATAAAGAGGTTAACATATTAGAAGGTAGATGGCAGATACATACTGGAGATGACAACACACAGGAGAATACATAATACAGTGTAAGAAACATTGCATGTTTGTGAAGGAGACCCACAACTGGGATACAGTTTGTGACATTTAGTGACAACTATACTCAATCTGGTCACTTGTATATAGCATCAGGATATGTGCTATCCTGAATAAAGAAACTTGGGTGATGAATCCAGTGTTGAATTGCATGGGTAGGTGACTCTTTGGGAGAGGCAAGACTAGAAATAAATTCTTAAGCAATCACTTTTGGTCAGTGGGTAAACATGAACCTCCAAACAAACAGACAAGAAGAAATCAAAACTTAGGTTCTTTTCCTTAATATCTAATCTTTCTAACAGTAGGAATACATGAGCATTAGCATTGATTATCTAGTGAGGTTGTGGAGCCTCTATCACTGGTATTTTAAGAAAAGCAAACATTTAGTAGGACGATATCAGAAAGCACTGATCCTGTGATGGAGGAGATGGGTGGACTGAATCTGGGAGTTCCTTCCTATTGTTTGTTGTCACATACTGCAATTCACTTGAGGTCCTCTGAATAAATTTTCTGTCCGAATTCCAACCCCWGGCTGTACTTAAACAAGGATGCTCTCCTCAGTCACATCACTGTCTTGATCCAAAACCAACTGTCTACATTTGAAACTTAGAACTTTACTCATATATTTGATCCCAAGAAGTGAAACAGAATATTTGCAATGATCTAATAATTCTCACTACTACATTTGGGTGAATTCATTCATGGATACAAATAAAATATATTTGTTAAGATTTGGATTGGATCCTTGGTGATCTTGGGCACCACCTCCAAAATAAACATACCTTTTTGCAGATGACTTCAGTCCTTGTTGATCCCAATGAGTTATCTGGTCGTTTCATGATATTGGTATTACTTTCATCTCTGCCACAAGTACCGTAAGCCTCAGAAAATGAAGGCCATCCAGTCCCAGAATTGTACTTCTTTTCTGAACTATAAGGGAAAACAGATATTCTTGTTAATTAAGACCAAAGATGTTATAAAAACTTCCGCCTTTATCAACAACATTGGCTTCTTTCTTCATCCCTATCTTGTACAACTTTTAGTAATATTTAGCACAGTAGAAAATTTCTCACTGGCATCAAACTGTGCTGGAACATGTTTTCCAAATGGAATTCTTGATCAGCCCACAATAGGAGCTTTTGCCTTATCACTTCTATTTCACTGACAGTTTAGCATTTTCTAAAGCATGAAAAAAGGTCTTTCCAGTATCTGAGCACATTGGTAGCTGAGTTACATTTCTAAAGTTGCAGTTCAAAGCTTGGCACAATGCAGCAGAACCTCAGAGAACAGAGTTTACAGGAAGAAACAAAACATAACACAGAACCAGAATGAGTATGGAGAACCGTTAGGTTGGCCCACTGAGCCTGGTTCATGTATGATGATGGCTTCTGCTTGCAGATTGCAAAGTGACACAGTCATCAAAATAGTCTGGTAAATCAAATAGAGCTTTGCTCAAAACTTCAATCAACCAATGAAGAATTCTGAGAGCACAGAGATCTACTTTTCCCAAGAGACAACCACAGCCACTAGATAAAGATACTACAGACTGTTGACTTGTGGGTACCTCCAGTAAATATACAGACTTACCAATCCAGTTTAGTTGCATATTAAAACTTAGAGTGTATTGTAAATTATGATCAGAAAATATTTCCAGGCTGTACCATACAGAAATGTAAAAGGCCCTCCTCTCAGATTTCTCATGTCTTAGCCTACGGCACTCAGATTACAAAATCAATGCTCTTACTGGCACCTAGTGGTAGCTGGAGACATTAACACCACTGATAACTTTTTCGTTATAAAAGGGACTATTACATGATTCAATATATAACTTAAAGCAAAACATTTACTGAAGAGAACCATGTATATTTTGGTGGGATATTAATACAATGAAAAAAGAAGAAAACTGAAAATCTTACTTACAATACCTTTTAGAAAGACAAGATAAATGAGCTGGTCAAAAAACTTAAAAAATTGTAATACTCTAAACCAGATCAGTATTACAGATTCAGCATGCATTTTATAATTAACTGTATATGGCTTTCTATGAGCAATCTAACTATGGAAATAAAAGAGGAGCTGCAAACAAAAGAACATCCAAGGGATAATTTTTGGATGGGCTATTGCCTAATCCATCAAGACACATTAGAAATGCTCTCCTACCTCTATCCTGCACATAAAACTTGGGAGAAATAAGATACAGTATAGAGGCAGGCTGCAGCAAAGCAACTGCAGTTTGCAGATTCTCCATATGCATAAGATGACATTTAGGGATCAAGTCCTGTTTCTATCCAGGCAAAGAGGGCTCTCCGCCATCCATGCTACTGTGTCTACTGGGCACAGATTCCCAAGGAATAACCTGGGTGAACATAAATATTCACACACCACTTCTGAACTTCCCTAACATATATTTGTTATTTTTTATTTTGAAAATATTTCAATTAGAATTCTTCATTTACTGACCCAGGGATCCTTCTGTTCATGCATATACAGAGAAGCCACATAAAGATCCTCTCTGAAATCCAGTGAAGTCAAGAAAAGTCTTTCTGCTGTAACACCGTGTGGGTTTTGCATCTGTCCCTGACTGACTCTGTCCCTTACATGCAGCTCACAATGCTTAAGCTTATTGGAGATGTTTTCTGCTGCTAAAGGATCAATCTTTTGAGCTGTAAAACTAGCTCTCAACAAAAATTATTTCTGTGCTGTTTTACTAACAAGAATATCACTTAGATTCCCTAATAGAAACATTTTAGTACCCCAAAATATTGCTGTTCAAGATCGTATTTGTCCTTTGAAGTATTTCACCGCTTAATTTATGGATAAATGGACCTTCCCTAAACATATGCATTAGATTAGCCTTCAACACACCATTCCTCCTGCACATTTCATTTACTTTGATCCCTATTTCAGTCGTCCTGGATGGAATCCAGATAATTCTAAAAAGTGCTTTTTGCTGTATGAATCTCAGCTGTAGGTTTATGGTTTGCTGAAGGTTTGAGATTTCATTAAAGCACACAATTTGCTATCTATAAAGGTTAGCTTTTTGTTCCATGTATTTCTATACCTTTCAAATTAATATACCATAATAAATTACGGTGTATATATATATATATAAACACACATGTATACTTACAGAGAAAGGAGGAAATGCTTCGTGTTTACCTGTGGCTAATGTTCTAATGCATTTGAAAAAGAAAGGACATTTTTAATGCAGTAGCAAATAAACACGATGAATCAATCTCTTATCAAATGCCATTTTTTCTGATTGTTAGTGTCCATCAWAACATAATGCATTCATGGAAAAAATATTTTCAGCCCATTTTTGAACATTTAACAATTTTCAATTTTCTTAACAGATTTTTTTAATATAATCTTATTTTTCCCCTGTATCAATCTTTGTGGTTTAATATTATTTTATGCTTCAAACAAAAGTACCTATATTCTCCTACAGCAGGATATTGCAAAATGCAGCATGACTGTTTGATTATATTGCTATTTTGTCATTAGTTTAGTAGCTAAAGCAATTATCTTCAGTTCAGTACTCATTCTCTTCATGTTGGCCTAACTATAGCTATTGTCCAATATAAAGATTGCCTAAATTAAGGGAATATCAGTTCTTCCACAGCTTGGTAATTTAAAATTTCTCTAATTTATCTGAATTTCCAAGAGGTTTTTTTAGGTTTTGTATTTATCTTCAGAGTATTCTGCAATGCCACACTACTTTCTGAAATTATTTTATTTAAAATTGTTTATTAGTAAACCTCTACAGAAATACCTATCTTTAAGCAAATATCTGCTTGTGTATCATGGTTCTCCACACTTGAGCAAAGGAAAACTGTCTATTAACAATTATCAGGCTCCAATTTTATCATTTAATTGCTTAGTTTCTGTTTTTTTAATACAGACACTACAYTTTCCCCACCTCTTACTCTTCAGGTATATTGTTCTTCAGCTTCCTATTCGAAGTTCTGATCCATGATACATCCTTTAAAGTACTCACAGAAACGGGCATATTAGCCGTATTCCATTGAACTCTCAGTTGGAAATATATAAAGGCTATTTTCTAGATCAAAAATGTGAGGAACTGTCTTTTCTGGTTCAGTTACAGAGAGCAGAACACCATCTGCATATCCTACTTTGAGGCACTCTATTTCCTTTTACTTAGACTTTAATGAAGTTGCAAAATATATAGTATTGTAAAGAGCACAGAGGTTAATAGCAGTCTTTCACAGCCAGGTTTTTAAAAGTAGATATAACTGAAGAGGCAAAAAGAGTGGAATTTAATTTAGGGCACAAGAAAGGGGTGGGGGTGAAGAGGAGGTCTTGGCTCCAAATCAACAGAGGACCCAGCAAATAAGAACATAATAGCAGCTATACTAAGGCAGACCAGAGCTCTCTCTAGCCCAGTATCCTGAACAACAGCAGATGACTATGGAAGAGTAGAAGAACAGAGCAAACACACAGTGATACTCACCCATAAACACACATATTTTGTGGCAGCCTGTGGCTTAGGGACCTCCTAAACAGACACTTACTATCAGCCAAAAAGGAGACTGCATGTAGCAGGAGAAAAAATGCAGAATCCCTAGTATAACTATCACCAGGCCACTGGAGACCCTTTTCTGCTCAAGAAAAAGGCTACCATGTACCTGTACCGCCACAAGTATCTTGTAAAACTCATACATAGCACATAGCACTCTAGCATCAAAAGACTGTTTTTGTGACCTAACTAAGCTTTCTGTTCTTCTAATGAAAGAACATAGCACCTCCTGCCACAGTTATGGCATTTTAAGGATGCTGTGAAATCTAAAGGATGTTACCTGAACAGTGGGGCATTGCAGCACACGCAGTAGTATATTCCTGGTTCTGTGTTATTCAGATAGATTCCACTGAAAGGCTTTAAAAAAAAAAAAAAGGAAGAGAAAAGGGAAGTTAATAATGTAGGTCTTTAAAAGCTCACCATCTGGAACAAGCATGTAGGAATCAGATTCAAAACAGGAGAAAAAACATAAAAAGAAGGCTTCACAGGGGGGCTTTGAAGAACAAACATTAGCAGCCTAAAGAAATGAAGGGGAGGATGCCTTTGGATTAATAGTGAAGACTACCTCCTGCCCTCAGAAACTTCAAGACTAGTCAGATGCATAAATCACTCAGGTACTAGGGCTAGAGTCACGACCACTCAAGAACTTGTGCAACGTGCAGGATCCCAAAGATCAAGTCTCTTATATGGAGTTCCACAACTTCAAAGTGCTCTGCAAAGGAACTTTTCTCTTCCCTAGATAGTCTGGAATTAAGATCCTTATTTTACAGATAAAGATTTGGGCACAGCTCACATGGTTGAATCCCATGGCACATATTCAGCTGCACAGATCCCCTGATTCCTGGTTAAGGAACTCCAGCACTCTACCCACAAGGTTACATGGCCTCAATTAGAGAAGGAAAGAAAGCACAGGGACAAGGTGAGTGTGGGGGCTGGCACATGTGGGATAATCAGGCTCCTGAATATTATATGGATAATCTACATAAGGTTAAAAACAGAAAAAAGAGACTACAGGAAAGATACAGTCCTCTTCCTTCCCATTGGAAAGGCCTCCATTATTGCTACAGAGAAGTCAGAGTTGACTTGCTTAGGTTTTGAACTTTTTTTCTGGCAATAAAGTAATCCCAGAGAAAAGTGAAAAGAATGAAGAATGTTTTTTCATCTGCAAGCCAGTCTGGGTCAGAACAAATTCCAGACAGTTCAATACATTGAGCCTAGCTTTCATCCACAGGAAGGTAGGGGAAAACTTGTGAAGCAACTGAGTGATGACAACTCCCCCAAAGAAAATTTTATGCCAGCAGAGAACAAGGTTGGCTTAACCTTGGAAAGCATTAGCTCTTTTGCTTACCGGTTCAGTTCCTTTTTGTCTTGTAACACAGAATTGCTCTGGAGTCAATTTTTTTTTCCAGTCTGTAGCAACAGTTCTTTCAGCTTGTTTAGTCAGAGAGCCTGCATCTTTGACTGGATATAAAAATACAATGTGTATTATTTTTAACACTGTTTTAACTTAGATTCTCTAAGAGATCCTCTCTTATATCCACAGTTAAGCGGGGGGACAGAATAGAACAACATAAGTCACACATCGCAGTGCAAACCTCCAGGAATGCCTACTGAGTCTGTATACGCTGTGAAAGTGATTTATGATCATATGGGATTGGCTAAGATAGTTGAAAAACAACAAGTAGAATGGAACAAGTAGTTTCATTCCTTCTTAGCAGAATGCATCCAAAAGTTTGAGATGGGAAACAACTTCCACACTCATCTCCATCAACACAAGCTAATCCTTGAAACAAAATCAGCTCCTGAATGATGAACATCTGACTGGACTTGTCTCTTACAAAGAAGAGATGATGCTGGGAAAAAAAAAACATTTTGAAAACCATGTCATCTCTACCAGTTAAATAGATWCACCTATCTCCTGAATTCCCTAGAGACCAATTTTTCCACACACTACCACCCAGAAGTAATGCTTCCTGCCCTTTCTAACTTGCTCGAAAACACCTGGGGTACACCAAGTGGGACACTGTGGCAGACTGTGGCCTGGCTTTGATGACATATGGAGGTACCACCTCTGGTCACCTCTCCTGTTGCAGCTTGGCTCCTACCCCCTTTCTCCATTCTGCTTGGTACACTGCTTCCCTTCGCCCTTCCCATCCAGTGCTAGATACCTTCAACCCTTCTCACTTCCTCTACCCCAGTCCTCCCTAATCCCTGTCATCTCACATGCTGGGACTACCCTTGCCTTTCTTTCTCTTTGCCATGCTTTCTCTGCTCCTCYAATATGCTTTCTTGTCCCAGGAGGAGCCCTGAAGTGCATCTTCTATTTGGAGAAATATATGATCTAATTAATTTTAAAATAGGTATTGTAAAATAGGTAAATTTAAAATAGGTATCACCTTGGAGCTCGTGTCACGTACCAGGGCCTTACTGCCCTGAGCACTGAACAGAGAACAGGACAGAAAGGAACAAACGGCCTGGCAAGTAGTTACTACCGCTGAGAAGGACAACAGTGCCTGTGCTCGACAGACAGCACCAGGCTCTGCCGTTCCAGTTTACCTCCACCACCTCGTATTTTCTGATCCGTTCGGGCCAGTCAAAAATCCCATCCTTTGAGGCACCTGCCCCACTTTGCCCCAGCTAAGAGAACACCGGTAATGTGGGAGATGAATGGCAAAACACACGTGAGCACAGTCATTCACTACCATCAGGGCAGAGAGAAACGAGAGACGCAAGTCGCAAACCCCTGAAGGACCAGGGCTGCTGCATGCAGCAGCAGGGAGCAAGTGGGCTAACGTGCAGCTCAGCAGAGGGAGCAAACTGTGTTCACAGATATTAAATTATTAGCTGGGTACATAATCCATTCTGTTTTGTCATAGATGAATACAAACTTTTAAAATAACCTGGCACCATGAGGGCAGAAATTAGGGCAGCCTTCACCCCGCCCTGAGAAGCCCTTTTGCTGGCAGGTGTCCCCACGCTGCACGTGTCCCTCCAGCAGCTCCCGCCGAGCCACCCCGCAGCACCGCTGCGACCAGTCCTAAGGGGCTCCCTTAACTCAGGCAAATTAAGGTGAAAAGGAGCCGTGGAAAAGGCGGTTTCATAGGATGAGACACCGTTACACGTGCGTTGTCAGCACTGCTCCTCCTGCCGGGCGGGCACCGACCCGCAACCCGCCGTGTAGGCGAGCGTCCGACCCCCCGGGG
>NW_020448553.1:230980-264346 GCF_003343035.1 Apteryx rowi
AGCAGCGGCCGTGCCGTGTGAACGCCCCCGCGGGCCTGGCCGGCTGCGCGGGGTTCGCCCGGGCCCGCGAGCGCGCTGTTGGCCTCCGACGTCGGCTCCAGGCGCCTGCCTGTACCGTGCGCCCGGGCCACGCTGGCGCTGGGCCTGTGCTGCAGGTCCGACCTGGGTGCTTGTAATCAGCGTATGGCTGCTTTATTCCAGTAACTCATGGTTCGACTCATGAAATGCAGGTCTGCAATAAATTTGGGGAGTCAGAATTCCATCCGTTTGCCTCAAAGCATGATAATTTATTCAAGAGGAAGATTGTGGAAGTGCAGGGCTGCTCTAAGCACAGTGTGATGCAATACAAATCATACAGTCTTATTTTAATGTGTCATTCATGGTCTTTTGGTTCAATCCTGGTCTCATTTGAAGTCCTGCAGAGCTTTCCATTGATTTACACTGCATCACTAGAGTGACTCTGGGTTTGGGCGTTCACTGCGTTTCAGGTGCCAGATCCTTTGGTCCCTAATGCCCAGCAGCTGCTCTTCTGCTTTTGATTCTATTTCAGGCTCATCGCTTTCGCTATTCACACTTGTTTCTCATGTCACATAACTCTTCCCTTCCCAGGTCTTTATCTGGGAAACACTATCATCAAAAGGACAAACCTATTTTAGCTGTACCACGGCAGTATTCTATTCCTAGTTAGTTGTTGCTCAATTAAAAAAAATTTAACAGACCTAAATAGTCATACTTGACTGTATAAAAGCAGTGTGTAGCTAAATAGTTGTACTTTACTGTATAAAAGTAATGTGTAAAGTGTCCAATTATATGGTGATGAAGGTGGAGGAATTCTCAAGTTTGCACTAGTAACAGAAACCAGGAAAGAAAGCCATTACAACTTGACAAGTCACTTGACTCTTCTGTCATTTGAATATGAAAACATAAAACTCTGCTCTGTGTTCTGTTAAAGATAGCACTAAAATTAGCAGTGCACAGAGGGGGTCATAAAAAGACAAGCCTGACAGATTTCAATCACTTCTTACTGAGAGACAAAGCAGCTTAAAATTGCATTATTGCTGCAGCCATAAGCCATAATGCATACGCTAATCTGTTCAAGGAAAAAAATCCTGTCAAGTCATTTACTTGCAGCCATTATAGACTGTTTTTAAGAAAAATAAGTACAGTAGTAGCATGCAAAAACACTTGTGTTCTTGCTTTCCTAAATGCACATATGATGGCATTGCTCTCAGTGGTATTGACAGAGCATTTGCAAAGGTGATGTGCTACCTAAACAGCTAATTGGCTACTTGTTTACACTGTGATTTCCAATCACAAGTGATTTGTCTTTGCCTATAAATACATCTCTAACAGTACCTGTATTTCAGCTTGGCATCATGTTCTTAAAATGTAAAACTAAATCCAAGTTGTTTTGCCAGTTTAAACCTTAATACTGTTGTCTTTGTTTCCGATTACTCTGTTTCTGATTTGGAATTAGTTAATTGTTACTGAATGATATGAAAACAACTATTTTGATTGGATTGGAACTGTTTTGCTTCAGATAAAAAAGCTAATGATAGTGTTTAATAAAAGATAACATTCTTTTTAGACTAGTCCTTCTAGTGTAAATTTTAAATCAAGGCTAGAAGACATTGCTGCGTGTTCAGTCCTGTTCATACAAACCCTTATCATTGAACCAGGCATTGCGTAAGATGGTAAGTTCAATAGCAGCTGAGGACATCCAGCACATCATATTATCAGTGCCACAGCTGTAATCKAATCCTCTGCTCAGATTCATGAAGCCATGCACAGAAAGACAGATAGCAGTAGGGCTCATACACGATCACATTCGCTGTCTGTGGCAGCAGGAGAGAGGGGGGCACACAGTTGATTAATGGCTTTGTTCTATGTAATAAGACATGGTGGAGTGAAGCCAGAGTACCGCAATAAAAATCCTGGAGACGTGATGCCCAGGAGTCTTTAGGACGGCTGTTTCATATTGGCAGGAAGGCAGCACTGCTGGACAGTAAGGAGAGGGCTCAGGCCAGGGCTCGCAGTGCTGTCAGAGGCAGCATTTATGTTCTGGGCAGAAGGACAAAACTTTTCCATGTTCAGCCATTTGAGGAAATGTAGATTGAAGAAAGATCTTTCCAATATCCTTCTAGTTTACTGCTAAAGTGACATCATGTAACAATAATTTAGCCATAGTTTGGGAGGGAATTGGACATGTTAGCTGGTCTTTGGAGGTGAGATATCCAGTTTGACACTCCTCCAGTTCTGGCAAATGGCTTAGAGCTGAAAAGCTTTGGCAGGAGATGGAGCTCACTGCCAGTAGCTGCAGTTCAACCACAGCAGTGAGGCATTTCCATGCTGTCGCTGGCCTTGTTCTCAGGCAGCATTTGTCCCTGAGGTAGATCAGGTAATCAATGGAGTTCTCCCTTAAGTATGCTGGAAATGAAGGAGGGTAAGACAAAGTGATTAGTCCTGAAATTTGTATGTTTTAATGTAACTGACATTGATTTAACTGCTGTTTTTTTAAAGACACAATTCAATAAAAAATGAACTGTCAGTATCTTTCTTGCAGCTTTCTGTCATTGGTACTATTCCAGAATGCAGCAATTTCTCGGCAGTAGGAAATTAAACAACAAAGATCAATTGCTTTGCCATCTTCCTCGTGCTCTGGAGGAGGAGTCCAGGCACGCTGGCCGTGCAGAGCAGGGAAGGAAGAGGAGAAAGCGCTGGGTGCCTCAGCCCTGACTTCATCGCTCTGTTGTCCAGTTTGCTGCAGGCCGCTCCTTGATTAAAATGAACACACTGGTACCACACACAAATCTGGTTCATGCCAACATCCATGACCCGCATCTGAGGGCCTACGCTCAACGCTCTATTACGCTGCATGGCGTGGAGTTATTCACTTCATAGCAAAATTGCTGCAGAATGCTATCCTGGCCAAATGACACCATTGCACACCTCTTTGGCTCGCTAGTACATTTTTAAGTGCCCAGAGTGCAGGTAAGTGGAGGCAGTGGCAGATGAGATCCTCCATTTGTTCATCAGGCAGATTCTTTCCAGCGAAGGGCTGACCTGTAGTCCTCTGAACCAGCATGACAGGTCTTCCTCAAGCAGAAAACAAAACCCCCCAGTTGGAGGTATTTCATTTTTCAGATCTTTAATGCTGAAAAACAATATCATTGTCCTGTCATGCCTGTAATATTGCCTCCCATGGTTACAGCACATACCAAGCTTCGTAGCTAGGCAGAGAACCGGCCTGCATTTCTCCCCATAGACTGTTATAAAAGCCAATTAGACTGTTACTTAATTTTCCTCTCCCCCCCCCCCCCCAAGCACAAGAGGAAGCAGTTAAAAGTCTCCCCTAGCTACATTATATAAATTTTAAAGTAAATTCTGTCTGAATTGTAATTCAGCTAGTTTATTGTTAAAATGTCATCTGACTTCAGCACACATACAAGCTGCATCCAGGGAAGGGTCACTCATCAAAAGCGCAATGTCTTATTAAATATGTGTATATGGGGGGAGAAGCTCCTCAGCTTTTCCTGTAGTGTTACTTCGTGCTGAAGCAGAAGCAGCAGCATGTGTGTAGGCGGGTGAAGACAAGAGTAGGAGGGAAGCGGTCATGGTCCAGACTATTCTGCTAATATTTATTCGGTCTCTAACCATTTCCCAGCCCAGGCTCTGTCTTGACTGACAGCTTTGGGGACAAGCAGAGCATCGCATAATGCCTACGCTGGCAGATACTGAGCAGTCAGCCAGGAAGCAGTGAGGTGCAGAAATCAAATGAACCCTTTTCAAATTCAAACCACTGCTTAAGCAGCTTTTGTAAATAAAATCTCTCAGCATTACTACATATGGAAAACTATTTAAATAGTAGTGTTTTTATTTCCTATGCATTTCTGTGTGATCAGTTTTCCTCTGCTCATTTTGTCATATCTGTTGTATGTCCCCTCCTATGGGAAGTTCCCATTGAAACTTATGGGAGCTCAGCATGCAAGAATTTGGATTGGACCTGTCATATGCAGTGATACTTTGTGCCCAGGTCCCCAGAAAAGGAAGAAAGGGGGACCAGCATGGTGGGCGGTCCATCCACCCACCTTGGTGGGTAGGTTGTATCTGTGGCTAGCTCCATTTTTGTCACAGAAATCCTCACTGCTTTTGTGGAAGATCGTCACAGGAATCAGTAGAGAGTGTTCCTGCTCCACCAGCCATCTTGATACAACTCCACATCTAGTTTCCAGACCCTCAGACATCATGAAAATCCGAACTTCTGATATATGGAGATACTGTTGCCACATGAAAATGCTATCCAAAGATGTGCGTTCATGTTCCAGCACTGAATTCCAATGCTGACAAAGGATTTCAGTGAAAAATATTTTGGAAATGCTTTTGTGCTTCTTTATCCTGGGCTATAGCTGAGACTAGAAGCACAAGTGCTAAAGGTATTGCAGATTTCCAGGGACGCTGAGAGACTTAGGCGGATCCCAAACTCCCTGAAACTGGCCCACGGAATCTGCCGAGATTAATTTATGGAGTAGACCAATATGATTCAGATCAAAAATACCATTAGAATTAACAAGCACACAGCCTTTTCCATTGTGTTTGGTTTTGTGGTTTAATATCTCTTTTTGCTAGTCATAAGCTCTAGGATACAAAATTATCCTAACTTCTGTTTTTTAAAAAATTAGGTCATATCTGTGGACTAGCTTAAGCGGGAGACCTCTGCCAGAATCTAAGGCTGGAATTTGGTCCACTGTGAGAAAGGCTTTGCRCTGCTTTGAGCAAAGGGGTTGGCTCAAATGCCCTCCTGACCTCCTGCCCAGCCTGAATTATTCCAGGATTCTAAATGCTTTGAGAAATTTCTTGCAAAATATGTGAAGACTGGAATTCAAAGTACAGTGGATATTTTGCAATCACTCCTTGATAGACGGTCTTACCCTGCAATAAGACGACTTGTGTGGATAAATTTCATCCACTTTGAAAAGAAGCAAGCATGCTCTCTGGTATGGGACAGGTGTATCTGCACAGGCAACTAGTGTGAAGTGGCAATTCCAGGCTATTTGCCTGGGTTGCCSCAGGTGTATCATATCTCATGTAATGCAAGTTTTGTGAACCACATGGATAGTAATAATGCATTCCCCAAACTTCTGTGGGATTTCTTGTCCCTTGTACCTCCAGGTAGTGAAGAATTGTCATGGTTCTTCTTCCACCCAGTGCCCAAACCCTGAACAAAGCATTGAATGAACAATTATTTGGCAGCAACTGCAGTAGCAGCAGCTTCCTGTAGGTTATTTTAATGGATTTATCACCCTGAACTAAGCCCTGGCCATCTGTTCTATCCTCTAATTACAAATATAGAAAGAGCTAATTCACGACTGCATCATAAAAAAGGAAAATATAAATGATTTAATAGTGGGGTATGTCATGCTTCACACTCTGATTGGGGGAAATTGCTCTCCCCTCAACAGACTGATTTCCCTGATAACAGAGTTTGCCTCTTCCCTGGCAAACAGGAATTCCTGAGGAACAGGGCTCACCAGAACAGGTTTTATTCCTGCTCATTTATCTTAGATGTATTTTTAAATAGGTAATAGGGATTCACATAAGTGCAGTTATGATCCTTTTTTTTGTTCTCTCTTAGATGAGTCCAAAAAGATGGACTGTGGTATTTTTAATGCATCTTCTAATCAGGAGAAGCATAAAACCATAATGCTTAAAAATACACTAAAACTCTGCACGTCCCTCCATCTCACTGCAAAACTGCCCTTTTGCTCTGATGAAGCCATGTTTAGTGTTGCTGCTGACTTAAATCAGAGTTGTCCCCTGATGTTCTGCTGGTAGCTGATCTTCATGGTGGCAGGGGGTGAGTGTGCATGCCCAGCTATTTAGGAATTACTTTAAATTCTTTTTTAGRACTCCTGTGGCAATGTCTGTCCTTTCTGTCCTCTGGAAATCTTATACCAAAAATGGGTGCAACTGAGCAAGTTAAGTTGAGGGACCATAAAGCAGTACCTCAGTCCTCCTTATCTCTTACAGGCTAAATCCTCATGGTCCAAGTCCCTCTTCCCGGCAGAACAAGCTCTGCCCTGGCTTGGCAGCAGTTTCAGCAGAGCTGTTATCAGCCTTAAAGGCTGTGGCCTGGATCGCAAGCAAACTTCGATGGAGCAGTTGGACACTCTGCAGGCTCTCCGCACCCAAATGCCTGTCTTGTGTGGCTGGGAAAGAGAGGCTAGATTCTCCCTACCCAGCTCGCTCAAGTAAGAATTACAGAGAAATAAACAGGGCAGGTAAAGTAGATGGATAGCAGATGGGGGCAAATAACTCCGAATGTATCATTCRGCATCTGGGTTTTTGGATTTCTTTTTTTTTTCCTTGCAGTTATGTAGAAACAGATTGTGATTTCCTCAACTGCATATGTTATTTGAAGAATTAAAAAACATGTAGTCGAGTGGAAACAGTGCAAGAGATCCCTCTAATTAGAAAACTTGCCTGAGGGATTCACAGAAGTACAGTGTGCAGTTCTGATTTGCCATATGTAATTGCCTTCCTTAAACTTACTCTTTTAGCAGTAGTTTGTGATTTTCTTATAATCCTTGATCTCCAGTGGGCTCACAAGTTATTTATTGGGAATAGAATCACAGAATCACAGAATCGCTGAGGTTGGAAGGGACCTCTGGAGATCATCTAGTCCAATCCCCCTGCTCAAGCAGGGTCACCTAGAGCACATTGCACAGGATYGCATCCAGGCGCGTTTTGAATATCTCCAGAGAAGGAGACTCCACCACCTCTCGGGGCAACCTGTTCCAGTGCTCTGTCACCCTCACAGTGAAAAAGTATTTCCTCATGTTCAGATGGAASTGTCTGTGTTTCAGTTTGTGCCCGTTGCCTCGCGTCCTGTCGCTCGGCACCACTGAAAAGAGTCTGGTCCCATCCTCTCGACACCCTCCCTTCAGATACTTGTACACGTTGATAAGATCTCCTCTCAGCCTTCTCTTCTCCAAGCTAAACAGGCCCAGCTCTCTCAGCCTTTCCTCATAAGAGAGATGCTCCAGTCCCCTAATCATCTTTGTGGCCCTTCGCTGGACTTGCTCCAGTAGTGCCACATCCCTCTTGTACTGGGGAGCCCAGAACTGGAYGCAGTACTCCAGATGTGGCCTCACCAGGGCTGAGTAGAGGGGGAGAATCACCTCCCTCGACCTGCTGGCAACACTCTTCCTGATGCACCCCAGGAGACCATTGGCCTTCTTGGCCACAAGGGCACATTGCTGCCTCATGCTTAACTTGGTGTCCACCAGCACTCCCAGGTCCTTCTCCGCAGAGCTGCTTTCCAGCAGGTCAACCCCCAACCTGTACTGGTGCATGGGGTTATTCCTCCCCAGGTGCAGGACCCTGCACTTGCCTTTGTTGAACTTCATGAGGTTCCTCTCCGCCCACCTCTCCAGCCTGTCCAGGTCTCTTTGAATGGCAGCACAGCCCCCTGGTGTATCAGCCACTCCTCCCAGTTTTGTATCATCAGCAAACTTGCTGAGGGTGCACTCTGTCCCTTCATCCAGGTCATTGATGAAGAAGTTGAACAAGACTGGACCCAGTACTGACCCCTGGGGGACACCGCTAGCTACAGGCCTCCAACTAGACTCTGTGCCACTGATCACAACTCTCTGAGCTCTGCCATTCAGCCAGTTCTCAATCCACCTCACTGTCCACTCATCTAACCCACACTTCCTGAGCTTGTCTATGAGGATGCTATGGGAGACAGTGTCAAAAGCCTTGCTGAAGTCAAGGGAGACAACATCTGCTGCTCTCCCCTCATCTACCCAGCCAGTCATTCCATCATAGAAGGCTATCAGATTGGTTAGACATGATTTCCCCTTGGTGAAGCCATGCTGACTACTCCTGATCACCTTCTTTTCCTCCACATGCTTGGAGATGGCTTCCAGGATGAGCTGCTCCATCACCTTTCCAGGGATGGAGGTGAGGCTGACTGGCCTGTAGTTCCCTGGGTCCTCCTCCTTGCCCTTTTTGAAGACTGGGGTGACATTGGCTTTCTTCCAGTCTTCAGGCACCTCTCCTGTTCTCCATGACCTTTCAAAGATGATGGAGAGCGGCTTAGCAGTAATGTCCGCCAGCTCCCTCAGCACTCGTGGGTGCATCCCATCAGGGCCCATGGATTTGTGTGTGTCAAGTTTGCTTAAATGATCTCTAACCCACTCCTCCTCCACCAAGGGAAAGTCTTCCTCTCTCCAGACTTTCTCTCTTGCCTCCAGGGTCTGGGATTCCTGAGGGCTGGCCTGAGCAGTAAAGACTGAAGCAAAGAAGGCATTCAGTAACTCTGCCTTCTCTGCATCCTTCGTCACCAGGGCACCCACCCCATTCAGCAAAGGGCCCACATTTTCCCTAGTCTTCCTCTTGCTGCTGATGTATTTGAAGAAGCCCTTCTTGCTGTCCTTGACATCTCTAGCCAGATTTAATTCCAAACGGGCCTTAGCCTTCCTCGTCGCATCCCTGCATACTCTGACAACGTTCCTATATTCCTCCCAAGTGGCCTGTCCCCCTTTCCACTTTCTGTATACTTCCTTCTTCTGGTTGAGTTTTGCCAGGAGCTCCTTGCTCATCCATGCAGGTCTCCTACCTCCTTTGCTTGACTTCCTACTCATAGGGACACACCGCTCTTGAGCCTGGAGGMAGTGATGTTTGAATATTAACCAGCTCTCTTGGACCCCCCTTTCCTTCGAGGGCCCTAACCCATGGGATTCCTCCAAGTAGGTCCCTGAAGAGGCCAAAGTTTGCTCTCCTGAAGTCTAGGGTTGCGATCCTACTTAGTGCCTTGCTGCCTCCTCRCAGGATCCTGAACTCCACCATCTCATGGTCACTGCAGCCAAGACAGCCCCCGACCTTCACATCTTCCACCAGTCCTTCTTTGTTTGTTAGTACGAGGTCCAGCAGCACACCTCTCCTTGTTGGCTCCTCCACCACCTGTGTCAAGAATACTAGCGTTCTGGCCTCAAGGTATGAGCTGTTTCTGACAGGGCATGTGGGATGCACAGTGTCCATTCCATGACCCTTTGAATGAAAATTTGGGGTGTAATTTGTTATTATTTATTCACAGGTTGCCTTGCACAAATACTCTGCACATTTGACGCTTCCATGGCAAACAAGCACAAAGGAGAGGGAATACCATGAAAAGGGAAGGTGTTAAACAAAGCAGAATATTTGTGGAGTTTTATTGAAACACTTCCTCAGGTCTAATCACCATTATAAAAGACAAAATAAGCATACCTCATGATATTTTGTTCTCCCCAAAAGTAATGGTCACGATGCCTCCCCACTTCCAGCAGTTGCGTTTGCTAGTGCGGAGTCCGGTTTCGCAGTGTCGGCTTCAGCTCAGTGAGAAAGGGACCATGACTGCAGCTTCACAAACACGCAAGGGAGTCAGGGCATGTGTGGTCTCTCTGTAAGACCCCAAATAGCCATGAGGRACTTCTTGGGTCTTGATCTTGAGCATGAGCTGTAGAAAATGGGCACCATTTCAAATGTCACTCCCAGAAGCAAGTAGCCAGGGAGGAACCGTAACAGCTGCAACCGCCCACCTCCACATCAGCCCCAGGACAGCCAGACAGGGCTGTCGCTGGTGCCGGCCTGGCTCTGCACGCACCCTGCTCCCACGGACATGGGAACTGTGCTTGCCTCTCCAGAGACAGCCCAGGCAAGGGCAGCATTGAGCAAAAGCTTTACTGCAGCCTTACAGGATGCTAGGACTAGACAGCTTTGTAAGGAAAGCTACCACCACCACCACCATATGGGAACTTTAGGTTAGGATCCTTTTAAAGGAAAGAGTGTACTGATCGATGCTGTCTCTATAAGTGTTTTAGTCTGTATTTGCTATATGAAGACAGGGTAGGAAGGAGCAGAGCAGGCTCTAGGAGGTTTGGACACAGACCGCTTTTTTCCATTAATCTAACAGCACAGTTCAGGGAAGAGTACTGGTAAATCATGTATTGCTGACATGTTCGTTAGCACGCATTGATTTAATTTATGAGTGGTAAACAAGGACCCCTTTCCAGCATACCCCCGTGTTCAGTGGCATTTTAGTACCAAAAATGAGCATGGACCTGACTGGAATCTGTGCTCAGATTTGCTATTTTATTTCCATAGTCAGCAAGTGGCAATAACATACTATATGGATGGCAGCCCCTTTCTTATTCCTCCTCCATCCCAAGGTAAGAAAAGCTACAGACTGAGCAAATCACTGCGGATTTCCAAGACAGAGGTTTTGCTCTGAAGAAAGCACCTAGCCAACGCAGCAGCTATTCTTGGGGAGTTCTCGGTACGTGTAAMACTGCGTCCTGAACTCACCCTTTATTTTGTGTTATTTGTATTTTAGACAATACAAACTTGTGGAAGATACCACGTGCTCCACGAGCATTTGGCTTGTGGATGCTGCTACAAATATTTACACCCAATATATTACTTGGTCCAGTGCTGCAAAGCCCCAGACCTGGTTCAGTCCTGGTATTTAGCTGTCTGTCATTGAGAACTTCTAAAGGAATTTAATACCTGAATATTTCTAAGAACATTCAATGTTTAGTATTGTGGTCTCTGGCTTTTCTTGTATACTTGGACCTAAGGGCCAGCTCTACAAAAGCATTTAGTCATCTCTTTTAAGTACTGCATCTCCCATTAAGAGCTGGTGGAGGTAGGATTCGACTCACTTATATAAGAACTTTACAGTGTAAATACAGTGTAATGAAAAGCAATTGGCACTTTAAGCAGGTGAGTCTTCTGCTACTATAGTAGCAATCTACCATAGATAAACTGTGTCTTAAAAGTGCCCATTTGTCAGAGAACACTCCTCTAAGTTGCCATTTTGGAAAATTAGATGTCATTATCTGAATCTCTTACACTTGGGACATTGAGCAGAACTCTATCTAAATCCCTTTCATAATTTGTTCCCTAATGGCAATTAAAATTAATGACTTGACATTTTCAAAATCCTTTTGACTCTTGAATATCCTTTTGACACCTGCCCTTTAAGGAATCTTCTTTCAAAACGCTCTCTCTCTAAAAACATTTTCTTTAGAGAAGTTTAAATTTAAAAATGAATTAAAAACACACTGTGGCTATTATAACTGTATTTTCTGTTTTTCATATCCTTCTTATAAATAGGAAGCATTGCTGATCTGTAGATGTCTGTAGGGACATCTGCAAACAGCAAGAAAAAGAAAGACATAAACAGGGAAGCCTGAGCCTCGGAGCTGGAGGTTAAACGTGGGCCAGCCTGTGCTGAGATGTCGAATGGGCTGCTTAGCTCGCCCTCCCTGTAATGGAAGGGGGAACTGCTTCCGCAGCAGTTTCTGGCACCACAAGAGGGAAAGACATTGCACATTGTGAGTCCACACCAGAGTTTTTTWTTTTTGTTGGTTTTATACAGCCAGGTGAGGGAGCGGCAGACAGCAGTGCACAGCTCTAAAGCTTCATGTAGGCTGGAAGAGGTTTGCTCACAGGTCTCCASAGCTCTGCAGCAAGCCCTCATGGCACTGTACTTTCTAGAAAACGAATAACCAGTATCACCGAAGGGTCATTTTTGTCTCTTAGTTTTTGGCCAGCATGGCTGTCCGGTTTAGGGGGATATGATTTTGGCTTAAATACACTAGCAAAGCAATGCAGCATAGGTCAAGCCTGAGGACCTCCAGGAGGCAGAGCCAAGGAAACCCCTGGTGGTGCTCACTCGCCAAGGACTGACAGTGGAACTGGATGAGAGCAGCCGGCTACCAGCAGCAATGGGTAGGCAYGTATTGCCCGGGCGAAGGGGCTGTGCGAGCACAGGTAGGGTAAGAGAGGATCTGTTGCGTATTTTGGTATGATTGTTTTTCTCATCTGGCTGTATTTCCCCCCAGTGTTTATCCAGCTTCAAGCAAGAGCTGGCTTCAATTATGCTTCACACATGGTTTCCATAGATGACATCTCAGCATGTCAGTGAAACATCAATGAGCTGGAAGAACAAGCTGGTTAATTAGCATGCAAATAAGTACACTCCTTAATGAGAGAAAAGCTTTAACTAGCTCACTGTGTCTCCAATACACTGGCTTCTGCCATGTCCTACAAATAACATTTTTATAGGTCAAAGACACGTATGTGTGTATGTCTTTCTTCCTGTGATTCTGGCATTTTTGCATATACTCTATCTATGTCTGAAATGTAAATTCTGCCTGGTTAACAGTGGACAAGGAAGGCTAGATAAAGTCATTCCAATATTCCCGATATCTTTCAGTGTCAGAGCCAGCATTTGCTTAATAGAAAAATAATCAGCTCATTAAGAGGGCTAAAGAGCTTTTAATTTATCTGCAAAGTTGTGCTGTAATAGCTGTACTGGTTAAGAGTGTGAAAGAACGATGCCCCCAGGTCCACACGGCTACGCTGCAAAGCCTGCAGCAAAATGCCGGGGCTGAGTCCTTTGGTTATTTCCCCATGTGACATTCGGGGTGAGATGCAGCGGGACCAGTGGGTCCCCGGGAGGGCAGGAGCGACACTGGCACAGCTGCGGGGGAACGGTTCTGCCTCGAGATGTGCCGGTATGTGTCTGTACATGTGCATCTGTGCTGGATTATGTGCTTTCATCTGGATGTAGTGCATCCCAGTGCCGTGGATGTGTTGATTAACACTCAGCAGTTAACACATTTGAGCAGACCGCTCGTTTCCCTGGGGTAGAAACCCCCTGGAACTGGGAACATCATCGTGCCTTCAGGAGCTCACCACATGGCCGGCCCCACCTCTCGGTGCTTGGAGTCTGCCTTTTAGGGCTGGAAATGGCAAATGCCTCACACGGATGCAATGTACAGTGGTGAGAGAGTTCTTTGTTAGCTGCTGCTGTTCAGGGAAATAGTTTAGCTACACAGGGAGAAAGAGGTCTTTCATCAAGGTATTGCAAGGGTTTTCCATTGCTGCACTATCAGGAATGTTTGTTGAGGAGAGACTGGCTGTAGGTCTTGGAGTGTTTTTSTGCAAAGCCATGCCTGTGGTTTATAATTTCCTTGGCCCCCACGCAAACTAATGTTAATCAGCATATTTTTTTTCCCTGCTGTGAAAAGATGAAACCACAGAATCGGGTTGACTTAATTATGTTTCAGAAAAATCAAGTCACGTCAGTGACTGCACAGATGCGTTTCCTGTCCAGCAGGCCTGAGCTCAGGCTCCTTCCCTCACTGCTGCCCCATGCAGTGGGACATCACTCCGGGCCCGGCCTCTCGGCTGCTGACCAGCCCCAGAGCGCCCCAGGCACCATCCGAATGCCAGCAGCGCAGTCACCTCCTGGCCCAGCTGCTGGAGAGGAGGCGAAACCCTCTGTGCAGCACCTCTGGTCTGGGGAGGCTGGGGCAGAGTGCGGGCAAAGAGGCACCCACACGCATCGGGGGTCTCAGAGGAAGGACCCAGGAACTTGCATCTACCCGCCCATCCACTCTCCTGTCCCTCCAGCCCCAGCGGGATCCCACAGCCAGCCCGGACACTGCGGAGCAGTGTGACCCCGGGTGCAGCTCCTGGCACCCCAGCACATCCCCACAGATGGCTCGTTGAATAGACGTGCCTCAAAAGCCCAGTATAAACACATGCAAGAGCAACATGGGGAACAAGCATGCAGCTAGCAGAGTGCTCAGSTCACATGCTCCTGCAGTTCAGCCTCTTCCTCAAAGGAAGATGCAACAAGAGAGTTAAAACAAAAAGGAGTGMCCGTGAAGGAAAGAAAGGACAAACCAGGTTAAGAGCCAGATAATACTGTTAAATAGGCTGATATGATGCATATTTATTGGTCATCTTTGAGAGCACTTTTATTCTGTAAATAATAACTTCTTGCAGACATCTTGACTGTCTCAGAACTACAGTTTTCAGCAAGTGTGATGCTTTTCTGTTTTCCCTGCTGGTTTGGTTTGGGTGGTCTGACAGCTGGTGGTGTAGCAGGCACGTGTGCTTCATGTTGCAGCAGGCACAGTGCATGGGGAACTGCACTGCCTGGCACTTCATGCCAGGAAGCCCCAGGTCTTTGCCACTGAGCAATTTTTTTTTTTTTTTTAAGGAAAGAGAAAGATCTCAAACTCTTTACTAATTCTACTCAACTGTCAAAAAAAAAAAAGCTTCTGTAACATGCAGCATCATTATTCACATTATCAGGATAAATAATAATGGGTACATAAAATAGATATGAAAATGCTTTTCTCCATTACCTATGGCTTGAAACAAGTGACATTTCACCTTCTACGGAGGCTGTCACTTCAGTTTGTGCCCTGTTCTTCTGTGACAGCTGTCACCAAAGAGGACATGCCTGTTCCTTGTTTAACTCTCAGCAGAGCCTTGCGTATGCTGCCAGGCTGCGGTTCCTGCTACAGGACCCCACCGCCCCGAGGGAGCAGGGCAGCGGGACAGCGGGGGCAGCTCCAGCGCCAGGCTTTGGGCACCGCCATGGGGCCAGACGGCTGGGCAGTCACCCACAGGGCAGGAGGGGATGGTCCGGCAAGTCTGGAGCCAGCACTGCCATGGCATCACGGGGCAGGGACTGATGGCCCCGGGCAGGGCTGGGCTGGGGGCTTGGGGTGGGGGAGGCCCAAGGCAGTGGACAGGGACAGCGAGGCCTGTTCGTGCACTCAGGCCCTGACAACTGATCATTACAGCAGAAGTTTTTAGCCAATATTTCATCCTGTAGTTCCAAAGAGCCCAGGGGCCAAAATCCTCTATCTCTGCCTGAACCATCACCTCCCTGCTGTATATAGCTGTTATGTAGCTGTCTATTGTTACAGAAAAACCTGCACGGCTTATTAAGAATGAAAACATTGGTAGGATAAAATAAATTGATCTGAATGACTAAATCAATAATAATTACTATGCTGACTGCTCATTTTCATTTATCAATGAAATCCTTAAATTTTTAAACAAAGCTGTCACTAAATTTCCATTCTGCTGTACAAAGCTCTGTAGCACCAAGAACTGGTGCAGGATTAGAAATGCCCTTGTCATAGTCATCCCTCGAGCACAGAGGAGGATGAGTAACTGGAGAACGCCTGCCAGAGCTTGTGGGGCCCTATAAACCAAAATATTCAAGAGTACTCTGGAGCACTTTCTTCCCCAGTTTGCTAGGTGGACAGTCCTCACACCATGGGAACGAAGACAAGGCTTGGCAGATGCGTTCTGATTGACTGAGGAAAATACCAGGCATAAAAGAGCTGTGTATTTATTATTCTTGCCTAAAAGTCGTGAATTTGGGGCTTACCTTTATTGAATACATGCTGTTGTTCAAGCCTCTTTCTCTGGTGTGTCTTCTTTGATCTTTCTGTAAGATCAAAAGTAACAGAGTATATACATGAAATCAGCTAAACCACAGAGTCAAAAAGGCATCTCCTGGAAATCTGGACCTTCAACCTAGTGGAGCATAAGAGCTGTCATTTACTGTTGTGTTTAGCAGCTCAGGATGGCACAAGGGCATAATGACCAAATCCTTTGTTGTATAAGGAAAGCACTGTGAGAAAAGCCTGCCAAGAYGATCCACCAGTGTATGTTGAAGGCCTGGAGGATGAACCACAACCCCATGCTGAGGCTTCCAGAGACAAACTTCTTTTGCACAATGATGAGTCAATTTGGTACCTCCTGCTTGGTCACCTAGCGTATGGCAATGGAGTTATGTCATGGAGTTATAGGGGACACTTGCCTCATGTTGGTGCTCAGGAGGACCACAGAGCTGGACAGAACATTCTGAGCTGTGGATATTGATCCTAGAGGGTCAACAGATTGGGCTTCTCACCATACCCACTGACTTTGCAGTAGTCTGGAGAACATTTAAAGACATATTAAACCTTGCATAGCAAGATTCTTGAAATGAGCTATCCCTGCTCCTTCATTTCCCTTCATTCTAGGGATGTAGTTAAATGTTCAGTAATTGTCAATTGTAAATGGATTATTAGGAACTCTTAGAAGAAGAATAGAGAATACAACACAAACTTTTGAATACTGTAGCAGGTCTAGTCTCATCTCTAAAAATATACAGTAGAACTAAAAGAGGTACACATAAGCAACAGTACAATGACCAAAGGTATGGGCGAGAGTCTGTACAAGGAGTGATTAAATATACTTTGCATCCCAGAAAGTACACTGAAGGAAGATAGGGTGGAGAGCCATCAGATCACAAGTCATGGTGAAGCTAAGTTAAGGAATGAATGTTCACTGTCTCTTCTGGCAGAAAAATGAAGAGGCATTAGATGAAACCAGCAGATGACAAGTTCAGAATAAATAAAAGGAGATGCTTCTTTGCAGAACTGTAGTGAAGGCAGAAAACTTGAAGAGCTATTAAACACATAGACACATAGAAAATCCCTAAACTGCAAGTTGTTGGCCTTAACAGAGTATCCTGGAGATGTGTGTGTGCCACGTTCTTAACATTTGCTGTATTGGCCACTGTTGGAGACAGGCTACTTGGTTAGACAGACCCTTGGCCTCAGCCTGTATGGCCATTCTTATGCTTTATTCTTCCACCTCGCTGTGATGGAGTGTACAAAGGTTTCAATATACGCTGTCTTTGGGCTTCAAGTACACGGGGCTGCTTTTGTTTATTTTCAGTCTACTGAAGGAAGAGAGATACTGCCATGACTTGTTGGGGAGAAGCCTTGTATAAACCAGAGGGAGAGCTATGAATATAATGAATATGCACTTTTCTATCTTAACTGAGTTGCCATGTTAGCCAGTGAAAGTCTACTGCCTCTGCCCAGCCTACATTTGGACACCCTGCACTGATAGGGTCCTCAATTTATGGAGAAATGAATCATGTAAAAGAAGAGGTGCAAACTCAGGCAAAGGAGCTATGGATGAAATAATATGTCGCCATTCAAAACTTGTATTTACTTACAAAGGAGGTTTTGTTTGTCTGTTTTTCCCTGAAGTCCAACTTAGGATGTCAAAAATAATAGAAGAAAGTTCCTCTTGGATCTGAAAAGAAACATCTGTTTGCTTTAAGGCCCTGGATTCTTCTCAGAATACCATGTTATTGGCAATATAGAGATTTACTGGAGAAAGTTCGTTTCAATTTCTACTATGCAAGGGAGCACACAGTTTGAGGGAGTGACATACTGGCAGTTTTCTGCCATTGCTGTAGTTTAGCTAGAGTAATCAGAAAGTATTTGAAATGTATCAACTCTATAAATTACACAGCAGTTGTTCCCTGCTAAAGTAAAGATAAAATAAGCATGAGCTAACTTGAATGCTCATACAGATCAGGATCACAGGCAATGCAGGGGAAGCACAGAAATGCTGGTACCACTGCTGCCAGCAACCTGTACAGTCTCTGCACCTGCTCTGGGGAAAAACAGAGGATGCCATTTCCATCATACAGCTGAAATGCATTATAATCACCATCAAAGAAATAAAAAAGGAGTGTGTAAAAAGCTAACATTTCCGCAGCTAGCTATTGTGCCTCTGTTTACTAAAAGCACCCCTCAGAAATGATCTCAGCCAGAAAACTGATCTGAAAAGCCTAAATTTACCCATTTAGAACCCCGTTTGCCATAATGGGTCTCTGCATGCACAGAACAAGCAAACACAGGGATGTGTGCAGGGTCAAAGCATTAGACTCTTTCATACCCAAAGCTTTAGTGCAGTGTGAAATCACATTTACAGCACCACCAATTTCAGTCTACTGCTTTGCCAGTTCATATTGCTTAGAAAGGTAAAAATCACGTCTGACCTTTCATAAACACAGCCCAATTTTGTATTTCATGATATGCAAATTTGCTATATATTAAACATTGTGTTTTTCCATGTCAAATTAAAAACAACATTCATTTCTATCATAATGAATTGCAGGTGCATGCATGCATGTGACTGTACTGCATTCCAGAACAGCATTTGTCCCCTCTGAGTTTCTCTTGGCTCTCCTATGATATAAAATCAAACATTYAGGGATATATCCAATAACAGACTTAAACAAAACAGGCAGGTGCACTCCACAGTAGAATGCAGTCCTTTTGTAAGGTGTCTGTATCCTGTATTTCAAGAAATTGAGTAAGTTTTATTTGGTTTTTATTCTGCACAGCTGAACTTGATGCCTACTTTCATGTAAGTGCCCAGTAGAGGGAGAAGGGACCTCGTTTCAGTTCCTGTCTTAGCATAAAGGAGCCTTTCCCCTCTCGGGAGAGTGCCTAACCAGGAAGGTGTTTTAGGTAGGGTACAGTTTCTACATATTACAGTAGACACTCAAAAAACTACAAGAACACTTCTGGCAGCAGGCACTGGAAACCAGGACTCTCTTTCCCAAAGAAAAAAACTAATTATCACCCATAACATTAGGTTGAGGAGGTTGCTCTGCTTTTCTTTTTCTGTAGTCCTGTTAATCCTGTACTATGTATTTTCTACGTGATAGCAGAGCTTCAGCAAGAGGGATGAAGAGTGCCTAGTGGCTAGAATACAACCTGCAGTTAGGTAGGCTCAGTCAGATTTGCTCATGCTCAAGAGGGCATTGAACCTAAGTCCTCCTATTTCCTGAGTGACCGACCTGCCCATTGAACTGTTATATAAAAGGAAATATGAGACCCTCCTTCATCTGTTTTTTAAAAGAAGGTGGGCAATCACCTCATTTATACATAGCCCAAGCCAAATGATGCATGCTGGGCATGTTCTGGAAATATTTACCCAGCTAAGCCCTGCAAAACCTTTAGAACATCTTGTTTTTCAATCCAGATCTGGAATGAATGTGAGCTGGGCTGCTCTTGTCAAGGCTGGGGGAATTCTGGACCAGGGCAGGGGCACAGCTGCAAGTGCCTGGAAAGCATCAAATACAAAAGTATGGTGTCTCTTGAGTTATTTGGCAACTGAACTGCAGTTTTCAAAACAACAACTTGGGATTAAAGTGCTTAAATTCTRTCTAGATCTCATTTCTGGCACCCAAGTCCATGACAATTTTGAAGTGGAAGGACTCAGCTAATACAAAGCTAAAAACTGTGAAAGACAAAACTATCCCCATCCAACATTATGGATCATCAAAGTCTGCATTATACAAGGCTGTGTACTATTTTTTCATTTGTTTAGCTAATCATTTTATGTTAAATGAGCTTATATGTCTAAAATGGCATTTTCCACTTTTTTATTCTGAAGAAACTTACATTTTGTCTTTTTTTTTTGCCTTGACTTTTATCAGAAACAACTGAAATAGCTTTGTTTTTCAAGACCTCCTCAAATAAAAAGACTAAGTCACACCTCATCATTATGGTTCCAATACAAAATAATGAAATTCTAAGGTAGGGAAAACTATACAAAATGATAGTGAGTAGGAAATGAATTCATGTTTTATTTCCATTTACTGCACTTTCAAAGTTGCAGGTTTCTATATCCCATCATACCTGTCAGTGAGAACATATCGCTTTTCATCAGTCCTCTACTAGCTAAATAGCAATGATAAGAAATACATCCTGAGCCTGTCACCTACTTCTGCCAGTGTCTTGTGCATTCTGTTTCCAGAGTTCTTTTCCATTCTGATGTCCAGAGTATTGCTGAACACAAGGTTAAAAATTGAACATGAGGCCATATAAGTCAATTTACAACAAAAGAAGATAAAATGTTCCCCAAAGGGCTACCAGGAAATCATGCTGCTTGTCAATGGAGGAAGGAAAGGGAGCAGTGGGATCTTGCTCWTAAGCAGTAATGAATACAACAGATATAAACCTCTTGAAACCAAAGCAGTATATAGAAGTGACCTTGATTACATAAACATTAAAAATGAAATGAACACAGAGCCCCAACTTCATTATCACATTTTTGGTGGGCAGGAAGTAAATGTAACGTTGTTGTTCTGGTCATCTGAAATTCACTTATGCACAATGTTGCCTTCATTGCCCTAACTTGTACAGGATTTTTTGTCAGTTTTCTACATTAAACTCACTTGATAACGGTACTCCCTGAAATACTCTGCTTTTTCAGTACATCTCTGAATCTTTCACCAGAAAGGATTTACTGGAGTGTTCTAGCTAGTGTTTTACCTCTCTTAGATACACCACCACACTGTGGCAACACCTTGTTACCAAAAGCTCTAAGAAACACACGTACATACCTTGTCTGAAACTGCTTCCTTCTCAGACCCCGTTTTATCTTCAAGTGAAAAGTGAAGAATTTAAAGGGAGCTAGCAAGCAATAACTTAACAGGCATCTATCTTTTCTGAGCCAAACAAACTATTTACCTTCACCCAGAGTATATTATTATCCATAATTATCAATTGCATCAAGTTCTAAGAAACATAAGTGAGATGTTTCTACAGAGGCTGAAGGTACACTATTACCTTAGGTCTGATTCTCAGTTCTTGGATTATTTCACACAAAAAAATGTGTAATTGCTTTTAGGTGACTTATTATTTTACAAGATGTCAGTCTCTCTTCCTGGAYGTGTAAGTCCCATAAATGTACATGGAAGCTGAAGGAACGTAAGAAAAACAGAATAAACCGTATTTTGGAAATAATTCAAACCTATTTAATAAGTATTATAATGTTAACACATACTAAATATTATTGGTCTACCAATTTTTATTCTATATTTTTACAGTTTAATCTTAATACAGTATCACAAAATGAGCAGAACTTCCAAAGTGTTGAAGTTGGAGACCTAAAATATGTTGTTTAATTCAACATTTAGGACCACATACCAGAAGCAGATACCTATACTGAGTTCTTAGAAACTGAAGAACACCTTTCAGCAAGTGAATATAGAAATATATACTTCTTTTTTATAGCTACGCCCCCCCAAAAAACATGTGTTTCATRAATATTAGCACTGAAATCATCTTTAAAAGAAATTGGCATGATGATTAAATACATTTGTAGTGATCTGCCTCCGCACTTCCTTGTTTCATCAAATAGCCTGGCTCAAACATTAGATCTACAATATACTCTTGAGGAGGAAGCAGAAGTCCAGCTATTCCTTGAGGAGAGTCATCAACCAACTTAACTTCATTCCAAGCTCTGTTATACTCGCCACGAACTAAACTGCAGCCAATGCCAATTCTGTCTGCTATCACCTAAAAAAGAAAGAAAAGGGAGTTAATCACAGTTAATATACTTTGCCTTTACAATATACAGCAAGGTCAGGAGATGCTTAAAAAGAAAATAAATACCTGAAAGGCCAAGGGCTTTCTTGAAAGAGACTTTGTAAATCTCTAAGGTGTCCCAAACTGCAAATTTTTATTGCCAGTTCAGCTTAGAAATTGTAGGCTTTTAAATATTATTTCTACCATATTCTATGTACAGCATAAAAAATATTCATTTTAACTCTTTTCAGAAACTGATACATTTGTGTATCAGCCACTCCTTCAGATCTCAGATGAACTGCAGCACCCACAGTACCCTGCAATGTTTTTTCTAGTTGGAAGACTCATTTCTGAATAATGTTCTAAAGAACTGTCCATACAAGCAACAAGGTTAGGTACATTGCACACACATACTGAGTATGAAATATTAAGTGTTAAAATGTAACATTTTTATCAGTATAAGTTTAGGGTTGCTGCTTGACTCTGAAGCATACCGCTTGCTTTTCAGCCTTGCTGATGTGTGAAGCAATGAAACATGTGGCAAATGTCTGCTAGATGGAACACCTGCAGTTCCTGCGTGCTGCAGGATCACTGACACAATTATAATGGTTTCCAGCTACAAAATCGCTTTCTCAGAACGCTTCTGCTGTGAAGGAATGAAATCAGTTTTTTAACATGTTACAAATGCACAAGTATATCCCTTGCTTAGATTGTTGTGGCTTTAGAGAGACAATCCCTACAAAGGCTTCTTGTGAGACATTATGGTGAGAGGGCAGTGGTGGGGAAGGGAATATTGAGGTTGCTTCAGTAAAATTAATTCACTCCCTCCACAAATTAAGTGTATCAGCCACAAAGTAAGTCAGGAACTTTCTCCCCCCATGGATATCATAAACTTAGGATTGTGCTCTTTTTCTGAGCTCCTGTGTGCTCTTTCCTAGGTCCATCATGCTTAATGCCATAGGCCTTACTTCTCTTTTCTTTTTGTGACCGTGTGCTCCTTTCCCCCCACACCGATGTGCTCTCTCCTCCTCAACATGACCTCCCTGTAAACAGCACATATGTAGCGGCTAGTTGAGCATGCATCAGCTAAGGCCTGTCTAGTATGCAGATATGACTATGAGTCAATCATCTCCCCCCCATAAATAGGGGGCAGCCCAGAGCCCATTGAGCGCTCCTGCACGGCAGCGGGCTGCACTGCAGAACCTCCTCTTGAGCAGGGACGCCTCTCAAGGTTACTCCTCAAGGCTGAGAGATTCCTTACCTGCGACAGATCCTCGGTAAGTGATTAATAGCATGCTGAACTTTTGCGAACTTTGCGAAACTTTGCTGAGTTATATCTCTGACTAATTGTGCACATAATCCCTTAGACATAAACCGTTGACCAAGTCAGAGACTAGGACCAGACTCAGCCACACACAGGCTCCTCTCTGCAGGAGTTTAGAAAGCAAGGGGGTCCAGTCTGAACCTCGTGACTCAACAGGAGGGTCTCCATTGCGCACGCATCTGACCCTGTCCTTCATGCAGTGAATAACTGAGTGAATCTTGCCAATCAAACCTCATTAAATCGTTCTTATTCACGATTGAACTTTGTTAAGTCGCTGTCTTACTGCAATAAATGTAGTGCTGCTTCCCTCTTACAAGTGAAGTGCATCACTCCTTTTGCGACACCTTTCCACCCAAGAAGGGTGGAAAAAAGCCAAGCTACCCAACAGCCAAGGAAAAAGGATGGGACAGATAAGCAGCTTGCATCAGTTCATCTACACATGAAGAGAGAAGAAGGACTGAAGCTTCCCAGGCTATGAAACTACGGAATGAAAGCTGTAATATGCTCTCAAAGAATACTAGATAGATACCGACTAGAAATTGTCCCAACAAGTTTACATTTGCAGCATGAAAAGAAGGAAACTGCATAATTCAATATTTTACAGTTTACAGAAAATGTAAAATGTTTTGACTCCCAATCAAATATTTTGGCTTTTTGCCATTTATCAAGTATTCTGCTGATATCACTTAAGACAATTTAATGACAACAAGGATTTTTACAGAAAGCAGCAATGCTGGCTTTCATTGACTGGGAAATCAATTTTGCCAGTGAAAAATGACTTAAATGTATACAAAAGATTTTACATGAATATAAAYATTATATTATACTGATGCAAGTGTACTTTAGTTTATACTATCCATTTAACAAAAATAAGGTAGTGTTATGTTGCAAAATAAATGTTAATATACCTTGAAAAGCAAAGCCCTGTGGTAGAATGTTCCTTTTTTGACTTTCCCAATAGGCACAGTATTGCATTTCAGTTCAAATTCTATTTCACTTATGTGAAGTTCCCAGCTGAAGTCATATAGTCTGTCTCTTTCAATTGGGCCACCCATCTTGTTTGCGACAAACCTGTTCCAGTTTATACCAAGATCAATTAGTCTATAATTCCTCTTGTATTTATCACAAAAATATATCAGCAAAATGAAATGTATAGAATCAATAAGTGAATGACTTATAAAACCATAATACTTTTGTTATGTGTGCTTTATTTTTTTTAATTTAATAACTAGTACTTTAAATATGCTCACTATTAAATATAGATAGCCATGATTCAGGTCATTCAGATTTGTCAGTCTTAAGGTGTACCAGCTGTTAGCAGAAACTCTGGAGAGGAGCAATGCAAGTACCAAGCACTTGTAGAAAATTATCAATAAAAAGTCAACTTAATGAAGAAGTAGTTCAGAAGCTAACATCCATCTTTACAGCTAACAGATTACATGAGCTATTTATTACGATATGCAGTCCTATCAGTTTTTTGAAATAATAATAAAGGCCAATGAAAGTATAGATGACAAAAATAAAGCCATAGGTAATAATCCCAACTCATGGAAGCAACTGCATCCAGAAAAGGTACTTCAACTTTCGCATGTCAAAGCCAATATTTTACATGGCCCCTATATGTAAATACCTTGGTCCCTCACAGTGTCCCCAGCCAAAGGCACAGGTGTTATTGAGGGCTGTAGCACTGCACAGAGTGTTGCAGAGCTGAGGTTGGAGCCATAAACCACTGCCTCAGGCAGGGAGCAAAATTCAGTATCACCTCCTGCATCACTCTCTACAAACAGGTTCTGCCCTCACAGTACCTGCAAGGCAATTTCAGGGGCTTTATTTCTCAGTATCTAGGGCCGAAGGAATTACTGGTAGCAAAAGCACGGGCACAGGGAGTTATCCCAGAGCAGGCAAGGCACAGCATCTTGAAGATGGGAACTACTGGGTGAGCCTGAAGAAGTGGGGTGGCTCCAAGTACTCACTTGTGCTGCTTGTGCCTGGAGGCAGCCCCCAATAAAGAGAGAAAAGTTTCTTGAGCCAACATGCATACGTCTCCAGTATGTGTGCAAAGATGTGCTGGGTTTGTTTAAAAGGAGATGCAGCCAGCACTATTATGTGTTTCCTAATCTACGCAGGCTCTCTCCCTTGGGATCATGGCAGAAATGCTGTTTAAGCCTCCAGGCTCCCGAGGACTCCTGCAACTGCCTCCTCCTTCCCTTTATATTCAACACACACTATTCTGGCAGCAGCTTAAGATGGAACATATATATAAAATCCCACAGAAAGCATTCCTACTTAAGTTTTTTATGATTGTTTCACTGGATTATGTGTTTGCAAAGATTTCATTGGTGTGTTTGAAGAGTGGATTTGAAATAGTATTTTATGGATTCCACCTTCAGAAAGGTGGCATGATTTATACGCAGCTGAACAGTTAAAGATGAAGACCTGTCTTGTCAAATTTTGCAATCAACAGAAAAGTCATTCCTCACAGTGAAGTAGACCACTTTATTAAAAATGAGGGTTAGCAGAACAAACAAGTTTTGTAAGACTCAGCAGGATCTGACACCAAACTCCCCAGATGGAGGAGCCAACCAGAAAACTGCTAAAATAGTAAGTAAAGGTTAAACTAAGGAGAAGATGAAAGCTGACACACTTCTTGGAGATGACAGTGACTGGTGCCCAGACTGAGCAGTCAATGTAACTAATGAATCCCACATTGATAACAATAGTCTGTACACATATCACATTATACCACACATCAATTTGATGTTCTGGCACTATTAAATATCAGGATGTTAATCATAGTAGCACCTAAAAACTAAATTGGAAAAATGTCTCATGCTTTTGGCACTATATAAAGATCAAATACAAAAGAGTTCTTGTCCTGAGGGGGACTAAAACCAGCTAAGCAAGAAAGATCATAAGAGAGGGAAAGGATATAATACACAAAAGCCGCAACACCATCAAGTCTTAGGCTAGGGTTTCATCTCGTGCATTTAGGCTCTGCAGTGCCTGGGCCTCTCCTGTTCCTTGATTATATACAYACCATGTGCAGCTGATCAGCAGTCAGGTACACGGGGTATGCAGGGTCATGGGGCAAAGGAAACACTATGGCTTTGTGCCTCAGCTGGGGCTTGCCACCTCCCTGCACAGGAGTCCTGTGCTCAAAAGAAACCTGCTGTGTGCCAGAGCCCCAGGTGGGGCTTAGCCCTCCAGCCGCTTCCCCACCTAGGGGCCCAGTATGCCAGCCACATGCCCCAGTATGAAGCTTAAAGAAAGGGAAGGAGTGGAGACCTTGAGGGGGAATGAATGTGAAGGGGCTGGGGAGCAGGAGGGACAGGCACTGCACGAAGCTGAAGCGAAATGCCTGTGAAGGTGCAAGAAGGAAGAGGTGGAGAGGAAACAAGCAATCTGCACAGGGCAGGAAAGGTCCAGTCAGAAGGTCACAAAGTTCTCTCAACACCTGAAGATCACACTGCTGACTAGAAACAAACACATACTGCATTAAGTGTTTGAATTTTATTATCTTCTAATACAGCACCTTTTTCTTTGCTGACAATGTTTAGTTTATTATAACCTGGTGTATTTCACTTACTACATTACACAACTGGGCATGCACATAGCCAGTGACAAATTGTACAAAATTCCATGTGCATGGAATTAAAAAGGCATCTCCTGGGAATTTGAACTTTCTACCCAGTAGAGTAGAGAATTTTGGCGTTTGGGGTCAGTTTTTAGATCCTCAAACAAAAGCCAGTGGAGTCAACAGAAAGACTGACTCACAGCACCCATTTTCTGACTGGGACATACAGCAATAGCAGTAACAAAGCAATGACTTTGTTTCCCCCTAGTCATTTGTTTTAAAATTCAGGGGAAAAGAAGTATTAATTATTTTCCTAATGACTGATTGCTGTTCAGCAATATTCAGGGCATTATCACTGCCAAGATCACTAGCAAGAATAAAGGCAACCTGTATTATCACAAAATAGATGGAATGTGAGCAGGAGTGGGAGGGGCATGTTTCATGAAACAACTGCTCTAAAAAAACCCAAAAATTAACACAACAAAAATATTTAAAATACTTTAAAGATAGTCTTCACTATATATTCATTTGTAGAAATAACAAGGAATTTTACAATAAAAATGCTAGAAAAGCTGGTTTATCAGAAATATTCTTTGAAAAGGATCAGTACAGATAAATTTCTCATTCTGAAAATGTCAAAAAAACTGAAATCATCTATATGAATATTTTCAAAATGAGCAATTCACACCCTGTTGTCACAAGTGATGCTTTGTTTAAAAATTTAAACTAATTGCAATAAAATCAGAAACACCAAGCTTAAAATCTAAAATGATGTCAAAATTCTGGACTGAATCTGGTTTGGATTCCAACTGAGGATAGGAAAAATAACAAATCTGAAAATGTTGTCCTAGGTTAAGAAAATTGTTCCTTTACCAATTCAACTTATTTGCATTAGTTATGAAAATACAATTCAGTACTCACTGTGCAAGAGCCACAACCTGTTTCCAGGTAGTTGTTAGTGGTAGAATTGTTTTGGAAGCATCATTAATGTAATCCAATAAAATGAAGTCAGGTGGTGGCAACCAATGTGAATTTTCAAGATTTACTTCATCCTGGACTTCAAATGTACTCTGAACATCATCTTCTTTCACTTTTTCCTCTTCTTTTTTCCCCTTCCATTTTCTTACATAGAAAACAATATACCCTTTTTTAGAATACTGTAGTCTCTGAAGTCCGGATTCTAACAGAGTAGTTCTCCACCAGGACATTTTAGACAAACTGATTTTGGAGGGAAAGGTATGGGAACTTTTTTCTCCTGATATTGAATACTCCAAAATCTACAAAGCTTTAGAGAATACTTAAGGAAGAGATGGTTAGGAACCACTTGACACTATCTCCATATTAATACTCCTGTTAATTCTCTTTTGACGTTTGTCTATGGTTCTGATATGCCTCTCCCATATATGAATTATCTACATTAGAAGACACTTACCTAAGTACAGCTACATAATAATTGCAACAAGCTTTTAGAGAGTATATAGGAAACATTTTTAGACTGTTACAGTTTGCATACAGTCAAGAGTTAAAAATAACAAATTACCATGAGTTTTTACTTGATAGAAATCTCGACTTCAAATAAAGGAAAAACTGTTATCAACACCATGGCTGAAATATTGACAAGACATACCAAGCAATAGTCCATGTAGTTATAAGTCCATGTATTTTGCAAACTCAGCATGGCTTATCAGATAAAGATTTTATAAGAAATCTATGTTTTCCTGACTTTTTTTTGCTGTACATATTACATTTTCCACTAAAGCTCAGGATTTGAAAGATGACTGTGATCCTGAATAGATTTCATAGGCCTTTTCAGTATAGGTCCTGAATAATTCTACTTTGAAATACAACAAAATATCTTCTTCCCTTTCTCTAACAGGTCTGGCTTATTTTTTAAAATCCATAATACTTCTGGCATTCTTGGAAGGAAAAAAAAAAGAAAAAAGACCACCAGAGAACATAGTTTCAGGGCACATTATCATTATTTTATGCTCTTCAATTTATTCTTAATTTTTTTACAATTAACACATTTCAGCACTCTGAGGACTAAAAGCATAATTGGGAGCAGAAGGACATATGGCATTATCAGTAGTTTAATTCAAGCAATTTGTCTTCAGAATACTTTGCAAACTTTTCTTTTACCTTATTGAGATTTGTCACATTCACCAAAAGCCCTTTTCATAGATTTCATAAAGCACATTTTAGGAGATCAACCAATTTAGATTTAATATTCAAATTATGGAAAATTCACCACCCTCTTAAATAAATTGTTCCAGTTATTAGTTAACTTATACTTAAAACAGCAGACAAACAATTTTCTTTATCTAATTTGAATCTATTAACTATAGCTTTGAACTAGGGAACCTTATAATGTTAGTTTAAACAGCTACCTACTTCCACATTTAAACTCTTATACATCATGGTTGAGAATAACCTGTTAAAAAAAAAGAACCCTTTCTGCATTTCTGGTGTCTCACTTAACAGGTTTTCAAAACAACAGACTTCTGCAAATGTTATAATACTTGTTCTTTGATCATTTTCCCTCTTTCTCTGCTGCTTTTCCCTTTTATCCTCCCAATACTTTCTTTTCCCTATGAAAAGTGCACTGTTCAATCATTGCGCTACGTCAGGAAAATGTGTTCTCTAGTTCTGTCTACTCAAATTACTGTTGAACCACTCTTATTCTATTTCTTTGCAGTGTTTAGGAAGAAAAAAAACTTGAGAAGGGTAGGTCCGAAGAATGATTTTCTGGTTTTTGCTTCTTGTTTCTCTGAGGTATGACTGTGTTCTGCTCCTTGGTGGAATGGCTGTTATAAGATTGTCTTCCACACTTGTTCCTACCCTACTGCTCAACTCTTCAATCCATCATGTCTGTCTCATATTTATCTCGTAAGGAACCGTGAACTTGCTGTCATAGTGCCAGCTATGACACCTATTTTGTTTCCTTTTTGCATAACTTAATATCTTGGCCATCTTTAGAAAAGGAGTAAATGAGCACTGGAAAGTATTTCCTTAAATGGTCTATCAGAACATAGCACAGAAGGAATGCATGTTCATCAGTCCACATTAAAGATTATCTTTTAGCCCAGGCAATGTATATATCAGATATGCAACTCTTTGATCAAAAGTATGCTATCTGTCTATGCAAATATATGTCAAACTATCTACTAGGCACTTCCTCTACATCTATTTCAAACTTTTCCAGCAGACTATTATAACTGTCCTTTTCTTAGCTTTCAACTTCAGTTTACATAAACTAGTATCACTTTTCAAAAACAATGGTTTTAAACTGCGTGTTCAGTGGTACTTTGCAAAATAGTGATAAACAGAAACATACAATCAAAGGAAAAAAGCATTTAGGAAAAAGTCTAAGCATTTTTGAGACTTGGAGTCAGCTACTGACCTTCAAGTAACTCCCATATATCTCACAAATTAGTAGCAATAATGATATATGAATTATGGATTCAAAATGAATGACAATGGGGTTATAAATCATACAACTTGATCATGACATTCAAAAGCAATTATTTCATACTTGAAGAAAGATGTCTTTGTATCCTTGCAAATTTTCTTTGGGGAAATTGAGCCAGGCTTTTGTTTTTTCCAAATACAATTTTTTTTGCTTTCCAAAAGTTATGGTTCCTAACAGTGCAGTCATTTACTGTGTAATTGACATAAATTACATTAAAAAGCAACTGTTCAAGGGTATCTTCACCTCACACTGTAAGAAACAATGATGTGATTCACATGATCCATTTCTAATATAAAATTATTTAAACTGAATTCCAGAAGTGCTTGCAGTCTAAATAACTAACAAAAGGTAGATGACTGCCTTGTAAGTTTATAACTTTTAGGGAGATTAAACTTACAATTTGGGTCCTGAATTAAGTCAGAAATTCAGATCCTCCTAGTTAGTAGCCATCATCTGTCAACAATTTCAGTAGCTATCATCTGTCAACAATTTGCATTTCAGTTCTAAATGAACCTATAGGTACATAATTCATAATATAATACCTTAAGCCATTCTCTCTAGTGCTGCCTTTGTTGAGTGAAGACCTTCGTCCAGATAATTCCTGTTTTTCTTCCACTGGAGATGCCATTAAACTATTGAAATCACAAAACAGGTTCCAATTTTCTCTTTTCTTTCTTACTGCAAATTTAATCTCTCAAGCACACACACATATGTATGCACAGGCAAATATAAAAGCAGTGTAAGAAATCAACAACTATCTCTATCAACAGAATGCCTGTACAGAGGGTAGTGTATCATAGTTCATGGATGAGCTCCAAGCTAAAAACTGAAAACATAGTACCTCAGCCTCTACAACAAGGATCCAGTCTCTCCCCTTTTTCAAGTCCTGTAGCACTTAGCCTTTCGTAACACCCATCACTGACTAGAATTCACAGCCCTGAGGTGTGGCCAAGGCCTCCTATACCATAAGACAAGGAAAATTAGGAAGCCAGGACTGGGATCCACGGAAACCAGCATGACAAATGGTAAACTCCTTAAGTTAGCTAACAGAAATACTGAGGAGAGGTTGTAGGTTATGTTCCTATCAAGGATTAGGCACCATCCCATTGATTGCAAGGAGGCTCTATTTGGACTGGATTCAAAATCCTGAATGTTCCCCCTGGAATTCCAGTCTTCTCTGAAAGGCCTGGTTGTGGTCATGATTGTGCTACTGTTTTGCATAAAGACTTACTGGTTCAACTGGAAGACCATGGTTCAGTTTAACAAACTAAGGTTTAAGTATTTTATATTAACAGTCGTCACGGCCAGGACTAGAACTTAGGTTTCCACCCTCTCAGAGAAGTGCCCTAGCAGCTGAAGCAGAATGCTCTGTTCCTTGTATCTCTTCATTAGTGAATAGCTACAACAAAAGAGAGTAAGACAGCTATACGCTGAATATCATGTGATCAGCTACATGCAGGTGGGAGGGGCAGGCTCAAATCCTGTTTCTGTAAAAGAAGGAAATGAAATTCCCACAGCCTTAACGATTCTGACATATGTGGCATGGGCAAATATGCCCATGTGATCTCATGGCATGAGATGGGCATGAAAAGGACAAGTAGGATTGTATCTAATGTATGGATCAGAGGGAGTTCTTCATGAGCCAGGCATTTTTAGACTGAGCATTGTCAAAACTGAGTCCGTTCTGGGCATGCCCTTCTCAGCTTTTAGTCACTTATGGAATTTTACTGGCAGAAGTTTAATCTAGAAATAAGGATACATGTAGGCAGCACAGGAAGTTTTGTGGGCCTAGGTTCTAAACTGAAAAAATTCTACCCTAATTTCCCTATGTCTTCGTTCTCAAGATGTACAATAACAGCATTTCCCTGGTTCCTAGGGATACTGAAAGGAGAAACAGCTAAATAATTGTGAGATGATCAAATACAGCATGGGGAGGGCAGACAAATAACTACTAAGATAGACAGAGGAAGTTTATTGCAATTAGGAGGTGAAAGACTCTGAAAATATGTTTAACACTATATTTGAGCAATTTTACTCAGTATGGAAACTATCTATCGCTATTTTCAATCAGAATTCTATTTCTGATGTTAGTACAATAATAGAGCATTGACGTTCAGTATAATCTCCAGACCATACCTGGCTTTTTCTCTACTGCCTCGTCTTAAAATAGAAGATGACAAGTTAGTGTGTTCGTAAAATGCATCTTGTGGCTTTTCCTCTACTACAGGCACACTGAAATGGAACAAGATATTTTTACATATTATTTGCAGAAATAAGTATTTGAATATTAAGCTAAGCAAATAGACTTCTAATTTTAAAGGACAGTAAATATATTTGTAAGAAAGCCAGGAGTGTAAGAAATAACATAGCAACTAGTAAACTTGAAATTCATTCAGGGGTCAAAAATGAAGTATGGGCTACCAATGATGGATACCTAAGTAACTGGGCAGTAAGACTGCTGACAAGGTACAAAGGCAAGAAGCTGTATCAAAGTCAAAGAAAGAAAACTTGATAGTAAAAGACAACTTTAGGAATCAACAAAGAGTGTGGATTGTTAATTTGTCATAGATGTTCTCAGACATCTTTACAGTGTCATGTACAATCTTAAAAGGGAAGCTAATGATATCGTAAACCAAATATGTGATGTGTTGACAGAGAAGAAGGTTTTGGACTTGCAAAATACTGGTAGAACATTCTTTGATCTGTAAGACTGTTTAGAGGAAATGACTTCTAGTTAAACAAGCCAAATACCAACTTCCTGCATTCAAATCTAAGATTTGTTAGGCTGGCTTCAACTTAAATAGAGAAGAAATGCACATAGGTTCTTTATATTACTGTACTACAAATACTGAAAGCAGCCTGAAAGCTTGATGCTTGGCTTTGTCCTGCTTCTTGGGATGATTTGCTTAAAATTCCATGTATTTGTCAGTACAAGAAGTTCATCAAATCAGAGTTTTCATTGACATTCATACTGACARCCAGTTTAGATGAACCTTTCTTAACTTTTGTTATAACTAATAAAACACTGGATGTCCCACCATCCAGAATAAAGGTTGTTATATGAATGAGACTTAATGGCTAAGTTTTCCAAGAAAACCAACTCAGCCGAATAAATCTTTTCTATCTAGAGAAAAAGTAATTATCAAAATTCTTATTTCATAAAATACAAATCTCTTGTCTCCTGGGACATGAAGCACTGTGCTGGGATTAAAATATATCTCTCACAATACAAACGTCACAGTAATTTTGTATTATTTGAAAAGTGGGTAGAGTGGAAAAGGTGGAAAGATGAAAAAGGTGAGCTATTGCAATGAAAATTGCCAGATCAACTGTGACTCACATGCTCTGTGGTTTAGCATTAATGAAGATTATGGCCCGACGGTCAGTAAGTTCTTGTTTACTCAGTTCCTCCAAAGATAAAAATTTCACTCCAGGTTGTACCTACAAGAAAATCACAATAAAAGATCAGTTGTTCTGTTCTTCTAAAGTTGAACAGAAAATACATTCTTTAAAAGATATTTAAAGCGTTATTTAAAATTCCAAATCTTTAACAGAATAGTATATACAAGAACTTTTAAAAACATTCAAAATATATGAAATCAGTTACTTCTTCATTAATTTGCTTAAGGAAGATGGTTTATAAATAATTTATTTTTTAATTATTGTTAATATGTCATCTTAGATCTAGAATAAAGAAATGTTCCTGCCTCTGAAGACTTTACAATCTAGAATGGAATTTTCAAAAGCAACCAAATGCTTTAGTAGCACGTATTTTACTGATTTTCAATAAGACTGGTATTTCCCATTCATTTGGGCATTTTGAAAATGCCTTCTCCAATTTAAATCAAACACAGCACACAGTGGAGTCAGTCTTTATATAAATACTGCTTTGTGAGAGAAAGGGTTGTGACAAAGGTGAAAATATGAGCTCTTTACTTCTTTATGTAAAAAAAAAAAACAAAAAAAAACA
>NW_020448553.1:264362-344733 GCF_003343035.1 Apteryx rowi
TGAAAAAAAAAAAAAACAAAAAAAAACACACAACAAAAAGCCCATGGGCCATTAAGTGTCAGGTTAGTATTAAGTGTACTACAGTGAAAGAGACCAGAAGAGGAAGGATCCAAAAATGGAAAGAAGAGTTGCAAAGCTTACATAGGTTGGGAAGAAGGTCCCGACTGTGGGATAGCATGAAGATGACGAGGTTTCACCCCCATGGGAAAAGATAATCAAAGGAAACTAGTAAGAAAATTTTATTCCTTCTAAGTAAAATAATTTATTGAAAGTAGCTTACCTGACCACAGTCATAGAATCCATCAGTAATAATATTACTTGATGATAAATAACCCATCTGGCTGTACTTTTGGGAGAGATTGTTATCAAGTAGCTTTTCCAGAGCTCCTTCACTAAAGTTATTTTTGTGCCCTGTTGACAGATTAATTTCTTCTAGGATCTCTAAAGCCCTATTCAACAAAACACAAAGGCTAAGTCATCATTAAGTACCAGCTAATTGTTATTACACAGTTCAGAGCTGGTTTTCAGCATTACTGAGCCCAAGACACAGATTCATTTCCAAGTCCTAGCCTCTTGCCCCCTGGGCCAGCAAGGAGCTGACTATGCTACCTACAATTCTTTCTCTAGAGGAGAAAAAATGCCTTGCAGTGCTCCAAAGCAAAAGCAATTCCTTTAGACAGTTAAACAGTTAGTTACATAAAGGATCCGACAGGTTGCCACAGCCAACCTTTTATCAGAAAGATGTTAGCTACTACAGAGAACTTGAGAATAAGRAGAATATAAAAGCAGAGTAAAGGAATAATGTCAGAGCTAACCGTATGGTACAATTCAGGGAATATCTCTCTCTCCAGCTTATAATGCAGTTTACCAGTTCCAGTTTTGTATTATGAAATGTGTGAATCTTCCTGTTTTATGACTGTTACTGGCCATGGGGGAGGGGCAGCTGGCAAAGATTTGCTAAACTCGGAATAGCACGGCCACCCCAACAGTTGTGTCAGCATGACCAGGACGGCAGCACTTTTGCAGCATGGAGGGCAAAGCAGATAATTATGTGGGGACACGGAATGACAGGAATTACTCAAGCTGTTCTTGGTGCTGAAACACATGATAACTTCTGAGCTGAGAAACCTGGGAGAAGCTCACTAAGAAAATAACGGAAACTGAATCAGGAGGAAAGAATAATGAGGCACTGCATGCTGCTGCTTTGGAGCTGTTTAGTAATTGAAAGACAGAAAAAAGAGGGAGATTTTATATGTGTGTGCAGGTGCACGTGTGTATGTGTACATATGCAAATGTGTGTGTGTGTGTGTGTGTATACACACATGCAAACACCCACCCCACCCATAAAAGGTCTATGTAGTTAGTAGTGGTTTAGTCATGGAATCTAAGGCACGATTCTTCACATTGTAAGGAACTGATTTTTATATATATACATATATATATATGCACACACACACACACACTTATCATATTTGTATAAATGTAAATAATGTAAACATAAAATTATATATAAAAATATGTATCTATATCTGGTTATAAAGTACATATGGTTATAAAATACACACACATATACATATATAGACATACATATATATACACACACACATATATGTATGTACGTGTGTGGGGGGGGTGAACTGTGCCTCTAGAGTGCCCATTTCCCTCTGTGAACTACACGGGGAAGCTCAGCTGTGGGCATTGACAATGCAGACCTCTGAAGGCAGGTCAAGGGAATTCCAGAGAACAAGCTTTTCAGATAGGCAAGTGACAGCCTTCTCTTTAAGAAGATAGCAATGGGAGAAAATAGTGGAACAGATTATTTCAGGTTCTATTCAGGTTTGCAGGTTATTTGTCAGAAAGCATACTTCAACAAGCTCAGGAAATTAGCAAGTAAGATGATAAGTGGAAGAATTTTAATGGGGAAAATGAGTGCAGGCAAGTCTAATGAGTACAGTAATAGAGATAACACTGGAGGCACAATGGCACGTTATCCTAATGTCAAGGAAAGACAGGCAGAAAAGGAAGGGACAAATATGGCTGCATCAAAAGTTCTCAAAGGACCGAAAACCAAAAAAAGAATCATACAGAAATGGGAACGTGGACGTGCTTTTGTCAGTGAAGACCCAAAAGACCCACAAACAAAGCAAGATACAACTATTCAGGGGCTGAAAAGAAAGAAATGTTTCCTATGCTACAAGTAGGAGAGGAAATACAGGCCTATAAGTCAATGTGTGAAGAAAAGTCGTAAAAGATGGCACGGAAAAGACTTAAATGTTTGGTGCCTTTTTTTGCTTTAGTTTTCATAAAAAGGTTGAAAGTAGATGCCTAACTAATATTAACAAGGAAGTAGAAACAGTAGGCTTAATAAATCTAGAATAAGTCTGAGGAGACAAAGTTGGCAGTGTTTGAGGAAACTTACCCCAGAAGACTCTATGAATGGGCAAAAGCAACCTCTGAACTACTTATAATTATCTTTGAAATTTCAGGGAGGACAGACTGGGTCCCAGAAGAGTGGAGAAGGGCAAACATATTATCTACATTTAAAAAGGAAAAACCAGGAAATAACAGAGATCATTCAGCCAAATTTCAGTGTCCAAAGGACGTTAGATCAAATTATGAAACAATCAGTTTGTAAGCATGCAAGAGATAAGATGGTAGGAAATAGCCATTATGTATTTGTCAAGAATAAATCATGTAAAGCCAATCTAATTCTTTCTGTGATAGAGTAACTGATGTAATGTATAGGCAGAAGCAGTAGATGTGAGATATGTCTTGACTTTGAGATATGTTTTGACTTTAATATGTCTTTTCACATATTCCTACTTGAATACTCATGAGCAAGTCAGGGAAATATGATCTACATGAAAATAACATGAAGTAGTGCCTGACTGGTTGAAAAACTATGCTTAATGCATTATTATCAATAATATGCTGTCAAACTGGAAGGATACATAAATTAGAGTCCTACTTTGATATTGTCACAAAGAAGGGATTAAATATGAACAGTGCTATATACAAGATATGGAAAATAATTCCTGAGCTGTGTTTGATGGTGGTATGACCTCAACTGAAGTATCTCATCCAGGTTGGGAGATTGCACTTAAAAATGCAATAAATAAATGAAAGAAATTCAGACACTGTGACAAAACTATACAAGAGTTCAAAACAATGAAAAGTTTAACAATGCTTTTACTTTGTCGTAAAAGGGAAAATGAGAAAGGAACGTGGACCATGAGAAAATTCAATAGCTTAAAAAACCTAAACTGTTATAAAAAAGGTGGTTATTCAATCCCACTGAAAGTAGGACAATATGTAATTGGATTGATTTATTGTAAGGGACATCTAGAACCTGAAAACCCTTCTAATTTCTACTTAAGCACTCAAATAGGTTACCTCAGAAAGTTGTGAAATCTGCTCAGAACTGGTATTTACAAACACACTCAACAAATATAAATACATCAGCATAGCTGATTCAGTCTTACAGCATCACCTTTAAGGTCCCGTCCAGACCTACATTTCTAAGATTCTGACCCTGCAGAACCTGCCGCAGATAGTTTAAATGTATGTATGCAGTAACCTGAGAAGCGTCCAGCAGAGGGAGCAGGGCAATTACACATATTTAACAATAACTAAAAGAGTCACCCCGTACAAGAGCCCTGTGACATAATTCTTACAATCTAAGATAGCTTTTCTAATTCAGATATTAATATATGAAGCTTAGAGTTTCTAAGAAAGAATAAAATAGTCTCCTCTATGTGACACTTCAACAATTAACTCACAGTTAACTGGAGCTTGTAAACCAAATTCAGCCCCTGTATAAAAAGTGCAATTCACTGTATGTTGAACTTATACTGAAACTTTAATTTCAATTTCATTTGTCTGTGGCATTGTAGTCCCTAATTTTGACTGACATATGCATATCTTCAATGTAAAACCTAGTTCAGTCACAGAAACGATATATTTTTATAATTCCAGACAGACAGCTCTCTCTTCAGGCTAGCAATTTTTCTTCATACTTCTGTTACTTAAAACCAATACCATTTCATCTGTAACATCTGTGGTGCAAAAGTAATTCCTGCTTACAAAAAAAAGCATATCTTAACTTTGTTATTCTGCTATAAATATGTAAAGATCAACTTTGAAAGAGTTCTTTCATCAAAATCTTCCCTCTGCCCCTTGATACTGTATCTACTCACCCTAGCCTACACAGCTCAACAGCTGTTAGTTCATCACTTGCACAAACCATAACAGCCCAACAGGCATTTCTTCTGACTTCTTCATTCTTAGAATGCAGCAATTCAACAAGTGGTCCCAGTCCACTTGCATTTCTTAACTATTAAAAAAAATAAAGAAGAAGAAAAAAGACAACATTGCTGCTGACAGATTTCCTTTATCCCAACAAGAACAGTCTATGAAATTCTTCTTCTGAAACATTTAAGCCCTGTAGACAAGCTATGCTGGGCTGGTAGAATGGCCATTTATGGGGATTTTCTCCTTCTGTGAACTCTAAGGAGGCTGGAGCCAAAGAGAGCTTCAGACTGGTCCAATGCACACCTGTCTTCTGAACAGACCATCCATCCCGCAGCTGCCGTGCAGAGGTATGCAGCTTGCTCTGTGTTCTGTTGCCTCCTAGCAACTAATTTACATCACAATATATTTGAATTTGTACTGTACTGTATGTATGACAATCTTATTAACATCCTTTCTCTTCTATGCTACAACATCTTTCCTAAATGCTGGAGGAAATATTGGTCATCTGGATTTTTGCAGAGCAATACTTTTCAAGGACACTGAAAAAGGTAGACTATTTATGCCCCTTATTCATGTCCTAATTAACAGCCTTGATGCTTGAGAAATCTGCAGTTTATGGTCTGTGAATGTAGATGGCATCATCCTTCGTTATGAAGAGAAAATACCATGACCATTGATAAACAGGTCTAAATTCAACTTGCTAGATGCTACTGACCAAGGGATTAATTATATATTTTTATTTACTCCAGTCACATCCAGTATCTGATAAATCAGTCAGACATTGCCACTCAGGCATTGAAAATGGACAGTAAAACAACACTGAGGGAAGGTGAACAGGATAGAACATCTTCAAAATACAATTGATGGTCCCAGTTGAAGGAAATCTTAATGCTTAATATCCATAAACATGGGGATTCAGATATAGCCCCGGTTAAAGCTCATTGAAGCCACTGGAAAGCCATAAAAGATGAACGGAGTGAAAGCAAATACAGCAGCAAAAATAAAAATTAAAGAAAACCCTTTCCACATCTCATGACAAACTGAGCTAAGTTCAGCTGAACAAGCCTATGATGAAAGCACAAAATTAATTACTATCTAAAAACAAACGGAATTTAAGACAGACGTACAAAATACAAATAACCTAGGTAAGTATAATGCAAACCTCAGGATTTAGAAATGCTATAAATAACCACAACCTTATAGAGTAGTTTTACCTCAGTTCTTGCATCAGCATCACAACCAAACGCAGCCACAGTGAATGCTGCTTTGCTCTGCACTTGGCTGTTGGTAGAGCGCAGTGGTCCTACAAGCGCACTCATAATTCCGTGACTAAGAATATTTAGACGGAATGGCTCTTGCATGGCCATGTTTGTTAGTACTGTAGCAGCATTAGCAATGGCTCCATCTCTCTCAGCACTCAAAGTATTTATTAATGGCTCAATTCCTTCAGCCTCAGCAATGGCACTAGTAAAAGGAAGGAGAGGGAAAAAAAATCTCAGTTATTTTCGAACCATTTTTTTTCTTGATGTGTTATATTTACCAACTAAATCAGTATTATACTTCAAGAAGAACATTCATAAAATATAGCTTATCTGAAGTAAGTTGGAAGGCTGATGTATATACTCTGTAGTATGAAATTGAAACTAAAAGTTGAAATGTGAAAACCCTTCTTTCTGATGCCATAAATGGGTTGGTTTGACTCACACTGTGAAGCTCAAGAGACACAACCTAAGCAAATGAAACAAGYCACGGACTTCTGGATTCTTTAACTTGTTAGGACATCAATTCTTTCTTTCTTTTAAACAAGTGAATTAAATCTTGCATCTTTTCAAAGAAGCAGAATTTCTGCATCTTTACTTCCAGTCAAATGCCTCTGCAGAAGCTTATTACCTCTCCCCAAAATCATTCTAACATTTTTTAGATGAGGATTATAGTGCAGAGAGCATCACACTTCTGCTCTTTGTGCTGTTTCCTTAAATTTCTGTGTTAGGATACCTGGGTGGCACAAACCTCATGTAGCAACTTCTGCCATTCTTACTGAGCAAGTCTGCGTGGTGCAGTTCAGTGCAGTGCAGCTCCACATGAACTGATGTAGATAGCATGAGTACAGCAGACACATCAGCACACAGCTCTGGGCTGGCTATGGCCATGGTTCCACATTACTAGGCTATCAGCAGCAGATCCACTTTAAATATTCCCTCTGCTCCCAGATGGTCATTGCAGCATGCTGCTGAGGGCTGCTGCCCCTCAGCAGGGCCAAGCCAACTCTTAGGGTGGCCATGGTCTAAGTCCGACTTGCAAACCACCTGTTTACAAACAAAACTGAGGGAAGATCATTGAAGGGGGGCTCAAGGATCACTTCATAGATCGAGGTTAGAGAACAGACAAACAAAACAGCTGAAGCAGCAGTGCTGAGGAAACAGTAACTTCAGGCAGGAGACAGCTGGAGGTACCGGCTGCTGTACTACTGGGGACATTTGGAAATGACTTGAATCAGATGTGCTGCCAAACTAACAGTAACGTGGGACTTCATCTCAGTCACAGCAGAAGAAACCAGCCTATGAGAGCTCCGTCCTAACACTGCTATTCTGCTTCCAGTACTCAACTGGACAGTGCCTTAAAAAGAAAAAAATCAATTTCCTATTTAATGTCTGGAATAAAGTATATATTTGAAAGCAGCTGGTGACATTGCTTATAACGATAGTAAACTCTCAGCTACAGCTGATGCAGACCCTGAAGAGAGAACTTGGATTGGCTGAGGGGACTCTACAATGCTCTAACAAACCTGAATCTCACATATTGGAAAGGCATACAGTTCTGGGTTACCAGCTCCTCAGGTATTCTTTGCCCTAGGCAAAAAAAACAGCTAACACAAATGTAGTTTACATTCTTCAGATACCATAAGGTATTCCATAACTTAAGATGTTTGTTTGCCTTCTTGCCAAGACTTTGCTTTCTACTAAACAATGGGCACTAATTTCTGCGTCTAATATATATTTGCCATTGTCTTATCATTCATTTCAGTGTTACTTTTTCCAACATTGTTACACACCACCACATATAAAAATTGAATTTTCTTCCTTATGAGTCTGCGTATAATATTTGATCAAATGATTTGAGGCATATGTCCAACTTACTATCTGTTCTTAGTAATTTTATTTTGGGCTCATCTGTTTGTTAAACAAAAGTTGGCAATATTGTTAGCAGAGGAAAAGTGCAGATGGCAATGTAAATTTTCCTTGCAACCACTTTTTTATATCTTCACTTTAAAACATTTTCTATATCAAAAGCATAACAAACTCTCCCACTTCTATACAAGCATAACTAAGCACTTCAGCAATAGAAGAGCATATTGTTTTTATAAGTTTTGATAACTTTCTGTCAACACATTAATAACAGAAATCTGGATTTGCAAATCTTACTTTTATAGCTTCTTACCAAAAATCTAACCAATCTTTTGGTAACTTTTACAATTACAAAACAGCCACAAGCTTACAAGTATTACATAAGCAGGAAACAGTTATGCTATGAAAGACTGCCAAGGCATCCATAAAAGCATGAAACCTCAGGAATGCTTATGATCGCTCTCTGGTGCAAATAGGATACAAAGCAGCAGGATACATGCCAGCCTGTAGCACATAATCACAACGTGTGGGCAATATGGTGCAGAGCTTACTGCAAAGTTAGCGTAAGCATTTCTGAACCACTTTTTTTTTTTTTTGGGGGGGGGGGGAATGCAGATATACCTGAGTAGACCTGGAATGAATCAGCAGAGATTGACTGGGTTTGTAGCCTGATCTCTACGCCTCAACTATAAGGTGATGGCAGCTCACAGGTAGTGCTASGGCATGGGTGTAATAAAGGCTGTTGGGCAGGCCATAGTCCTCAGTTTGGAAAACTGGGGAAAAGGCAACAATCTACACACCGAAAGTGATTCAGTTTATTAGCTTGGGTGTGGCATAAAGGTATAGGGGCTCATTTAGTGTTGTTCTGCACCTAAAATAATTAATCCTCCTGAAACACTAGTAACTTTAATGCAAGCACTTCAGTATCTGCACAGAAGTGAATTCCATGCTTTCAGTTGTCCCTCTGCAATGCACTCCTCAGAGCGCCAGTGATTTGCTGGATTACCCCTTACCTGAATGTCCTCCCTGCCCTGCCCTCCTTGACCAGATAAAGGAGAACAGCTGAAAATGTAACTTTTGTGTGTAAGGCCACTGTATTTCTGAGTTCTCTGGCTCATTGTCCCCCCCTCCTGCCCCATGAGAATTTAAACCAGATTTACAGCTCCAGGAAGGCTGTCCAGGCTGCTGGGTATGAAGAGATCCTGGACACATTGATTGCACATGTAAGGATCAGTTGTACAGCATCTGTACCACAGGTTTTCAGGAAAATATCAGATTCACAGCACATATGTAACAATGATATGATATACCTCCTGGCAAAGTGTGAGAGAGACTCACCATACATGCACACAGCCACGTACAGTAAGCCATGTCCATAAGGCATCAGATTTACAGCATTACACAGTATATAGACGCATAGCTTAACTGAGGGAAAAAAAAACACAATAGTTTTTCCTGTACAGTGGATATATGGGAATGAATTCCAGTTCCTCCAGGATTTATGGGACAGACCCGCAAACATGAATTGCATCACTGCACCTCACAGGTGTAGCATATCCAACACTTCCGCAAAAGTTGGACTTACTACTCCTATGCTACCCCTGATAACACATGTATGCCTCCTTAGGCTATCCTTATAAATACATAGCTCTTAACAGACTGATTCCGGGATGATACACAGAATTGAAAGATGTAGCCAATTACATTATAAGCAGATTTACTATAATCTGCATCAAACCCAGCAAGTATACAAATACGTAACAAAAGAACAAGGTTCCAGCTCCTTGTGTTCAGAGCTGACCTCAGCAAGGAACAGAGCACAGCCAATTTTCTCAAGTGCCACTCAGCTTCAAAAAGGTTGAGAACCACTGATTTAGAAGATCATACATATTTATTTTAATCCTGTATTCTACTTTAGTGCAGATTCATATTGAATCATGGTTTCATTACTATAGCTTCATCAAGTAACACAACGGATCTCAAGCCTAAAAGAATTCATGTTAAAAATCACAAAAGCAGGTAATGACAGTTGAAGGTAATCAATATATTGGAGGATCAGATTTTAAGAGGGGCTAGAACACCTAAGGGCAAGACTGCATCCTGCTAACAGAAATAAGTACAGAAGAGGTTATGAGAGAAAAAGGAAGAATGGACAATCCATAGTTCCGTTCATTCCTATCTCATAGCCTGCCTGGGCCACAGAGCTCCAGCTGCTACAAAGACACAGTAGTGCCCAACCACAAAAGAGAGTTAAAAGAAGGAATATACTTAACATATTAAGGATATTAGATATTAGGATATTAGAATATACAGTATTAAGACCTAAGTATGGAGGTCTTGTCCCCTTCAATCTTATACAGAGATATGCAACTATATAGTCACTGTGTATTTTTTTGTTACAAGGAAACAGAAGTCCAAGGAAGAGGCTTTTACCAGCACTGACTTTGCCTAATGTAGATCAGTGCTAGCTCTCTCCAGCCTCCAGGACACACCCTTTCCACTTCAGACACCACCTACAGGGATGATGTATTTCATTAGTGCTCCCAGTCAGGGCTACATCCTCAAGGAACAAGGAAGCCTTGGTTTGGCTGGAAAAGGTATACTCTTCTTCATGTGGAAAAGGAGTAAATTATATAAATCCATAGCTTTTTTCCTTCATGTTGTGTACAGCTCCAAAACACATCAAGTTCCCTAATCATGGAGGGAAAAGATTAGGCAAAAAGAAAAAAAGACAAAGAATAAAAAGGATGTTACATTTGCAAAACATCACTACGTTCCTTTGAAAAATGGAGGCTGAAACAAACAAACAAGAAACCCCAAACAACATAGGTCTAGAAAATAAAGAGCTCAAAATAAAGTTAAAATAATTCAAATACGTAATGATACAGATGTACATGGTTAAGGCAGCCTCATGACCTAAACCATTCCTCATAGTGAAACAGTACAATTCTGATTATATTTGAATTGCTTAAACTGTCTATAATTCAAGAATATCTAAAATATTTTTATCACGTGTCACTGGAAAGGCAAGCATTAAATGGCCTGATATTAAATATTTAATTTTAAAGGTTTAATTTTAAACATACATTTTAACTTAGAAGTTATTAAGATATTTACCTGAAAATTCTCTAAAAGATTGCTCAGGACTCAAAGAATACACACTGAAGTTTGGGGAAAACAAATGTTTTCTTCATCCATAGCAAAGAACCACTGTCTTTACTGCAAAATTATATTCAAAGCTGACAATAAAACTGTTACCAAAAGTTTCATAGAAGAACATTTTTTAAGTGGTTAAGGTGGAGGTGCATATGCATTTCATCTAACTGAATATTTGATTACTTTAATTGTCTAGGGTGCAACAGGGAAGCTCAAAMATAGGTTGAGAGTGTTGTGAAAACAATCAATCATCAGTAGAAGTCAGATAAAAACTCCTTTTATTAGGACTGTAAGCTTTCTGGGGCAAGAACCACATCTCTGTTGGCATCACATCAAGCTTAATAGCTCTGGTCCTTAACAAAGCCTCCTAGCCTTGGCAAGATAGATAATGAATTATTTACTTTCTTAAATAGTGCATAGGGAATGGTCCAGCTAGCTTTTTTTCCTGAAAGGAAGGTTCAGCATAGTGGAGGAAACAAGCGTCACTGTTCAAAGATCTGATAGAAACCATTGAGATTGCTCCTCAAAATCCTTTTTAACCTGCTCAAGTTAAGCCTAAGCAACCTCACATGGAGGGGAGGTCAGAGGGGAAGAGGAGTGGTGCAGCTTCACACCACTGTTTACGCTGATTTGTGCTTAATTAACACTTGCAAGATTGACACTTTATACAAATGATAAAGTATGTTCTTTTGTGCTCCCTCCAAAACTACTGAACGAAAATTGATTTATATTAAATTCTATTTTTGAGCCTATTCTATGCTGTTTATTTCCCCTTTCTCATTGAGAAGAATTTAACATAATTTCTTCCCCCCCCCGCGCAAAAAATCAAATTCTACCTCCTCACAAAGGCCACTGGACTCCTTATGGACTTCATTTTCCAAATGTATTTGCAACTGCATGTTTAATTTGTGTGAAAATTACTGTGATTGTGTGTGAGGTGCTTAGCTAGCCATTTATGCATGTGCATATCTCATTTTCATACATAATTGCATGTAAATTATGCATAAGAATTATGCATCTAATTACACACACTTTTTTTAAATCAAGCTTTATCTGTGTTAAATTGTATGACTTCATTTTCACACAAGGCACTTTTGATCCTGCTCAATTACATAATTTCTGACTGTAAAGCAACTTCAAAGACCAAAACTAGAACATCATAACCAGAAGTTTGAAAACCTCATGAAGTATATTCCTTTTTATCCCTTAAATATATTAGTTTGTTAATTTTTCATTTACCTTGTTATACCATCAGAATAATCACATCCAATAAATGTCTTCTGCATTTACCAAAAATTTCACTTTGGGATTTAATTACTTTCAAAGGCAACTGACTATTGTATATAGCCACTTGTATTTTAGTTAATGACTCGCATCATTTCCGTTTTTTCACTATGCAATGGAAATTAATGTTAATTTGATTATTTTGAGTAACAGAATCTAGCACAAGGGACTCTGATCTACAATTTGGGGCTCCTTTGTGCTACAGTAAAAATATTGATTATATCAACAAACCATTTCATTCTTCATTTCAAGAACAGAACCCTCTACTCCTATTTTCTAATGACAAGTACCCTCTTAAAACATCAGCAAACCCAAAACTCAATAAATCTCAYGGTCTGAAAGCAATCAAATGTTAAACTGTCTGGATTGGCAGAGACTGTAATAGCTGACTCTTGTTTAGAGATATGCTGACATTTCTGATTGTCTGTCATTGAATTTATCTGACAGAGTCACAAAGATCTCAATTATAAAACTGTAGTTTACCTAATTTAAAATATTACAGGGGCGTTGGTAATGAACTATCTATTCATGAAATCTAAGTCTATTTGCAACCTTTATGAAGAAGTTCTGACACTTTCACTGTCAGCAGAAAAGCTTGAAATTCACCAAGAAGAAAGCCTTTTTGTCCCTTAAAATTCCATTTAGTTTCACCTAAGATAAGCTCATGAAAAAAACCACTATCCCCTTTTCTCTTTTCTGCTGATCCAAAAAATAATGCATGCAAAAAATCAATAATCCAGCACAAATGTTGAGAGTCTGGAATCCACATTGTTATGAAAGCAAAATAACAGAGAACATTCGGGAGCTGCCGGAGCAGCTTTTGTGGAGGTGTAATGAAAGAAAGGAAAGAGCCAACGTGAGGTCCCTGCAACAGCTCCGCTGAACACAGGGATTTCTCCAGCGGCTCCGCTTCTGCTTTGGAAGTACCAGATGAGGAAGGACAACTAAATTGTCCTGAGCCAGTCACTCTGCAAATACTACTCACACCGTGAAGTTGGATCCCATCTTTCATTTTTGAATGAGTCTTTTCCTGACAACTGTTAACTTATCTCAAATGACAGCAATCCCGTTTGCCCTGCTAAAGATTCAGGCTCTTACAATGATTCAGAGTGGTGAAACTGCTGCATAATTTTATCCCTTAAAAATTAAATCTCTAAGGAAGTTCACACACAGTACTACATTAAGATAACATTACTGAGGTTGCAACTCTTAAGGTTTAAAGTTACTTAAAGCCTAATTTTATCCCCTTGTGCATATGACAGCCTCTAATTAGGTAACGTGCAGATCAGTGTGTCTAACCTGTCAGTGCACAGATTAGATTCACAGCAGCACAGAACTGAGCTTGTATGAACAACCATAAATCTGCCATTTCCTTATATATACTCAGAATACATAACTTACACTATACTAAATTAAGTTAAAATGTATCCTTAAATAACATGTATTTAATTATATTCATAATGGAAATGTGCTACAAATGAAACATACATGTAAAAGCAGCAATAATTTTTTTCTGAATTCTCCTAAAATGTAAAATAAACTTTGCCACCTTTAATTCATGAAAACATATAATTCGCCTCAGTGCATACCACTGAATGTCATTCTAGGGGGCACAGTCAAGAGAAATCAGGGTACTTGCACCTCTATGTAAAATACAGCTTTCTTTCCCAGGCTTACCAGTTGCCATCCAAGAGAGGAAACGTCTCATCTGATCCCACAGAAATCCACCCTGGGAAGTTACAGGTGACAACACACGTGCTCTGAATGAAATTCCAGACTTCCACAACTAAGAAAAATAGTGATCATACTGCAAGAGTTTGAGGGTGCAACAGCTCAAAAGATTTTACTATATTCCACTGAGTAGGACTTCCATACAATTAACATTGTCACAATTTAGAAGTATTCTATTTTCTGTCTAAAACTATTTTGGATACATTTAAGTCCTCATGCACCTTAGGATACTGTGACATGAAATTTGTGTTAAACAGATAGGGATGAATACATTATATTGGTCTCTGTCTTCAATATACCTCTTGATAGGCATCACAGTTAAAAAAAAAACCACAGGAAAATTGAATAAAGAATTTTTTTTGTAAAAGAAAAGCTGCACTGGCAACAAAATGCAGTTACAGTGACTGAGTCTAAAGAAGTACTCTTCCATATAGCCACACCTTCACAAATCAAGGACAGAAGAACAGCAACTGGTTGAGTGAAATATTTTGTACCTGCCAGCAGGGGATGATTTAGGATACTGTCCATAAGTTGTGTGTCAGTCATTTGAGGTGATGTTAAAGTCATAGTGCTGACCCATTTCTGAACAACATTACAACATTAGACTTTGATCCAGCTTTTCTGCCATTTTTCAAGGGAGAAATTTATTGTAACACATTTTGCAGTTTTTAATGGAAGTCATTATGTAACTTACAGTTTACTGTGACTGTTTTTATAATTTTCTTGTTCAAAAATAAATAAAATGTAAACTATAAACTACTAGCATGGTGTTAAGATAAGCTTGCGGCTCTTGGGTAATGACCATGTTGTCTTTTCTCTTTGGAAAGCATCTGTCACATTACAGATACATAGTAAGTGAAAGTCAAAACAGGAATCTACTCATAGCAGGAATTAACTGTTTGTATATGTACAGGGCTTTGCAGAATGGGTGGTGATGTAAAAAATAACAATACAAACCACAAAAACCAACCAAATCCCTTTACCTTGCAGAATAGTAGCTCAAAAATATAATTAATTCTGTCACTAGGGGTCAGTATTAAGACACATTACCTTTGTACAATATTGCTAGTGGAATTCTATTCTTAATTCCCTGCTTCAGGGACAGAAACTTCTGTTAAAAAGAAGAACTATTAAATCAGAAAAAAGATAAAACCTATATTACAAATTATTACTATTTCTGTTTTTAAATTTAGCACTCACATACTAGAYATTTTTGTATCTATTCTCACATACATATATGTTCATGCAAATATCTTACATAGTACTGACTCTTCAGTGTTGATACATTCGTATGAATTAGATTCCACCTAAGTCTTGAAAGGGAAGAGCTACGTTTAAGTTTTCCTGTTTCTGACAGATACTGTCACTTTAACAAAACACTGAAGTAAAACTGACCTAGTTTTATCTGTTACTAAATGTAGGGACAGGCCACTACTGCCTAGTGATAATAACAAAATCCAAAATGTAAGAAAACAGGATGTTCTTTAAAATTTATTCCTTGACAGCAGAACCCTCCTTAAAAATAATAAAAATCACTGCTGGGTGGTGAAAATCTCCCTTTAAGAAGGAGAGTTAGACTCTCATTAAAGGTGAGCGTTATTCACACAGAATAGACTGAGGATGTATTTTGGGTCATTAGATCAGTATATGAATTTCAGTTTGAAACAGATGCAACACTCACTGAAGTCAATGGAACAACTTGCTTTCTCCTCACTGGGCACTGCCCATAAGCAATGAGTCCCAAGCCCCAAAAGTCCAAATCTTGCAAATCTTTATACACATGAGCAGACGCAAACACACATTCAGGTGTTGTCATGATGCCTAGGACTACCTACATGGACATAATTTTGCTGATGTGCCTAGGTACACTGAGTCCTGTGAAGAATTCAAGAATCAGAAAATTATATACCATCAAGCTTGCTAACTTCATACTTTTGGGAATGATATTTTAATATCTTGAATCCTGATATGTTACTTAGAAATAAGTAACATGACACTATCATATCAATCCCAGGAGAAAAATTCTGCCCAGATCATCAGTTCATCAGGTACCACAATTTCCTGCAGTCCTTGGTACAGCTGAACAAAACCATCCCTTTCTGTCTTCCCCCAAACCAAACTCTATCTGCACGCTACAAATTTTGTATTTAAAACAAACAATTCATGACAAGTATTATAGAGACTGTTAAATGGTTTTCATGTCCAGTACAAAGCTCTAAATTACAGAGTACATGTTTTTCTTTATTGGTAACTCTCACAGATGCCCAGAATTCATACTTTTCCAGATTTATGAAGACAGTTATTAGAAACAGCATTTGTGCTAATACAACACTGAAGAAAAGAACTGGTCAAATCAGCTAATGCCTGACTAACTTTTACATTTGAGCTCTTATTTCTATATGTTACTTCTAATTAATATCATTTTATAAATATATTTAACATGATTAAGTTATCCTAAATACATGAAAGGCAAAAATAATTGCTTATACTTTAAAAAGGAAAACATAAACAAAGGCCAAAGTAGATTGTTCTGTAGCTAGTTGTAAAGCATAGAATAATTTCTTTTTCTGTCCAATAGATGGCACTGCTGTTTCTTTATTTGTGTGTAATTTTTCAATTTGTGCATAATATACATTACTGAAGTGATTGTGCCTACATTTCCTGACACTTGGACACATCAAAAGAAGACAGATTTCACACACGCTTTAAAATGGCATTCTGCTGTCCAAATAACTATATACAGTTTTCAATAAGAAATTAGTCTTGTGGATTAAAAAAATGCTGTGTGGACACAAATTCCCAGTTGAACATAATTCCCTTTTTCCCAGAAGCAGACACATGGAAACAAATTCTGACACATAAATCAAGAATGTCTTAGGAGCTATAGATACTCATAGTAACATCACAAAATCATTTCCTTATAATCAAAATGTGTTAGAATAAGTACATGGGATTCTAAACAGCAGTATAATTTGCAATTTTATTTTTATTTAGCCCAATTATTTCCAAGTTTACACTGACTTTGTCATCAGTAYAGAGTACCACTAAAATATTAGCATTACTTTATGATAAAATTCTGATAAAAGCACCACTTGAGAGTGTGAATCTTTAAATTAATGAGGCATTTGACCGCTATATTCTTCCTACACTACTCCATTTCTGTGAATGGAGAGCATTGTGTTATTGAAGCATCACACAACTTCAGATATGCAGCACATGCTTAAAAGCTAGAATTTCTTTAAAGTTATTTACAATAATTTTTATGTATTCTGGTTGAGATCAGATTGCAAATCTGTGTTTCACAGTAAATCACAAAACTCAGAGCACTAGAATCATGAGCTCTTACACTCAAGATTTTTGGTCAAAATCCTACAGAAGCCAAAGTGTTTGATTTATTTCTTTATTTTTGCCAAATAACGGTTGTTTGGGGACCTGTGTGAAATGACAAGCTGGTCTCTGTCCAGTTCATCGTGAACAGGTGCTCTAATTACAAAGCCTCCACTGTATCTGACACCTTTATTAGCTGGCTCAGTTGGGAAACAAAGGACTGCTGGGGTAGGGGCAGGGGAGCGGCCTGTCCTTGTTGTGGGAGGTCCCCAAAGGTCAAGGTTAATATACATTAGTGGGGGGCAGTATTGCCCATTGCCTGGGCTGTTCTTGTGTTATAAATCAATGGGACACTTTATCCTTCTGAGCAAGCTACCAAGGGAGCCTTAATCACACAGTATGTTTTAATTTCTATGTTTTTTAATGTCAAGCAATACTGCTTGATCAAATATCCCTAATAAGAACAATGACCTCCAGCAAAAGTGCAATGTCTTGCCCTCTGTTTACATTCTGTAATATATACTGTACACACTGAAAGGACAAGTTACACATCCTTCAATCAGTATAATACATGCAAAAATACTCAATATGAATATGGCAGAATGCAGGTATATGAGTCCAACAAGATCTAGTTTTGTGATCTGGCTGGCCAGTAAATAGTGAAAACATATATTTGTAGTAACTCTAGTCTTTCGCCTTTAATGTAGCCATTTTGCCGTTCTTGTCACATAAGGTTTATATGCTACTACTAGCTTTATGATTTAATATTCTTGGACAGCTTATAACAAGAATCTAATACATAACCAATAAAATGGTTCTAGTCTCACTAGTCCCATTTGGGATTAGAATATTGTCAACATAATTACACAGAGAAGTCATATCATTATGAAAGTATATCAGCATCTTCATTATATACACACTTGTTTTCAGTGGTTTACAAGACACACAGAGAAAAATTTCCAAAATTAAATATGATTATGGTAACTCAATCTGGAACGCATTTTCTCCAAACTATTTTTTTTCTCAATTATGTGAATGTAAAATAAATAAGTGCCAGATACTCAGCCAGTGAGCTGGAACTACACCAATTTGTATCAGCTGAGGGTTCAACTCTATATATTAATTTATAGGTCCAAGTCACACTTGGACTCATCTATTACTTAGTAATGGTTTTGATTTAGAAATGAAGCTTTGAAGTAATTACATAGTCACATGGCATTCATCCAATATACATATTTAATGTAAATTACTGCTTCCTGATCTTCACAGAAGACCTGTGATTAGATTATCTGGTACATCCATATTGTACTTCAAGCAGGGCTGCGAAGAGGGAAAAGTATATGTAAGCTACCCTTACAATTTCCTGACTCCTTGCCTAGCAAGAAACAACTGCAGCATCCATTATAATCCAGAGGGACGGAGACAGCTATTTCCCTGCCTGAGGTCTCAGAGAATTGTTCTAGCAGTTGAGCTAAACAACATTCTGACTATCTCCTTGGCAAAAGAAACTGAATGAGTTGGCATAAGCTGCTATACCAGCTCAAAACTCTCCAGAGATTCCCTTTTCACAATGTGAAACCTCAAAGGGCTGCACTAAGAAAACCAGCTGTAGCAGAGCTGAAAGTTTGACCCCTGGACTCCAGGACTGTTCTCTTTTTATGTGTGTATAACTCCCACTGACACCAACTGGAGAGTCATGCGCATGAGGAGAGCAGAATATCAGACAAAAAATCTACTATGTGAATCTGAGAACAGAATATTATTCTCTTGTGACAAATTATGGCTCCATCTGGTAACATTAAGTGAATACTAGTGACTATTAGAGCTGAATCAATACTTTGAAACAAATAATTTATTTGGTGAGTTATTTTACTTTTTCACTTCAAAGAATGCCTACGAATGGATTACAACTTCCTTGAGAATATGCCAGGAAACTTTTAAGGAATTTTATTTTATGGTTTGTTAGTTACATGTGATTGCTCATATATGTCAGACTGCTCTGTTTCTTTTCCCTGAACAGAACTTTTAATAGAGTTGAGATAACAGAACTCTGCAACTGACAGCAGAATTTAGTTGATACAGTTATGGTCAAATAACTTTCCTTTGTTAATTATTTTGGAAACTGAAGTTACACATTTTTTATTTTTAGGGAATGTACTATTAGCATTCTCTATTACCTGGAAAATTATAAAAAAGAAAAAGAGAAGGACAGTGCTGATATTCAGAATATTTGAGAGTTATCACAATCAAAGAATGGGTGTAAATCATTCAAAAATTTGTATGAAACATCAAATTTTAAAGAACATCTTACTGATTTTGGATTTTCAAAAAATATCCAACATCAAGTGACTTAGATTATGAAACATATTTTCCTCATGTGTTCTCTTCAAATCATGATTTATATCTCTGCTTCCATTACATCTGCTTCATACCTTTCCCTGATAAAGCAAGCRTTAGCAGAGAAAGCGTAACTGTTGTAACACTGATGAGAAGCAACCTATTCCAGATGACTCATAAGCACCAAAACGGCCCTTACAGACAAATTCAAATAGACCTGACTGTAGGATGAAGACAACATGGGGTTTCTTTTAAAAATCAAGATATTATCATTTGTGTTCAGATTAGTATTTGAAATAATCATTTAATTATTACAGACTCACCTGGCATTACTAGGACTGGCTGCTGTCAAATTAGCTAAAGCTATGACTGCAGCTTCTTTTACTTCTTCATTGTCACTGCTTAGCAACTGTACTAGCTGGGGAATCCCTTTGGAAAAAAAAATAGTCGTATACATGAAGCTTTAAATAAACCAAGACAATCTGCAAAATTATAATATACTTCCTTACAAAAGGAAAAGCACAGATTCTCAGTTCATCTCTTCCAACCTTACTTACCCTGGGGTCCAAATGCTCGTTTGCTAGCTAAATTCTCACACATGGCAGAAATTGCTTGGGAAGCAGCAGCTTTAACTCCATCGTTATCATTTCCCAAAAGGTTTATGAGACACTTCTCAACCTCATGCTCATTTAAGATTTTTCTATTTTCAGCTTTAAACAAAAAAGAACAATAGCGTTAATCTTCACTCATTTTCCAAATCAGTCAGTAGAGATAACGCAACTGTTGTAACACTGATGAGAAGCAACCTATTCCAGATGACTCATAAGCACCAAATGGGCCTTAAAGACAACTGGACAAAAGGACATGAATTTGATATCATATTTGTTTCTATCATAACACTTGCTTTTGATACCATGTAAATGAAAATATTTTGGTAACAGAGGCACCAGTAATTAAGAAACATGCACAAAGGACCTGATCCAAAACCCATTAGACTTCACTGAGCTCTGAATCAAGCCCAAAAGATGCCTATTAAATACACATGCCTATTAAATATACATGGCCCAGTAAAATGCAAAGTTTGTTCTCCATGAGACTTAAAACCACATAATGTATACAGGCTTGATGAAAACAGTTTTTTCCATTCAGAATCATATTTACTCAGGAATGTATCCTTCCTTCAGTCTACCCTAACAAAAAATCAAGCATATAACATGTAAAACCAAACTTAGTGAAGCACCAGTTAAAATACAAGAATCAAAAAGGCAAGGTGAATTAAAAATTGCATTTTAAGTCCTGTACCACTTGCACTTCTTCATTAGTGCATAGTTTGCAGAGGATTTCAATTTCGTATTTTAGCCTGGTGGCACAGGGGTCACTGCTGACCTGCACTGCAATCATACACAGCAGTTAGGAAAGGACACAGACGTCCCTCTCCTCTGCACAAGTAACACCACAGAGTCTCTCCCCAGGTGTCTGACAACTGCACTAATAGACTCACTCATCCCCAAATGGGTGAGATCAGAAGTTGGGAAGGCACATCCAAACTCCCTGCTCTCCCAAGGTATTTGTTACAGATAGCCTTGTCCGAGTCTGCTGGTTTTAGGCAGAAAGGGACTGGACAGCAAATAAGCTCTACACTTACTAGGTTCAAAAAGTATTTAACCACATGTATAATTTTAGAAGGGCTAATTGTGTGTTCAAAGCTATATCTATGTGGTAAAATTTTCCAATGTATCAAAGAAATTCAGTAACAGCCAGTAGGACTTTGACACATTTGGAAATTTTGCCAGTGCTTACTAATGCTTTGAGGGATCAAGTCCTTGGCATGTTGTCTAATGGATAAAAACAGGAAAGAAAATATTGTAAGTATTCTTTTAAATAAAACTGAATCTGAAGTGAATAAAAGTCAACAAAGCTAATGAAAAGGAGATTTGATTGAAAATCTAGTTACAACAGAAATGACTCAATGCATATCATGGGAAGACTAGATGTCTTCTCCTCTCTAGCTCAGTTTTAAATATTTTTAGAATTATCAGAAATATACAACTGAAATCACAAAGTAAAACATGCAACAAAAAGAACAGAAAGGAAAGGATTTTAAGCAAGAGCATAACCTTGGACACAACACTGATGTGTATCAGCCAGCTCTCCAGAGAAGCCCTTAATTGGGATTACAGACCACTTTGACAAGTAATCAAATATGTCTCTGGCCTGTTGCTTGCCAAACTAGTCCATAATCCCTAATAATGATCTACAGAGATTCTTCATGCCTCACTGATGTGTTTTTGATACAGCAAGTTTCAGTAGTTTATTACAGTAGTAATAAATAACTAGACAGATATTTATGATGATGGGTAAACATTCCATTTTGAAGATATTTTATGCCTATATAAAATCCAAATGAAAAACTTATAATATGATAAAATTCCTTTGAACTGCTGAAAATAGTAATTTAAACTATTTTAAACAAAAAATTATTTTTTTCAGTAATCTAGAAGAATTGATTTTGGATTTGAGTTTACTGTAACAGTATGCATATATATAGCTAGTTAGACAGATAGATGAAAATTATTAATATTTTAAGATCCAGGTGCCAATTCTATTTAAGGGATAAATACTTTTTGCAGATCTTCTCTATGTTTGCATGAGTCGTTCCCTTTGGCCTTACTAGAGCATCCTTTGCACTTCAGCACTTCTCATATTCAGTGCCAACACCATTTTTACAGGGATGAATTTCTTGACCCCTAAGTCATTTGATTTAACACTAAGCAAAATACTCAGGCACACCCTACCAAGAGAGTCTGGAGTACTAACATTTCTGTGCAGTTTTTCATGTATTGACATACCCCATCATGAGCTGACCTTTGTTTTTCAATATATTTTCCTGTTTCCCCTTCTTGCCCCAAAATCACAGTCAAAGAGTTCTACTCATTATCCATTCAGCTCACTGTCATGACCTTACAGAATTATTTATACCAATTTTGAATGAAGAAAAGATTACGCTAAATGGTATTGTGAACTCCCACTAACCTTGAGTTGAAATAACCCAGATAAATAAAAAACCTGTATTATAAAAAGCATATATTAATCAGGCTACAGAGCATTTTAATATGCTCCCTTTTGAAAAGATTGGCAAATAGATACATGTAAAGAACTGGGAGAGCTTCAGATCAGAAGTTTGGCAGAGTGGGGCCAAACTCGAGTGAGCTTAATCATCGCTTTCTCCACAGCATTTTGTTGTTGTTGYTGTTGCAGCTAGCACTGTCAGGGAAAAGTCAGGCCTTACTTAATCACCAGTCCAGAGAATCCACTTCCAGATATTCAATAACTGATAGCATTACAGTGTAATTTGCGCTCTGGAATTACTGTTTTATTTGCTGGAAAAGGAGGGAATCAAAATAAAAATCACCACTATAATTCTGAGCATACAAAATAAAACTATTGATGAATTAATTCAGAATTAAATTCAGAATTATGCTGCAGAACGAAATAATTTTTCCATGTAAAAGGGATAACGATTATGTATAGAAATATGATCAATTTTACCTTACTTAAACAGAGCAGCATGCTAAAGATGCATTCAATTTAAAATTGAATGTAGTGTTTGTGCCACATAAGTTATTCTGATATTGAGAATAGCTCTCAAGGAATAATCTGTCTTCTAACAGAAGAAAAAAAAAAGTTACAGGAGTCCCTTTCCAAAGGGCACAAAACTGTTTGCTATAATCACACCTATCAGGAAAAAAAAAAGCCATCTGTCAAGAATAAACATTTCAAAAATGGACACTGCTGTATATTCGGCTGTGGGAGTAAAAAACCAGATACATATTCCATCACAGCAGTGGTTCAGTTTTTCATTTTAATGAAAAGCAGCAATTTTTTTTCTCAGATATGCAGGAAATGTTCTTAAAATACAGCTATGTTTATCAAACCTGAAGAGTACAGGCTACTGTATGGCTATTGCAAATTTAATGAAAAAGTCATATAGGAACTGAGAGCTCTGTCATATTACATTGGATTCTACATCAAGTCAAGCATTAATTAATACATTTACTAATTAGCATAACTGTAGCATTGTAGACTGGATTGGCTGTTCAGTATACTTACAACCAGGATCAAAACACATAATTGCATACTGTGGCAAATATTTCTGTCTTCTTTCTGTCCTTGCACTATTCCTTATAATGACCCCCATGCCACCTTTCTCTACACTGAAAGCCTGACTTTAGACCAGTAGCTCTGGGTATCTGAAATAAATTCAATATTTCCAGGGGCCATATTGAGCAGCAAGTTTACTGGACTGTGTTTTCCACTGTACCACTACAACATGTTGCCATTTATCTAACAGGTTGTCATCAAAATTCTACAGCTTTGAAGCAAATATTTTAAATCTTCTTTTTGATCTATTTTCCCAACTTGCTACATCCATACCAACTGTCACAGGCTGAAGAAGAGAGCAAACCTTTATAATAAAACCACATTGACTCTATTTGTAAAGAAAAGTGACAAGAAGATGCATCATCACTGACAGTAACATCCAATGATATAAGATCATATGCAGCACTGTAATATATTATGTTTAGTTCTTGCCATCATGTGCTTTAAAAATGTTGTGTTCAGACATGCTTTCGCTAACAGCTGCTAAAATATTAGGCCACCAAAACCAAAAAAGGTGAACAAGAGAGGGAAAGAAGGCTATGCTTATGTGAAAATAAATATGAAAATGGAGTAACATGCAGTAGAAAGTAGTAGGAACAAATATAAATCTGCTTAGCACACTACTTCCAAGTCTGTCACAGGACTATAAAAATGATACTGACCATCCTAAGTAGCATAGTAAAATAATAATACAGGAAAAATACACAAAGAAAATATTGGCATAAGTAGGAGCCTTCCAATCTTTGATACCTAAACATTAATGCAAATAATTTTCAGTGACATGTAAACTTCCAAGGGATAATGATGAAGCATGCAGAAACCCACAAAATACTAGCAAAGGTAGCTTCTGCTCTTTTCATATATTATTTGCAATCCAAATAGTTACAAATATTCTGGATGTCAAACGAAGGAAGGTGACAAAAGAATTGGACAGATAAGATGAGGAAAGAAGAAAGGAGGTCTGAAATACTGTAGAAAGGGAGAGTTTTTTTAGCCATGTATTCAATTAGATAACATATTTGTAAAATACACATAAATTAAAGCCATGATTCAGCCATGAGATGATGGAAATATGAACAAAATATTTAAGCTCTACTGTCATAGTTACTGTCATTAAAATCCCTTGACAGAATCAAAATCTTTTATAGACAGAAGTATATTCTTTCCTACATTGCATTTTGCTATATAGCAGTACGAGGCATATGTTGCAACTCGGAAACCAATGTATGGAAGGAATTTCAAATGTAGATTTATTTAAAGAGCATCTTTGTGGGCAAAAATGATGAACATGTTCTGCCTAATTCAGAATTCCTTGGTGAATTAAAGAAAACTCTATAAAAAAGAACCATAGGATGAATAATTATAAAAAGATGACAATGAAACTATTTAACTCCACCGGGAATATTAATCTGTAAGCCATTTGAAAGGTTTTTCTAATGTCCCCGTTAAAGGAATTTGTATTTGAAATAGCCTGACATTTAGATGAGGAGTTGTATGCAAAAGAAAGTAAGCTTGCCGTTAAGCCTTAACCAATACCAATGAGAAATAGTGTTGGCAGAGAAGGTTTAAGATGCCAGTTATCTGGCATTACTAAATAAAAGACAAAGACCAGTTTCTGAGGCCCATTGCCCTTTTTGAGGAGAGCATTTTGCAAGAATACATTACACTTACAAATGAATTGAGGGAAAATCTTAAAATGCTTATATGTACAACGAAGTATCCCCTTGCTGCTCTGATTGCCAAGATTCATCACTGTAATTCATTCTTGCCAATGTTTTCCTCAGCACAATTACTACCCTCAACCAGATAATACAGCCTCATTCTGGATGAAAATTTACTTCATAAACAAATTCACTAAATAATATGCATAGATTTTTAAAAAGTCACATACAGTCATAAGCTGCTTTGGCAATTGCCTTTGCTGCATTCTTCTGAACATCAGGAACAGTAGAAACTCCTATAAATGAAAGCAGCTTTTTAAGGCCTCCTGTCCGCTGAATCCATTGCATAGTATCCACATCTTCAAGACAATTTCCCACTACTGCAAGCGCTTCCACATGTAGATCACTGAATTCCTAATAAGGAAAAAACCCCAAACAAATAATCTTCAAATCAGCATTAAAATATCTTTAGCTTTTACCTTTGTAGGATAATTGGCATAACTGTCTTTTGGACAGTTTGCTTATATTACAAAGTGCATCTTTTCATGTTCGTGTTGTTTATGAAATTTCCTTAATGTGCCTTAAGATGCAACACAACTTGTCTAAAACAGTGGAAAAACAGAGAGGTTACCATTTATTTCCAAGTGGGTTAGGCAGGTACTCAGAAAAATATTARACTTTTCAAAGTATTTCAAATATTTTACCAATTTCACTATGAATCATATTTCCCATGAGATGAAATAAATATTGGTAATAAATAGTGACATCTGAAGGCAAGAAGCACTAAAGTGAGTTTCATAATAACATAAACAATGAAATTTCCAAGGTAAGAAATTATATTTAAAGCCATTATATCAAAGTAAATTCAGAAAACAAGACTGGCTTTCAAACTAGGAATGACCACCAAGCAGAGTTCAACATACAAGCAGCAATTTTGGGAAAACATTGTATAAATAGTTACGTGGTGATTTTTTCTGATATTTACAACAGCTTGAGAAATGGACAGGAAATGCAAAACAATATTACTAATAGCAATAAGCCAATAAAATATACATTTGGGTGAATCCCTTTGTTCCCTATCTATTGTTAACGCTACATAATTTTATCTGACATACTGCAGTATGGTGAAGTGAAAATCTGAGAAACCAAACCAAATCTGTATGCTTCTTCTAATTGTTTAATATGTAAGGAGTTCTTTCTTTTGTTATCATTCTCCCATACATGAATAATATTTCTGATCAGTAATACAAACATTAGCAGCAGGAACAAAAACTTCTAAGGCAAGTAAACTGTACCTTGGTTTCTAGTATCTTAAGGAGATAAYCTAATCCTTGATGTTCTGTCAGTATTACCCTGGTTTCTCTGTCATTGCTAATTACTTCTAAGGTTTTGAGGGCTAACAACTGAATAACTGGGTATTCAGATTTCAGTAGTTCCAGCAAGGGTGGAATTACATTCAGTTCACGAACTGCAGCACGGCTTTGAAAATCCTGCAGTAAAATATTCAAAGGAAGAGTGTAAGTGATAGAGAACATAACAGCACATCAATTCCTGACTTTACAGAAAGAACAGGGAAAATCTGATTTCAAACACACAACAGTGAGTCAATACTCTGGAACTTCCAGTTCTGAAGATTTCTTTCTTTTCAGGTAAGAATCAAACTGAATATATTTAAAAAACTCCCCCAAAACATAAAATCCAAATATTTTTCATGAGTGAAGTATAGATTACAGTATCTCATTATGGCTAAAGAAACCTATTTATTTTTGGTTTTGCCATGTTTATCTCAACGTACACACGTTTCTTTGAGAAAGTTTTTTAAATTTAGTTTGATCATTTTGATTTACTTCATTTGGAGGGAAAAGATAGTTTTCATACTCTACTGTGGTTGCCTGGTTGCATCTTCTTTTGTTTCAATAGCTATAAAATGACAATTTAAAATTTAACTTTTAACAGCATATATGCTGCTTAATAAAGAACAGTAGTAGATTACAYTAAAATAGAAAAAATATAAATAAATTACAATTTGCTTTTAAATAGCTTATTGCACATGTGCAGCATGCAATTACCCTTATCAATATAAGCAAGCACCAGGTGCAGTTATCCAGATATACCCTGCAACAAAGACAGCGAGATAGTAAGAAAGGGGAAAGAGTAAAATGTGATTCTGAATAGACATGCTCTGRTGCCCCAAAAGAGATAGAGTTATAAACTGAACTCATTATTGAATTGATTCGCTTAAGCCTTGGAAAAGAACTGCCATACAAATGCATCATTCTTTTGCTAAGCAGCATATGGATGACATTAGTGCTGAGTGTAAAAGAAGCCAATAACAAATCTATTCCTTCCAATATGGAAAGTAGTTGTTGACAACATTCACCTATCATTAGAAAGTTGTTTAAAATCATGACTATGGGACTTGTTGGCCAAAACAAGGCAGAATGCAAATTCTAGTTCTTTAATTTACAGGATTATTCCTATCTTTTGGATAGACAGGTTATCCTCTGATTACTGAGATTAACATTTTCCAAATAAGAAAACAAATTCATATTTAATTAAAACCACATCTGAATTTGATTCTGATCTCACTTACATTGCTGTACAGCAAGGATAAGTGCATTAAGTTCAACAAAATTAGAGTCAAACAAGCTATATTCATGTGACAATCAAAGATTTGGGTATAGGGATTTCAAATACATTCATGTACACAGGACAGTAAAAGAATGAAATATTTTTAAATGATTAACCCTACAGGGCATGAGGGGAGAGAGCTTATCTGCCTCTGTAATTAAAAAAAAAAAAAAAAAGCCTTTACCTGCACCAGGAGATAGATACATTCAACTGAATTCTTGTTAACATCAGGATCAGGGCTACCTAGTAGTCTGATAAGTGGTTCTAGTCCGCCTTGCTCAAACATTTGTAGTTTACTAGTATATTCAGCAGCCATATGTGCTAGACATAGAGTAGCAAATTCATGGATGACTACGTCTTCTATGGGGAAAAGAAACAAATATTTTAATTAAGTTTTATTCAACACAGTATATGTTCACTAATATGGTACTTTAAAGTATTATTTAAAGTCAATAAACATTAGCGTTAATCATACCTTACTTTTCCATAAACATGTTGTTCCATCTGTCCAACATAAAATACTACTCACTGAATAGCTGAGCTGTGCCTATAAAAGCAATTACCTATTTAATATGTATTATGGCAAATCATAAGTTATAAGGAAGATTTTATTAAATTGTCCGATCAAATGGCAATAGTAAATTATTTCTGACAGTATTCTTATACAAGAAAGGAATACTACAAGTTACCTTCCGGTGCCAGCCGTGATATAAGTGAATTTGTGACATCCATTTCTCTCAATAATTTCCTTACATCATCTACAATGAAATAAACACAAATATGAGGTCTTTTGTTTGGCTAGCTGAACTGAGTAAAGAAACAGGTCTTCTGCTCCAAATGAAAGGTGCTTAGGTTTACTCCCTGAGCAAGAAAAAGATCTGACTGGGAGTGACACACAGTTCAAGTTACAGCAAGATCGTAATGGGCTCAGAAAACATATGCAGGAGATTCTCAAGCACCAGACAACATATTCTATGCTGTTTGATATATAGAAAATTCCCCAATCCTTCATTAAAACTTCATTCAGAATACCTGCATCTAGTTAGTTCTTATTAAATATTGCACAGTTTTAGTTGTCAAAAAAAGTCATGCCCCAATAATTAAGATTATTTGTAGGTATTAAGACTTTTTATTGAACTAAAAACAATCCTTCCATTATTTAATTTTAAAGCCATCATTTTCTAATTTTCTGCTAACACAGCCCACATTGCAAATTGAAAACATAAATTATATTAGTCGTATTGAAACCTCAGTAACGACTTTCAGAAAGCATTTTTATTGTTGTCAATAGCAAACTAGCAAAAATATGATAACTGGATAGAAAAAATGAAATACACTTTTTGTGACAGATTTCATGTRATCTTAAGGGCTGTGTTGTTACTGTCAACACATCAGAGTGTTAACATGCAAGAGAAAAGGTATGAAGTGAATATATTTTTAAAGGGAGAAAAAATAAAGTTGTGAACATACATGGAAGATCTGGAATCATTCAGACCCATATTTGTGCAGTAGCAGAGGATGCCAAGGTCTGAAGGGAATAATTGTACACTAGTGTCAAGCTGAAGGTAGGGTAAAGGGCACATGCAACAAGAAAAGCAGGCAGCAGTTGGTGAAAAAGACTTAAATAGGACTTAGGACATCACCATGGAAAACAGTTGGGCAGATTATCTACCAAAATAAGATGTTATTAGCTAGGTGTAACTTTATAAAGCAACGTAAAAGTAACAGCCACTGAAACTCAAGCTTATCTTCCTTATTTCTTCATCATCTCCAGGTACATCTACACACCAGCTTCACCATTTGGCACTCTCACTCACCTAGCATGTATGTAATACATTCTCACCTTATAAAAAGGTACAGGAAAATCTGCATATACTGTGGTTGAATCATCTAATAATGTTATGGCTACACTAGATACACTACACTGCTGCGAATGCAATGTCTCCAAGAGATGCTCAAGACAGGCTGAATTTCACTAGCTTGGATACTGATAAAACATCTACATCAGCACTGACCTGCCAAAGAAGCTGAGCAAATATGCATGCCAGTGCTGGATATTTCAGTACTTAGATTGCTATCAATACCTGAGTTAGTTACTTTAAATCTAACTCATCTTTTCTCCCTTATCACTGCAGCTATACAGCATCTGCAATATATGCCTTCAGTAACAACTGATATTTAACCACAGCATTTTCTGTAGATGATAAATACTTTTTTTTCCTTTTCTTCCAACTTTTGTAAAAGACGAGAATGTGCTATGTCCATTTATATAGTCAGGCTTTTCCAGACAGACAGAATTCCAGAAATAAACTGTTTCAATTTGGCCCTGTCATATCAAAAATAAGGGTTGGAGGGAAATTCACTTCTCCTGTAATTTTTTTTCAAAATCAGCAGACCTCACAAACTTGTTCCTGTGTTTTGGGCAGTTAATACAGGAATTTTTCACATGGGCCACCTATTCCTTTAACATTTACACTCTTACACATTGAAAAATATTAAGAAATGGAGACTCTTACGATTAGAAGCCATGATCCCAAATACCATAACAGCATTTCTGCGTACAATTGGATCTTCATGTGAAATGAGTTTATATAGAGGTTCCACTGCTCCAAGACCAAGAAGTGTCACTTTGTTTTCATCACCTGAACAGTAATTAGGTTAAAAGTCTGGTATAAATGCAACAACAAGCCAACAGCTCTCATGTAACAAAGTTACCAGTAGTTACCAATCTTTTATTGGACTACAGAATCAAAGAAGCCCTCGCCTTTGGTGCCAGGCCTGATCATGTCCTCATTGATCCAGACCCTGCCCCTGCCCCATGGACTGGACTTTCTGGCTTGACCTGAGACCTGCCTCATTACGACGGACTTGCTTGGCAATCAGTGGACTGTTGGCCAAGCCTGGGTACCATCAGCAGACCTGTTTTCCTCGCCTTGCCCTTGCCAGGATGTTCACTGCCCCATGCTGACCTTGCTGTCATCCTTGGCTCCTGGGTCCCCTTTCTCTGTAGGGCAGCCTGCCCTTGCTGCTACCTGACAACATGGACTACCTCTAATAGATGCAGTGATGCCTGCTATTAACTGAATTTACAGATAATCCAAAACAATTGCTCAGAAAGCTGGGCATTTCAGTGGGATAATAACTAGATGGGTCATACTATAACACAAGAGATCTCCAGGGGTGACCTTTTGACAGATTTGAACAGGAGTCAGGAAGAACCTGTCCTTACCTTGTGATGGTAAGGAAGAACCATCACAAGCTGTGAGGAAGGTTATAGTTTGGCTCAGCACCATCAGGTATCTAAGGTCATTGATTCCTTTAATCCATCTCTGGACGTGTCTTTAAAAATCTACCAGTTACAAGAGAGCTCACCTCAACCTGGATATTTCAGATACATATGATGAAAATAATTACTTTAAGAAACATTAATGAGAGAAAAGTCAAGCACTCAAAAGCCAAAAATTCCAGTACTAGAGYTGACTATTCAAATTAAAATATGCCCTTCTTAATGTGTATAATAGATAGTCTTTAAAAACACCATCACCTGCTAAAATTTCCTTGCGATGTAGCACAGGAACAGTGCTCTAGGATTAATTCACATTTGTATAATAAAAGGATGCTTCTGTCTGTTGGACACCCACCTCATTAACTGAAGACTGCAGGAGTAGTACAAAGGATAGTTTCCTATTTGGGGAAGTAGAGGTGAATGCTACTATAAAGAACCTCATTTTATTTTCCTCTTTTCTTACCTGCCTATTTTATTTTCCTGAAAAATAAAACAGATAATTCATTCTATGGATCTGCACTACCCCTCAACTGAAGCAATTTCCAAGATTTGGATCATTAAAACCCGAGTTTTCTACCACCCGAGAATGGACAACTTMGTAGCTGAATATGCTCTGGGTAAGCAATAAACAGGAGTGTTTTGCATGATTAGAGCCTTCTGTTTCTTCTCACTCAAAAAAAAAAACCCACCCCATGAAACAAAAGCCAAAACCTGCTTATTTCCTTTGTTCCCACACCAACCTTATAATTTATCCTCTAGTGAACAGTGGGAAAAGCTCCCTACCCTTTCAGGGTACAAGGAAGCAATGTGAGAAGAAACCAGAGAACTATGCTCATTCTCAGGCTAAAACCCAGTCAATTAAAAGACAAGAACAACTTTTTATTGAGGAGTGGGACTTAAATTACTAGCAATATCCATGAATTAATTTTGATGTGAAAACAACCCCTTCCCTTGCACAGTACTGCAAAAAGTTATAGTCTAGTCTTCTGGAAGATTACAAGAATACCTACATTAATAATTTAAAGGAGTATTCATTTAGTAGAAACAGCAAAATAAAATGTCTGTCATCTTATTGTGTTCCATATGTTACTGTGGACACTAGGGGAGGAGCCAGAAAAGAGTTTATAGCAGGCGATTCATAGCTGTCTCCCAACATTTCAAGTTCTCTCTTCACATATTCACAAATTGTTTGCATGTCCTCAGCCAAACTTGCCTTTTTAAGCTGAACTTAAACATTTTTCAGAACCCAAATGATCCCTAGACAACTGTCAAAGCCTCCAGCTTTTCTCTCATAACTTCAGCAGTGCTGATAATTACTATCAGCACAATAATCAGCATACAAAACCATAATCTTTTAAGGGAACATAAATTAAATGGCAATTAATACAAAAATAGATGAATTATACCAAGAATGCTACTAGTGTATGCCAGTTTGACTGGAGTGGGTGGTGTGGAATGAGTAGGATACAGCTTAGGAAATTAGGTGCTTCACAATTTTGAGCCTTTGTTAAACAGTTGTCTAATGGGCACCCAGAACATGATGCTTAATTATACGTAATTCATACAGGGACCTTAGAGGATTTGTATCTTAGAGACTTGTTAGATTTTCAATACATGCAGAAATAAGCTAGATAATGGAGGCTGACAGATCACTGGTAAATTATATATCACAGAAGTACTGACACAGAGAAAAATGAAAAACTAACATAAACAGACTAAAAAGTAATTTTCATTCACAATACACAACCTATCAAAATACAAGAACCTTGAAATAACTATTTTTCCATTTTCAACTATTTACTAGTACAAGAATTTCAAAGTTTAACATAAAAATTAGAATCTTATCCAAGATGCTAGTGTGTTGCTAATGGCAAAACAGATCTAGATTGTATTTAAACAAAGCTCCATTAAAAAGAGAACATCTATACAATTGTAAAACCAAGCATTAAATATTTACTTCATGTAAATCACAGGACTTCTTTATAACTGCAACTATAGGTGCGACAGATATTTCAGAAAACCCCCAAAACCTTGAAAGAAACCTTTGACATTAAACAAAGATGTTAGCACTAATAAACTAAAAAATTCTGAACAACTATCAAAATGTAAGCAAGGCAGAGAAAAGCTTACCAAAAAAAGACTAACCTTTTGATGCAAATTTATATATGGCATCACATGCTTTGGCCAAAACTTCCTCTTCAGGAGAACTAAGCATTAGCACAACTGTTGCTGCTGTTTTGCTTTCAATTAATAAAGGATCAAACTACAAACGAAAAAGGAAAGAACAGTCTGAGTTTATACCACAGCACACTGTAAGGCTCAGTAGACTCTCACATTTCATTAAAAAAAAATAGTTTGAGATCTACAGTGAATTAGAAATGTTATCACRGGTTTCTATATACCTAGAGAAATTCAAATTTTTAACAACAATTTGAGGTGTTGCTGAAAAACAAGAAAGAATAATTGACTTCAAAACTGAATCATGATTTCATCTTGTATGAAAATTTGGGGAAACCTTGGTAATTTCCTGTACATGTAGGGCGCTGTGAAGGCAAGAGACTATGAAATGCTGCTACATATGAAAGAGAAGCATCCTGAGGCATCAGAACCAAACACGGAACAACCTGTGGAAAAACATTTCTGACAAGCAGCCGTGCACAGAACCTATGAACTTAGATGCTGCATGAGAAAAAGGATGTGGTTCTTCAGTGTCATTACTATTTTGTGATAGTTTCAAAAAAATATACAGTGACCTTTCCTGTGCCTTCTTCAACTCAGTTCATTTGTCAAACACTAGCTTACCATGATCCTGTACTAGCTGAAACATTTTGATGATACGATCCCAGCTCAGTCAGCTGGAAGTGATACAAASTGTTCATTTCCATTTCTGACCTCTCTCATACAGAAAGAAATCTTCCAGGAAATCCAGCTGCTTTGACCCTCTTAATAGACTCTTTGGGACTCAGATATTTTGAGAAAGGGCACTCTTTTAAAAAAGCCTTTTGTTCTTTAGTAAGACTCAAGAATTTATGAAAATTTTACCCATAAAAAAGTTTTAATCTTATTTGGGTTTAAAATACAATTTTTATATATGAAAACTCTCTTCTGTCCCACTCTTGTCACACTCAATGGCCACAAAGTACGTGTGTTACATACAGGAGCTACTAAAATACTGGAGTCATACACAGTCTCTCAATATCAATGTATTTATCTTCAAAATACAGCAGATTAACCATTTAAGATAGTATATTAAAATAATTTGCATTGCTGTTACAATATATATTAATACTGTGTATACCTTAAAATATCTATTATTTGTTTTACTTCATTTTAAAACCTTCTAATAGCTACATCAGAGACATGTGTTGCTGAACAACAAGGGCATGGAGATTTACATATGTCTCTTGTCAATCAAGGAAATTATTTGGAGCAAATCTTCATCAAAGTTATGAGTGTGCTGGAAAGAAAATGAAGAAACAGGAAGCTTTTTCTCCTCCTGAACTTGTTCAAAAATAAGGCAAAATATGATGTTAATGCCCAGTCTTCTCAATGTGCATTTTTGATGGGTTCTCAAATCAAAGTAATTTCATTATCTTCCATGAGGCATTTCACACAAATTAGAGTCTGCAAGATCAGTTTCTGTGATAGTTAAAAGGTTGCCTAGCTAATGTGACTAATTGGTTTCCCTGCCTTCAAAAAAAAACCTGAAGACCCTTTCCAACTTGATGCTTGCTGTGACAAGTAGGAGACATGSGACAAGTTGTGGAACAAAGCTTGTTTGTAAAGAAACTATAAGCAGCTTATCACACCACAGGTCGTTTTGCTCAATAACAACTTGGCAACAAGAATCAAACCAAATAGTGGCACAGTGGTCCAATTTACATCCTAGTGATGGGCCTACAATGCTGGAATCCTTTATGGGAGTCCTCTCTTCAGATCATAAGGAGGCAGAAAACTCAGGTCACAGCCTGTACTTACAGCTTACCACAGCAAAAGCCCTTTTTGTTGGTTCATCCTATCCATAGGAGAGGAGTATGCAAGAATTACTAAGATATGATTGAAAGTTCCTTTTGTCACATTCACACTTCTTCTGTACCTTGCAGGGACAGAAGAAGATCCTCCATATAAGTGCTATGATGTAAGCAGAGACATAATGTTTCTCTGGGAAAAAAAGTATCCCAGTCCACTCTAGCCTATTACTGGATCAGTCCCTTGGAGGCAATGGTAGATAGAAGTAAGAGATATGACATGACATTATGCAAAAAATGTATTTAAATTTCAGCTTGTAAAATGTTCATGACCCTTCAGGTAACAAGTTCAGAGCCCTATATACTGCAAATTTAAATTATCATTAGTATTACATGAATACTAAACAGATGTGACAGAGTCACTAACCAAACCCAGATGTACACATGCTATTTTCCAAATATTTTGCAAATTGAGAACTTTTAGCACATGGGTCACAGCAAGTGGGGAAAACAGATTTTGGCAAGGAGAAAAGGAAATCACTTCTGACAATTCTTTATAGGCTGCAGCCAGCATACAACTTCCTTTGTGACTAGGTAGATCTGCTCTCCAGCACAAGAGGGGAAGAGTGTACYCCCATATCTAGAAATATTTTTGTTGCATTTAGCTTTTTGATTAGTAGAGAACACTAGAACTATGTTTAAACTGTGACTGCTTTATCAGTATGGGTACACTGTATCTGCAGTTTTGCACCTAATGTGGATATAGTTAAACCTATGAAAATGCACTTTGTTCCAATATAGGAAAACAACCTAAGGAGGCAATAGAAATCATACTACTTTGACACCATAATTATGTCTGTTGTAAGGTGTTCTGCAGCTCGGCTGAACACAGATTACTTCTCTAAGACCAATGCAGCTATATTGTCAAAAATCTTTACGCAGGTATTGAGTATGAGCTTGTCAGGGCACTTTTTATTCTAGCAAAAGGAAAACTTTTTTCCTAAATACAATCCTTTGCTCCCTTGCAGCTGCTCCTCAAGGGCACCTCTGGTACAGCACCTCACATGCTGAGGCTGCCATCTGAGCATTCCCAAAGGTGGCTGCAGCAGAGCAGAATTCTTACCACACCTCAAACGTCCTTCCTCCACCCAGCCCTGAAGATGTTCTCCACCCATACTGATTGTGAGCCTCCATTAATAACACATTCTGCTATAAAGTAAGAATATAAATAATAAAAGAATAAATTACAATCTACATTTTCTCTACCGAAATTCAAAATGGATTCCTAATAGATGTCAAAACCTATTGCAGACATTTTAATTACATTAGGCCTTGAATGAAAGGTGATTTATAGTTAAAGAGGCAGAGTCAAATCCAACCCTGCAGAAACTCCACTGCCAACAGCACGGCTGAGTCTGGCCAAATGCATGGTTTTGGGATGAAATTGTAATTTTTAGTAAATGCTGTTAGTCCTTCAGAGAAAAATAAATTAAACAAAAGGATTGCCCTCAGATAAAGTTTAATAAGAAATGAAATATGAAATAAGAGTTTTCAGTCTCAGTAATTTATTTATATTGATTAAATACCAAAGACACTATTATGTTGCTCCATTTCCTTTGCCTCTCTACTACTCACAAGTAATTGTATAAAACACAATTCACTGACAATTCCTAAGCTTTATCACAGGTTGGAGCATGAGCAGAGTGAATTGATCTAGTCTCTACTCATTTATATAGACATCAGATTCACTGCTACTGTCTGAAATATTTAATGGTCAGCTTCCTATTAGCAGTATTTTTGACTTAAAACATAATAAGAAGAGTCACTGAAATGAACATAAGTTTAAAAATTAAGAGGCCTGAGCAGGGCATTGATTTGCTGGGAAGTAATATTTTCAGTCAAAAATATCACAGAACTGGATGTAACATTTCCTTATCATAATGCCAGCATAGCTAGGGTTCATTGTTTTGTTATCAAGATTTGCTCCAAAATGTAGACTTTCCCCTATGGTACATATAGGCCAGATTAAGTGCTACAATAATAATCTTGAAGTCACACATGACCTTGAAATAAACACAGAAATCTATCTGGTTTAATGAGCAATAACATTCCCAACACTTAGTTTGTATTAAGAAAAATAAAATAAATGAAAAAATGCTATAATTCAAAACTCCTATATGTCTCTGACCATGATTTTTGTGTGCATTTGACTTTGAGGCTGTTGGAATCTGCTGAGTATCTACTTTTTTGGCTTCCATCAACCCATTCATTTGAAACGCTAAATCGAAGGTAATATAAAATGTTTTCAGTCAGACTAAAGGTCCATCTAGCCCAGCATCCCGTCTCTGACAAAGGCCAGTAACTGGTGTGTGCAGCAGACTATTAAACTTTGCTTACATTCCCTCCCAAACTCCAGCAGTCTGCAACTTAGAGACCTGGTAAGCTAGAGGTTTTATCTCTGTGTTAAAAAAGGCCAAGAGAATTTTTTCGCCAGTTAATTAGGTAAATAATTTTTGAAGACATCTGTACTTTAGCTATCTTTAATATTCTGAGGCACAAGTATCACAGTTTAACAATGTCTTAAGTAAATAGTAGTGCCTTTTCTTTGTATTAATTTATCACCTGATAACTCTATTTGTTCCCCTCCTCCCCAAAGTTCTTTCACTGTGAGAAAGTGAAATAAATGATACCTGTTTGCCTTCTCTGTACATGCATAATTTTCTAGGCTTCTATCATATTCCTTTTCACAGTCATTTCCTTTTGGGGATGAAGAATCCTACTCTATTTGATCTTTCSCAGTACAAAAGATACTCTTTGATTATTCTTGTTGTCTGTCTTAGCACTTTTCCAGTTCAACWTTATCCTTTTTGAGATGCAGGAATCACCACTGTTGATGGCATTCAACATATGAGTGTCTAATGGAATTGTTAGTGGTACAGTGTTTTGCCTTTTATTTTTTTGTTAATAATTTGAAATGTATTCATTTTTTTGACTGCTGACTGACTGACACTTTCATGAAGATAGCCCATTAATTCTCATAGGCTGGATGACACAGGTTTCAGAAAAAGTCCCCATGACATTCCACTGATAATCTCTCTCCATTACATAAACTGAATTCTAATTTGTTTTCTAACCTTTGCTTTCTATTTTACAACCAGATATTATAGCCATAAGAGGACTTTCTCTTTACCTGTCAGCATTTATGTGAATGAAGAGTCTGGTTTAAAGACCTGAAAAATCTAAATAACAGTACCAACCAGATCGCCATYATCCTCTTGCTCACTGACTTCTCTAAACAATTTGAATAGATTTTTAAGGTAAGATTTTTCTCTACACAAGTAATGTTGATTCTGCCCCACTATTACTGTATCTACTCACATACATATTTAAGTTTTTTAATCATTTCTACAAATTAAACCAGTGTAGAAGACAAACTATCTGTCCTGTAATTACGCAGATATTTCTTTTTAAAAATAAAATTATTTTCTACCCTCCATTCCTCTAGTACAAAGGATACATATTAAATACCATAAGTAACAGTACTGCAATTTCATATTTTAATTATTTTACAGTTAGAACAATATCTAGGCAAATACTATTAATTCACATTTGGGAAATTTATTTACATTTGTTTTAGTGATTTGTTACATAGCTTCTTCTTTTGGCACAAAAATAATTCATTTTGCTTTTCTTTTATGGCTGTAATCTTCATATTACACCTAGATTAGCAGAAAGTTTCATTCTGCGAAGCTTCTTGCATCTAGCGATTTTGAAAAAGCTTTAGTAGTAGTTATGATATCTTCATTAGGTCTCTTGCAAAATATTTTGCATCATTGTGGTTTTACTTTTAATTTATTTTAGCACTCTTTTTCTCATTTAGATTCAGAATCCACTTTCTGAAGAATGTCTTCAGTTCTAATAGCCTCCCGCTATTCTATTGTTTATATATGTTGGCTTTTTTTTAAATATCCTTTTGAAGTATTTTTTAAACTGACTGATTACACATCTGCTTTATGCTTGTACTTTTCATAGACCACTTACAAGCAGTAATATCTTTGATATTCTTCAATCCCTCTTCCTTTACCTAGAAAAATACCGTTAACATACCTGGGTGTATGTGCCATAGTTTAGAAGCCACTTCCTAGTCACGCTAATTGTTTCAGTTTCTGAGATATCCCAGAGTATCACAGAATAGTTGAGGTTGGAAGGCACCTCTGGAGATCAGCTAGTTCAACCGTCCTGCTCAAAGCACAGTCAGCTAGAGCACATTGCTCAGGACCATTCCTAGTCTGGTTTTGAATATCTTCGAGGATGCAGGCTCCACAACCTCTCTGGACAACCTGTTCCAGTGTTCAACCAGCCTCACAGTAAAAAAGCTTTTTTCTTGTTTTAAACATAATTCCTGTATTTCCATTTGTACCCTTTGCCTGTTGTTTTTTCACTGGATATCACTGAGAAGAGTCTGACTCCATCTTCTTTACACCTCCCATCAGGTATTCATACACATGGATAAGATCCCCCTGAGTCTTCTCTTCTCCAAGCTGAACAGTTCCAGCTCTCTCAGCCTCTCTTCCTATGACAGATGCTCCAATCCCTTAATCATCTTCATGGCCCTTCACTGGACCTGCTCCAGAATGTCCATGTCTGTCTCGTACTGGGGAGCCCAGAACTGGACACAATACTCCACAGTACTCACCAGTGCTGAGTAGAGGGAAAGGATCAGGTCCCTTGACCTGCTGGCAGTGCTCTTCCTAATGCAGCCCAGGAGGCTGTTGGTCATCTTTGCTGTAAGGGCACATTGTTGGCTCATGTTCAATTTGTTGTCCACCAGCACCCCCAAGTACTTTTCTACAAAGCTTTTTGCAGCTGGTCAGCCCCCAGCCTGCACCGGGCCATAGGATTATTCCTCTCCAGATGCAGGACTTTGTTGAACTTCATGAGATTCCTCTCAGTCCATTTCTCCCATCTGTCGAGGTCTCTCTAAATGGCAGAATAACCATCTGGTGTATTAACCACTCCTCCCAGTTTTGTAATGACTGCAAACTTGCTCAAGGTGCACTCTGTCCCATCATCCACATAATTAATGAAGAGTATAAACAGCATTGGCCCCTGGGGTCACCATTAGTGACTGGCCTCCAGCTGGAATTCATGCTACCGATCATAACCCTTTCAGCCTGGCAGTTCAGCCAGTTTTCAGTCTTCCTGAAAGCTAGTCCATTTACCTAGCCCATACTTCACCAGTTTGTCTATGAGAATGTTACAGGAGATAGTATCAAAAGCCTTACTAAACTCAAGTCAAATTAACATTTAGGTATTAATTGACCAAAAGAAGGTGTTTCTGTGGAGACTGAATTTCAGGAGTTGACAGCACCACTTCCTGTATTCCAGCATAGCTTCCTTTTTAACATCAGTGTTGTGAATGAAGCCATTTTCAAAAATATTCAGATATTTATAGTCTTCTTTCAGGGCTAATGCCTCAGTACTTTCTCTAGTGGTGAGCTTAGACTTCTACTTTTATATCTATGCCCTAATTGATGGACAAATAGTAAAAACTTCTAGACCAAACTTAATGAAGATATCATATGAAAAGTTCCTATAATCTATGTCAAAGCTACCATATTTTATCTGTCTGAAATATAGTTTAAGGTTATCCATACAAAGAAGCAAGCTGAAAGCAGTATTTTTCCTGRAGAAGTCCAGTCCTCAGAAGAAAAGATAATAGTAAAAGAGAAATTATGAAAGGCAGGGACAACAGAGTCCTCAGAAATACTCTCTGATACATATAAACAGTGGCTAGGCTGAGAACAGGTTTTACACCTGTTTCTAGAAATCTGTAAAAATCAGTGGTCATCTGCAGTACCATATATTCTCAGTGCATTCTACATGCACAAAGGCCCTCTTACAGTCTGTCCACATTATCTCGAGGCTTCTTTTCTTGGACTTGACAGTTTTCATAAACAGTTTATTAATCAGAAGATAATAGCTAATATAGCTTGTATTTTGTCTGCATTTTCTGCCATCTGAAATAGCCAAGCCAAATTTAGAGGTCTGAAATCTGATTTTACAAGATCACTGATAACAATATTCAAATGGCTAGAATATCTGTTTGGTTGCTAGTTACAGCTAATCAATAATCTATTTTCATATTTAATAGTTTTGCTATGCAACATTCAGTTGTTTTCTCCTGATAGGACTACTAGAGGGAATGTGCTAGTCTGAAGCACAATAATGTTAAGTATTTAAGCCAAAAACTGCAGATGCCATCTGGACTTCACTCTTTCCAATTCTTTATTTTTTAATGGTTCTATTGACCACTTTTGCAAGTTTGTTTAATTTTTCCAGTTGTTAAATATCTTTTATAACATTATTCACAGATTATTGTAGTAGTTAGTACGCGGTACCATACTTTTCTCCAGAAAATCTGATGGCATCTTTTGGATCTAGAAACTGTGGTTCTGCTTCTACTGACTTTCTAGATATTTACTGAAATGGTCTCTTTTTATTACTGTGGAGGGGGTTAGCTCATCTCTATGTCTTAATTCTATCATACCTATCAATTTTTGGTACTATCATACCTTTCAATTTTTTTCTTAGGCTGCAAAGATACTTTGTTTTAATTCTTCAGGTCTGTTTTATGGAGTCTTATGCACAGACAACTTCTTTGTGTTTCCTCCTTGTTTTTTAGGTCATTCCATGCAGAAAAGGCATGTTTTGATTTACCCTCTCATGTTTCTTTAACAGTTTTATCTCAAGTCTCCTTTCATGAGGATTCATTGGTGACTACAGCTTATAACTTACATTTTTAATACTCATCTTTCCACAGAACAGTTGGGCAAGAACAGATATCAACTGCTAAGCCTCAGTGATGTCATGACTTTGGATATGGAGTTGAACCGGAATGACTGACTTTTGATAGGCTGGTTAAGATCCTGCTTCCTCATCAACTTAGTCATCATCTGGTGAAGAATTCATATTACACTCTGTTCAATGTTTCAGGCTTATTTCCTCTACTTCTTCCTGAATAAAGCAATTAGACTCTTAAAATGTCTATATTTTGAATTGCTACCATTATTTGGGYCTCCCTCTACCTCATGGCTTTGCAGAAACTCTCAAAAAGTACGTATAAATTAGTCCTAGACCTTCAACCTCTAGAGTCATATACCACCATTATTCTGTAGTTGGCTTCAGCTCCACTACTTCTCACTGTGGAACTCCCAATGATACTGGAAGAACTTGAACTGCTGCTAGTGAATTTGTATCTTTGCAAAAGATCCAAAATACATAGTGTTGTCATTTTAAATATTTGTAAAACTTTGCATTCAGTAAAAAACTCTGCAGATGCATCTCGTCTCTTATTTTTTTCATGTTTCTCCTTTCTCTCCTTTGATTTTTACAAGTGAAAGGCTAATACTGTTCTCCCAATAAAAAGAAGCCTGGATTGTTTCATACATTACTACTTGCAAAGCCTGCCAAAGACAACAATCTCCACAAAGAACTATACATGCCCAGTCACTCTGGTTTGCATGCTGTCCAAAAAAAGCAGAAACAGAATCATCTTTAAAAGACATTTTTAGAATTATGTGGGTAAGCTAGTGGAGTAAGGAACTATGTAAGGATGGTAGAGCTGGGCCTATAATTGTGTAATGTTTATTTTATAGCACATAGAAGTTTATTAACTTACCACATCCTTGGGTGGAGACTCTACTTCCTTCTTTACTTTTTTACCCATTCTAAAAACAAACAAACAAAAATATAAAAGTAGACAAACAAACTCCATTCTGTGTTTTAGGAATCAGCTTACCGGTGATTTAGGAAAGCTTGTAAGACAGACTTTCTCATTTGTTTGACCCATCCAATCAGTCTAGACAAATTTGACAAATTCTTTGGCATAACAATTTCTTTGCAGAAAGTTGTTCCTTTTTAAACAGTAAGGCTTCATTTGTGCCACAAAACAAACTTCCTAACACTTGAACACAATTGGTAAAATACATCTACCGACAAAATAAATTTCTAAAAAGAAGGATGTAAGACATCACAGGCTCAAGCTATAATGTTGTAAAAATATATCGGACATGTATTTCTATAAGTTAGTTTTATTTGCATGTATAAATCAGACATGAATACAAAGGTCCTGTTAGGGTATTTYGGTCCTCAGCTAGGACAACTTTTTACAGCCTCCCTGTCATTTAAGAGGTTATTATCTAGTTCAATATGAGCTGCAGACTGGGCAAATACAAAATTCAGGACTGTTGTTTGTTGTGTTCAATAAAATTTGGAGCTGTTCTTGAGTTCTCTGAATTCTTTCAGGTACTGTTCTCCTATCCATAATCCCAAGAAACTGTAACACACAGCAGCAGTGAAACCACTTGATAAGCTCACTCATGAAGCAGCATGTAAAGTCTTCCTACGGATCTGAAGTTTAAAACTTCATAGGCAAGTCACTAAATACTTTAGTTTTAAGAGGAATAACCGCATAATCAGAGATTCTTCAGCCCCATCTGCTTTACCCTTGCACATATATACATGCATACATATGAACACACACACTAGCACTCACTGCATCAGGAAGTGCAGCTTTGGCAAAGGAACACTTAACTTTATATAAGAGAAAAAGTAGAGGACAAACTACTGAAGGTGTATTCAGCAAAAATGATGGACATACTACCCTCTTACTTATGCAGTCATTGTCCAAAGTAAGCATCAATATTAAATAAATTAAATTTAATAAGGTTTGCTTATACAAAGGCATTCAGGAAAACTGGATTATTTAAACTGTGTTAAATCCTGGTAGGGACACAYGCACACTTATTCAGAATTAACATAGCCTCAAATCAGTTCACCTTAATTCATTTTAGATATGAATTAAGCTAAAACCATTAGAATTTTAATTCTGAATGGGTTTAATAAGGTTTAAACCAAACCATTTTAAAAGTTAATTCAAGTAAAGGTATTCATAATGTTGTACATTTAACGTGCGCAGATTCAAATAATTATACATATTCCAAGATAACCAAAGCCTTAAATCATAAATGTTTCTTCACAATATAAATGCATTTAGCTTTTGAGTCTATTTTCAAGAAACATACATATTTTTCTACATGTTCAGAAACATTTGGTTCCTTGGTAGTATAAAAAACCAGTGTGATCTGTAGCAGCAATCACAGAGAACTGTGGACAATTACTTTACTGTGGATTATGCCCCTCAGTCTGCTTTTTTACTGCAGTGACTCTTCTGGATTTCAATGCCTTCTGTCATCAGATAGTGTTGTCAGCTTGGTCCCCATAAAGCGCTCTGTATTCAGCAATCATTCTCTGACTTGAGGCAATGATGCACATGGATCTCTTTGGCTTACTGATAATTAAAAATGTGTCTTGTGTATTGAATTTTAATCATCTCAGACAATCAATGTGCACAGGTATTGAATGGCTACTGACCCATAAGTGAACTGCTTATTCAAATCTCTTTCTCTCCATAACTGTGTGTCATGTTTTTCTCAGTATGTCTACATCTTTGGTTCTCAGTTCCCACTGTTCTCTGCCATATGTCCATAACAAACTCTTCTATTTTTCAGCCTTATCCTCTCTGATCCCACTAGCATTCACTCTGAAGGATAAGCCTAAGAATTCCACATGTATGCATACACTCCCGTCATATTTTGGAAAACTCAGAGTATAGTCTGTCACTTTACTGTATTTTCATTGTTTCTAAAACTATTTCTGACCACAATTTGAACCAGTGTAAATTAGCTATAAATTACCTAGATTAGTTCTGAGAGGAATCCCTTGTTGAGGAAGAGAGAACTTTTACATAGTGTTGCTTTGCTAATTGAGGTAAGGCTCTTTTAGGATTAGAATGTATGAAAACTTTTATTATTCTAAATATTTAGAATTCAAACAAAATTGAGTGGGATTTATATTTTAAATTTGATTAAATGCTGGGTCTATGTTATCTGAAAATTTTCATTTAAAAATAAAACTCTCTACTATTAAGTAATTAAGTGTAATTAATTAAATCTTTAAGATCAAATAAAGAATATTCTCATTTTAGGAATATTCTCTCCTTTGTGTTCTGTAAGTTTTTAGAATCACAGGACTGTATCACAGGATACTTCACATATATTTTTTGATATTAAAGGGTTGATTTTTTTAAATCAGRCAGGGCTAGAGGTAATAAAAAACTTTGACATAACCGATGCAGTCAACACACAGTCAAGCAATCTATGAATTTATCATCCTATGCTACTTATGGTCCTTCAGCTGGAACTTACCACTTTCAGTGGCAGACAAATTAGCCTATTTTATTTTGCTCCAACTCTGTTTCAGGGCAGTGATATGATCAGGTGTTGTTTCTCAGCCAACAGGACAGTCATTACATCTAAATACATCCTCATTCCAAAATTACAGTTTCTGGCCAATCTTGCTGCCTAAGATCAGTAGACACTTCTTTATTTCACACTGAACTTCATTAGGGGCTCCAGCTTTTCCATAACACCAGAAATACCTCAGTCTGAGCAGTCTGCTCAGTTCAGTTTGATCAGTATCCAGAAAATCTGGGTGGGATCCACTCAACTAAATTAGGTAGCAGAATATAAATTAGTCACCTTCCTTTAAAAGAAGTGGAGAGGTGGTCAATACATTAAATGGCTCTTAAGGCAGATTCATCCTAAAGCAGGTATCTAAAATAAGTCAGGTGACTTGCACATTAAAAATTACTATTTTTACCACCGATGAAAAAAGGAGTTTAGAGCAGCTAGCTCGTATATTGACATCTACACTGTTGATATCTAAAGTTAGTAAGATAAATATAACCATGTTTCTTTGAGGAAGGTCTTGAATGTGGACCTTTCAGTTCAAGAGTAGATCCCTCTAACCTCTTGGCTGTTATATCAAAAACAGGCATTTCTACCACTTCAAGTAAAATAAGCAAAATTTATTTAGTTTTTTGAAAGAATGGTTGCAGAATGGCTGATTCCAAGTACTGGATGGACCTTAAGATAATGATGCCCATGATCATGGTGCTTTCTTCACTTTATTGGCTTTTTCTAAGAACCTTTCTACCCCGTGTGTATAGTTTCTTAGATTGCAAATCTGAGATATCCACCTATTTCTAGTCACTGTACAAAGAATGAGACTTTGGACTTCTTTGGTTAGAAGCAGTGAGACATTCAGCATTGCTGCTTTTAACTGCAGATACCCAAAGGCTTGACTGGATTTGCCGAGTATTTGTTTTATATTCTATGACAGCTGACTTTTAATTTTTATTTAGAGAAGCCTGGCACTGGCTTTTCAACACATTTTTCCTCATATGTTTGTTGACTAATGAGTGTGCAGACAGGTTTCCTTTCTTAAAAATAAATAAATAAATAAAACAAGATGATGGCTAGCAAGGGACCTTTAATCAAAAAAAAATAAATCTGTAAATCATACTTTGAAGTATGAGGAAAGTGCTTTGGTGGTTACGCTGTTCAACTAACAAAAACTTATGAACAGTTCCTTTACAGTACAGGTTGTATATCTATAATACCAATCTCAGGAGACAGTCCTTTTGCATATCCTTAAAAGCACAATATAATGTGGTCTCCAAGTCAGATAATGCATTTAAAAAACATTATCTGTTCCATTCCCACTTCTATTTTCTAAAACCTTAAATAACAGATAGAACAATCTAAGATCTTGCAAATACTGAATGTTGAGTGAGACATGAGACAAAGTAAAGGAGTAAGTTAAGGACACAGCCAAATGTGGAACTTACCTCTTAGTCATGGAATCAAAGGTTTCTTCTGAGAGMAATTACTTCCAGTGAAAAAGCAGTGCAAAGAGAAGTATTTAAGAATAGTTTCTAACCAGTTATTTATTACATGATCCACTTTGGGAGTTGAGAGTACCATGCTTTAAGAAAGTCTGAAGCTGTGTGACTACAACCTTGCCTTGATTTTCAGGTACCTCCCAAAAATGTTGCACAAGGGAGATTCTTTTTCCCTTTCAGGTGATAATTAGGTAATCTTAATTTAGTCTAGCTAGTTTTAGTAAAGTATTCCTGTTTCTTCCTGTCTCACAGAAATTCAGACATTTTTTCTGTGATAACAGCCAAAATGATTGTTTCCAAACTGGTCATCTTTGATTATTTCAATTGCTTTCTGTTTGGACACTCCAGTTCTCCCACTGCCACCTTCCGGTGCAACCAAAAGGAAGATGCTAAAATTGTAATTCTAATCTTAACAAACGTTCTCACTCCTTTCTTGAGTCCATGTAGCTTTGTCATAATTAAGAGAACAATGGGGAATAGTCTTGAAACTCCCTTATTTCTTTCCCCCACACTCCTGTTTGGGCTTTCTTCTTTCCTACTCCTTAAATTGTCTTCTGTGAAACCTCTAAACATTAATATATTATAAAAACTTGGCTTCATAGGAGAACTAAAAAAGAGATGTCTGGTCCAAATTAATATTCAGTTCCTGAAGATTTATGCTGTATGAAAATAATACATTATAAGTGAGACCAATTAAGTCAACACCTTTGAATCTGCCTGCTCATTCTGTTTTATCTGTGCCCGTGCCTATGTTAGGCAAAAAAATGATCAGGATTAAGTCAAGCATCGGCTATCATGTAACGCATGTTAACTAACTGAACTTGACAAGAATCTGTTCCTAGATACAAAGTAACATCTTCTATTTTAACTCAGCTGTACGAAGTCAATCCCATTCCAGAAAAAAGACTAAATATACCCTGATCATTCTGAGAACTCACTGAAAGATTCCATTTTTTCAAGTGATCTGTCTATAAATCATACAGACCCCCAAAAAATCACAAAAAAAAATTAACAAAATATCGAGAGAGAGGAGTACTCTACAGACATACCCTTAAAAATATAATTAGCTTGTAGTTAGATGAAATGGTGAGGTTTTTAGGTGAGCTAAAAATAATACAATTATTTATTTAAAATTTCAGAACTTATAAGATAGGTTGGTACTTTTTATTTGCACTCTGATATATTACATTAACATTCAGTTGAGTGTTATTTTCAAAAAACCCAAGAGTTAAACAGTTATATTTTCAATAAAAGCTGAGATTCTCAGGTATTTATAAGATTCCAGGACCTAAGACTACAAAAAATATGTGAGATTGTAATAAAAATTTTGAAAGACACAGTCTCTGATTGATAGCAGTGCCTTTTTCATGTGTCCCAGGGACCATATTCAGCTGCTGAAGGTGAATTGCTTAGTATACCTAGTAAGAGGGTATTTCAGTCTCCATGCCCGCTGAAGTCCTGTCAACAGAGATGCTGATTTGGATGATTCTGATACCCTGCCTCGATATCTGTCAAACAGAGTTAATTAAATCTACTAATTGCTTTCAGATAAATCATCAAAAGCAACAAGAACTGAAAGTCAGATTTCTAACGAAGGCCACAAAGACAAGTAGACAAGTTGCTCTCTGTAAATGATATGCTAAAACATTYAAATCAAGTCCTGTTAAGATTCTAAGCTATAGAGGCACAACATATTTTTCTAATTTGTACTGTGTAAAAGATGGTATGTTACTTCATTAAAAAAATGAAGTAACAGGAATTAAAGAACATGATAATGTTCTTTCCCAGTCACAGAGCAACTGAGATGCCTCAGCACAAAAAACCTGCTGTACTGAATAAGGACTGTCCCACACTAGGCCAGTATCCTGCCTCTAGAGTGATAAGAACCAAATGCTTCTGACAAATGCATGAAACCCATCCTCCATCTGTTCCAGGTTTTCTATTTCACTAAAGTATGAAAGTTTAGATCTCCTGAAGTTTTTATGTTCTTCCCAACAATAGTAGTTATTTTTACTGTCTACATAAATGCTTAATCTTTTTCTTAGCTTGTGACATGCTATGGCACAGGTCCAAATGTTAAGTATACTTTATAAACAACTGCTCTYTAGGTTTTAAAAATATGTAAATGGTTTAAATGTTTAATTCTACACAATATTTCCTTGTTCTTGTATTAAAAATTTAGTTAAAAGAAGTCCTAATTTGATCTTTTCTGCTTTCTTTTATAACTCCCTGTTCATTCTGATTTATCACCTTTCTAAACTTATTTTTTCCATACAGCTTTTGCAGACATACATGTTTCTTGCTTCAGAGCCCCTCTATGACTGTTAAATCTTTCTGAGATATGATTAAACTAACATGAAATACTGTATGCAGTTTTAGAACACTACTGATTTATTAGTGACATTATAGCTTTTTGACTATTAATTTTTTACCTAATTTCTTCAGCAAAGATTTTTACCAAGCTATCCACACATTGTAAACAGGTCATTCTCCAGTTGATTATAGTTGATTTAGGTTCACTACTGAAGAGTATATTGTTTCAAATATTCCTTTTGATGTAAATTACATTTCATTTGTCAACAGCGAATTTTATCTGTCATGGTGTTACCAGTTCACCTAACTGCAGAATGTCTCTCAGGAGTTTCTAATAATCTTCCTTAGTCTTGATTAATCTAAATCATTTTATCTCATCAGCAAATTTTGCTTTCTCTATGTTACTTCTCATTTTCAAATTATTAATGAACATATTAAATAACATCTGACTTTGGATATATCCTTGGAGAATCCAAGCTGTGACAATCTGAATGAAGGAGATTTTTAGAAATTATGTGTAAGATTTTAAATGTCTCACTGAGACACATAGTGAAATCCTTCATCCCATGAGAGACTARGAAAAATTAGCTTAATATTAATCTATAATAAGTGAGAGATAGTAGTTACGCAACCATTTTATGTAGAATAATAGCAGGATACTTTTCATATAGAAGCCAAAGATGGTCTGCCATAGAAAGACAGATATTTTAAAGACGAGTATAAATTAAAGATGTTCTTAAGTTTTTAAGCAATTGTGCCAATCTACGTGTCTTAAAATGAGTGTCCCATATTCCAATTTCACAGGCATATAGGGCTCAAAGCAACATTCTGAATGACTACATCCAATCCTCTCCTATCACATGCAAAACTTCACATTATTCCCACCAGAAACCTATCACACTCTATTTTAAAAACTGTTAGGTATTTTGTTCCCACTTGTCTCCCTGAAAAGCTGTTCCACAAGCTGATTGCTTAAGTGGCTAGGAACCTTTTTTAATTTTTCAGTCTACATTTATTTATGACCAATTTACTGTGCCTGTGTCCTGTTCCAACTTTTGTCAATTACTTTAGTACTTCTTTTCCTTTGCTGGCATTCATCAAAATATATTTAAAGATAGTCATATCCCCACTCAACCTTCATTTTGTTAGGTTAGAGGACTCTTAATATTCTCCAAGAAAATTGATTCTTTATTCTCCACATCATCCTCATACCCTTCCTCTTCTAAATTAATCTCTTGAAAACTCAGATGACCTCAGCTCGGCACAGCTTCCCAGATGAAGTCTCTCCTGTCTTGTACAAAACTGTACTCATACTTCTCTGTCTACCTTGGAAATATCTCAACTCTGTCACAATCATATTTGTGATGTTTATGGTTACATCATGCTGCTGGGGTAGACCTATCATTTAATCTTAACTCCTCATTTATTAGGCTTTAACATGCTAACAGTAAAAAAAGGCATTTGTTATAGTTTAGGATAAAAATACACAGAGCAGGTTTGCAGATGTAAGTAGGAACTATAGGACACAGAGGCCCATCTTGGCACTCATCATGGCAGCAAAACACTAGATGATCAGAAAATGACAGCAGCGATAAAATTCATAAAAATGAAATGAGCTGATGCTTTCATCAACAAAGGTGAGAAAGTCAGATTGYTCACAAGCAGCCAACAAACAACGAACAACAGATATGTGTTTATCTTACATAGGCTAAGATAATACTATATTAGGCTACCTCATATAGATGAAGATCATTTTATATTACACAGACGAAGATCATTTCATATTAGCAATAAGATTATAAAAGAGCTCTGTTCTACAGATGAGGTTCCTCTGCTAGCAAAGCCATTCTTCAGGCTAAAATTCCTGTCTGCAGATGCCCCCAGACCTTTAAAACATCAATAAATTAGGTGAAATTTCTTCCCTAACAGCCTAGGCACCTGTTAGTGTTCTTTAGGGTAGAACTTCTGTATTTAAATTTTTGTTCTCTCTTTTTCCTTCTTCTCCCCTCTCTTATCCATACATTTTTAGGTACCACACCTTTCATGTTACTGTCACATATCAATTCTGTTTATCTTATCTGYATTGCACTGTTTCTTCTTTATTCATATTACCTGTTGAAGGTTTTAAACCAAATTCTTTTTGTCTACCATACGGACTTCCTTAGGGTAGGTCCATGGAGGTTTCTTGCTTGCCAGCTCACATCTGAAAATATTGGTCACAGTTACCCTGTGATCAACGAGTTCGTTACCCTGTGATCAACGAGTTCACTTGTGTCTTTCCCTGCCTTTGTTGACACCAATTTCTAAGCTAGCAGCTTCTAGTAGGAAATACTGTCCTTAGCCCCTAAGTGCAGGACCTTGCATTTTGTAGTTTTAAATTAAATTTTAATTATGTTCATTCTCACACACTTCAGTAGTTCCCACTGTTGCCAAGCCTTATGATTTTATTATTAACCTTGCCACTGTTGCTGCTTTTCTTAAAGGTGTAGATGCTGTCATCAAGCAGACGCTAAGTTTTTTTTTTTTTTTTGGGGGGGGGGGGCTGTGGTTGGAGAAAAAACCTTACAATGTCACCTTAAAAAAATCAAGAAAACCTCAAGATTGTTTTTTAGCTTTGATTGGGACCTTTGACAGCCCACAGTTACACGGTTCTTATCATAAACTGATAACCAAAGCATGTCAGGAAGAGAGAAAGAAACTAAAAAGTTGACCTGAAGATAGCATTAACGATTAACCAGCCGGGGCTCTGCAGGCTCGTTAACGGCGATCACCGCGCTCGACCCAGCACGGAGCTGGCAAGACCACGTCTGCCTCAGCACGAGCCTCCAGGTGCCGAGAACGGGTTACGCTGCTGGCTGCTGACTGCGGCCGCCGCTCGCCGCCGCGCCTCCGAGCCCTCGGCCCACGCAGGGAGGCGCCGGCCCGGACCCCGGACCCCGGGCCCCAGGACCCACCGCCCGCCGCCGCCGCCAGGCGCCCGCCCGGGGGCGATCACGCTGCAGCCGCCCGCGCCGTTGTTTCCTGGTTGCTAGGAGACGCCGGTGGGGTCTGTTGCGCATGCGCTGGGCGCCGGGCGGGGGCGGGGCCTGCTGGGGCGGGCCGCGGCCGCCGCCGGCGTGTTGCCCTCTCGCAGCTGCCTGCGCCGGGACCCTGCCTTCCCCCAGAGGCGCGCCCCCTCTATTGCCCCGTCGTGTCCGTTTCCCTTCCTCCCCCCTCCGCTGCCCGGGCGGAATGCCGAGCCCCCAGCCACGGAAACGGTGTTTGTTAGCCGCCCCTCCCGGGGCCTGGGGTGCAGGGGCTGGGTGAGGACGGTGGTGCGGCAGGGTCTGCTCATTCCTGGGCCAGCGCTGCGCTTGCGCGCTTTGTTTCCCACCGTGTTTAAGAGCCTCGTGAACTCTGCAGAATTCCTCTCCCGAGGTCCCCGCGCAAGAGGAGCGCTGTTCCCCTTTCGCACGGCCACCGAGGATGGGCCTGGACCAAAGCAGTCACTTCGGCACTTCCCGTTCAGACGCTGCGGTGCCCAAATGCTGGCCACCGGGCCTCGTACTGGTGGTTGCAGGGCCCTGCCAGCAGCAGCAAAGAACCTGGAAAGACCCGGAGAGTTACGAGATTCTGGCTGGGGGGCCAGAAAACTCACAAATGGCAATGAAAGCCCCCTCATCTAAGAGAAACACAAGGAAACGCGGCAGGGAGGGCAGGATTTGCAGCCCGCGCACGTAGCGAGTATCTCCTATCACCACCCCGATGCAGCCAAGGAAAGGCAGTTAACTGGGTGAACTCACTAAAACAGCTCTTTTGGACACAGCAAATGGGAAACATGTTTACATATCGTAATTACTTTGGTCATTCCCCCCAAAAGCAGGAGATGAGGCTGGGAGCCTTCCCCCCAGCCGGTCCCGGAGGAGGCAAGCCCAGCCAACTGCGCGTGCTGGGCGCGGCCGAGCGCCTGGGAACGCGAGCCGTAGGGGAGCCCGACATTGGGGAGAGCTGCGATTACCACAGTAGCTAAAAGCTCAGCTGAAGGTGGGGCTGAGATCCTGTTTCTGCTCCCAGGACTGACCTACCCTACTTTAGACAGTCATGAGATTAAAAAAATGACAAGGTCCAACATCCAGAGCTTTCTGGATTATTTTTTTGATTTGGATACCAGTACACCACTTCAATTCTGTTTTAGGTATCAAAGCAGGCTTTCTTGATCTCACTCTAAGTTGTTTGCCCAAAGCGACCTGGGAAGTTTGTGGAAGAGTTTAATATGAATTTCCGAGTCTTTAGTGAATGATGGCACCATGGCACACACAATAATCCATTCCTTCACAGTTTATCCCAACTCCAAAGTGCAAGTAGCAAACCTTTTTCGGGGAAGGGTTAAATCATTACTACGGATAAGCTRGGATACTGATGAAAAACTAAATCAGTAATTTCTCTAAGTTAGAGGAAAAGGCTATTTTCTCGCCCAAAGAATATTTCTTAAAATTAATAAACGTATACAGTCTGTTTAAAATTCAGAGGTTGTCCTGATCACTCCTTCCTTTTGTTTTTCTCTTGTTGTTCCTGTTTCACTAGCTATTTTCAGTGCATTCAAGAAAAAAAAGAAATAGCCATTAGTTCTTGGCAGCAAACAGAAAACAACAGTTATGCTACTTAGAGCAATGGAAGGAAACACAAAACACAGGCAAATCTCTACTGGAGATCACCTTTTGTGGCTCCGTTGTTAAGACATCAGCAAGGAATTTTGTCAGTCGGCTGGAAGAGTTACCTCCTTTCTATTATCAGCTCGGGGTTGATGGTGGAGAAAGCCATGCTGTACAGATAATTGTGCTATTTTCAGAATAATAATTCATTGTAGTGTTCTCTTTTGCCAGCTAAGGCTATTTTTGAATGAATACTAAGCCAAATTCTGAAATCAAATAACATTTCCTACCTTCAAAAGCAGTTTAATTGCTATCAGCAACTGTGCAAGCAAGTGGGAACAGGCAAATATAATCATTTTGTGTACCTCAAAGCCAGGTAATAATAAGTAAAGAAATTACAGCTGCTATTAATTCTCTCCTGTGATTCCTTCTCATCACAAATCTCATTGCTCTCTCCCCAGATTTCTTATAACACTGCACTGCAAGTATAAATTCAGTTCTATTTTTATAACCCATATCAATCTGTAGAGATCATAGCACAAATAGGTCCTGGGCTTATTGGTTTGCACTGTAATAAATGTGATTACAGTCATAACAAAAGAGTTGGTGGGTCATCTTTAGGTGTAAACAAGCCACATATGAGATTGTGTCCCATTCCACTTTTAACATTATCACTCCCATAGGAAATACAGATTTATAATTACCTTCAGTGGTATTAATGAAAGCAACTGCAATGACAAATCAGAACCATTTATACTGATCTGTATCCCATCAGACATGAGAAATCATACTGAACTTCTAAGGCGAGTTTCTGATTGACACTTCATGAAGTCTTGCTGATCTCTAAGGATGGCGGTGGGTATTAGAGGCTTGTATTGGCAGGGAAACTGTTTTCAGTAACATGGTAGACACAAGAAATCTGCTTCACAAACTTCTATGTGGATCTTTATTCCTCTAAACAGACTTAGGCACTGCAGTGGTGGGCAGATAATAGAAACATAATGAGATCAATGTAGGTATTGAAAGCAAGGATTTTGTTTTTAATGCAACAATTTTTGTGACTAGCTTTTCTTGTCTTCAGTGATGGTAAATCTTATGGCTATTTCAAATGTAATTCTGGCCAATCTTCAGTTGGTTACTTCTTTTCTTTATTTCCATATAGATAGTCACAAGCCATAAGAGACATTTGACAATGTAGACTCCATGTGAAAGAAGAGGGACATGGTAATTAGGTGCAAGATCACCGAGTGTTTCAGTATGTTCCCAGAACAATGGGTTCGGTTATCCTTGAAGATTAAGGTGCCTCAAACAGATATGAGAAGAGTGGTGGTCTCAGACTCATTGCCAGTATCTTCTCACAAATTTTGTGAAGTGTAAAGCATCTTTGTTGTGAAGTAGATGGTAAGGAAGAGGGACAACAGTAGATGATCTGGAGAAACACAAACATCTATTTCCTTCCACAGCTCTGTCATTCATGCCATGCTTACATGTCTAACCTTCAGGACCCAGAAGCACCCCCAGGCGTGTGCTCCTGCTGCATTTTGATTTCATGTCAGATGAGATTTGGCAAGTCCCTTCTCTGTGCCTTGGTTTCCACTGTTGTTTTCCGCTCAGTTGTGTGACTGGAAGATGAGGACTATAGGCACATTGTGGGCACCTACACACTCCATAGTCTAAATGTGGTGTCCCCATTCCCTAGAAAGGAATTTTGCAGACATTATCTTTTCTGTCTTTATTTTTATCTGTGTTTGCTGTGGGTAGAGACAATCAAGCACTGCATGAAAGCCATATAATTGCAGTATTTTTATTATGTTTTGGCACAATCATGCAAATATATCAAGAAAAATATATTAATTTAATTTAATTTTGTGAAAATATTCTTAGGTTGTCCTTAAGTTACAGCACACTAATAAGCTTACAAAGGAAGAGGACTAATGAGMACAGTTACAAAATGTCGTGAGTATTCACAACTCTGACAAATATTCATAAATGACAGAAATATTATATTAAAATATAATTTATTCTGACACTAAAAAATGTACAAACAGAATAATACAAATTGTATTAAAGATAGAAGGAGATTATGAAATTAAAGAACTTTCTAGAGACCAAATATTTAATATAGTGAATAGGGACTTTACTAACTATGCATCTTAATGAAATTTCTTTTGATGACTTAGCTTTTGACAAAGCCACTATAGAATTTTTATGCTTTCTAAAAATGACTATTAAGGAACAGGGCCAAATATCCTTCCAATTTGATTAAATTAAGACTTCTGCAAAAATAAATCAAATGCAGATTAAAAATACATTTGAAAGAATATTGTGGAACAATATTTTTAAGATTGAGGTGTTTGAAATTATCTTTTGATTGTTACTGAAAGCACCAGTGGGGGAGTCACTTCTCTTTTCCTGAAACATCAGAAGTGGAATTATTATTTGCTGGATTGCTTGTCTGAAATATTTCTTTCTTCCATTCTGAAAAACAGCAGTCATATTTTATGCTTTAAGAAATACCTGATGATATACAGTACATACAGTCTTGTCATATAACTTGTTTAATATCAGCCTCAAAAGTCAGTTAAAAGGAATTTTCTCACAAGAAGCAGCTGGCTTATGAAAATAATGAATTTACGACATACCATCTTGGCATTTCAGCTTGGTATATTACTTCACACATTAAAATACCCAGTATCAATGTAAATGGACCTCTTTCTCCAGAGAAGAAATGGAAATCAAATTAATGAACAAGCCTTTCATTCTTTTGGCTTGCGAGTGAAACTTCTAAGTCTCCTTTCTTTGCAGGCACCCTGGCTGCGCCAAGTGTACGGGCTGGGAGTACTGAAAAATGTCCTCCCATTGCAGTTGTATTCTCCAGTCGGATTTTCTTCTGTACTACAGTCAAACTAAGTTAATGGATGGCTATTTTTAAGAATAGATTAATCATAGATTGCAAATGGCAGATTTTATAGCACTACCATTTAGAAATTGATGTCTTGCAGCCACAGCCTGTATCCAGATCTATAGCCTAGATCTCTGGCTGCTGACAGTGGTACGTAACACCAGTGCATGTGTATATCGGTATGTATTTAATATCTTCAGAGAGACTCAGAAGAGGACAGATGGTTCAGCAGTGAAAGTGTTAAGGTTAGAGTCACAAGAAACAGAAAATAGTTTAATGAATATTTTTAAGTCGTCTCAATTTTGCAGCATTCAAAATGAAAAATTTTCGTGGTTGAAGTCTTTGTTCTTTTAATCACAGATTGTGAATTCTCAGATTTTTAGGTTTTGCTTCCTTTCTTTTCCTCGCTGTGTTTCTTTCTTGTTTTGAGGGGAAACTGAGCAATTTTCTTCGCTTTTCTTCAGTTCCTATTCATTAATTTGCTCTGTAATTTACATAATTTCCTCAAATCTGAAAAAAGTACAGAGTACAGAGTTTCATTTTCCTTTTGCTTACTGTGTAACTTTTTAAAGGTTGAAGAAAAATAGATGTGCAGCAGAGAGAGAGAGAGAAGAAATCCTTCATGTGAGGATTTTTCTGAGTTTGGAAATCAGAAAAGAAAAGTAAATGCTTTTAAGTTTGAGGTTAAAGACACAAAAGTCATACAAATAATATTCCTGAAAAAGATACTAGTTTAGATGAAAGGCCATTTGTTCCTGTGAATTTTTTTTAACTGAAAAAGCCCTTTAGGTCCAGAAAATGGGTTCAGAGGTGAAAAAAAAGTATGTAAAAGTTTTTTAAATTATCAGTTCCTATATTGCTTTTAAATAAAGTGATATTATTTATCACATTTTTTTAACCTAATCTGAGATACCTCTTTCTGATGTTTAGCTGTGAGGGTGCATAGTACCCTGTTATTACTGAAATATTTTTAAGTCAGATAAAAGCATGTAGGAGTATCTCAGCATCTTCAAATTGTTTTCTTCTCTTCTCCCTGATAATTAGTTTGGGGATTGTTTGTAAAAATCAGAGCATCTATTTGCCCCAACACCCTACTATTTTTTAAGGAAGCACTTATTTTGGAGTGTATTTGTCAGACTCAGACTAGATATGAAAATCCAGCATCCTCCCGGCCAATTACTTAATGAGCCCAGGGGTACCTTCAGAGATGCCAACACTGCTGCCTTTGAAGCCAGTTTGCAGTGCCAGACCTTGTTGTTAGAAAAATGTAACTCACAGCTTGAATATAGATCCTGCCCTATCAGCCAAGCTCTTCTCGTATTTTTGCTCCTAGAAAAGCTAGACGATGTGGAAGATGAGCATAAGAAATGAGATGAGCTGTGCTTTAGCACAGTGATCTTGAAACTGCATGGCAAGTTTCAGGTTTTAACCTGAAATTATTTTTAATTTCAGCTATGTTTCCTAGCTTGATTACTGTCCAGTACTTGTTTTGGCATTATTTGTATTGAAAATTACCTTGGCATATCACCAGCCTACCAAAATGTTACCTTTGTCTGGATGCGAAGAAATTGGTCACCAGCCCAGTCATTTTAGGTGTCTGGCAGAGTGCATTCAGGAGTGTTCAGTAGGGCACCTGCACAGAATTGTCTTAGCTCTGTAGTTAGGTTAGGATGCTGAGTAAGATGCTCTTGAACAGTTTTTTTTTTTAACTTTTCTTTCAAGTGAGTCATCCTGGAATATTTTAGGACTGTTTCTACTTTATTGATTATGCCTGTGTTGTTGAATGAGCATTGTTTTTTTCCAATAGATTGCATTTAATTGTCAGCTGCTATTGACCACCTTTCCCTCTTTTAATATGCCAGGACAGTCACTCATTCTGCTGCTCTCAGCCAGCTTGTCCCTTTAACTAGGACCTTCTGCAACACAGCCCTCCTTTTTTCTCTGCTTTTCTCCGTTCAGTTACAGAGCTTGTTGAATCTTGCACTCCTTTTGTCCCTAGTAGAAGTATGCTTTTTGTACTTGCCCAGTCCTCTTTTCTGAGTCAATATGTACTAATAAATGTTTCGCTATGCTTACATCAGAACGGGGCCAAATGCTGTGTGGTTTTGCAAAATCACTGCTGTCCAGAGTAGCAATAATTTGTGTTCAGTTGCTTTACATGGTTCATTGGTGGATTATATGAACACAGCAAAAACTTTCCAAGCATGGACAGACCATGGGACAACAACCTGGGGGTGTACTTCTAATGCAGAGGTCAAAGGTGTTGAAAAGGCTTTTAGAGCATATAATTATGTTTTGGTTCCCTTCATTATAATTAGGTAGACACACAGCCGGCTGTACCCAGACTGAGTGAGGGCTGCCTTTGTGGTACACCCCGCAATCTTGTTCCCTTCACCAGCGCGACTGAGGGGCCTTCTGGCAGAAACCAAAGCATGGGGTGAGAAGGGGAAAGATGGGAACTGGTGTGCCATGTGGGTTTCGTCCCTGATGCAGGACACATGCAGTTGAGTGCTCTCAGAGCAGGGAGCTTGGAAGCCCTCCTGGGCCTGCTGTTTTAAGCCAAAGCGGGTTTGGTTCTGAACAGACCCCCAAGACTTTTGTTCTTGGCAGTTTGGTGCTGTGCAGCATTCTTTAACAGCAGCTTAGACCAGGGTCTGATAAGTTACCTACTAGCATATCATGTCCGGGCGTTCTGGTGATCATTTTGAGTAACTTCTTTACATGACGTACTCTTAACAGATTATGTCTTTTACAGTCAGACAGTGTGTTCATCATGGCATTGCATCTCAGCCTGCAACCTTTTGCAAGTAATCTGATATGAACTACAAAGATAAATATAGAAATTATATGTATTTCCATAATGTGCACCTCAGGTTTTCACTAACCAATCCAGGAAGCCATCAGCAAACAAGCAATTCTGTATCTAAAGCTTCTTTGAGGCCAGGTGGTACTGTCTCCTTTTCCATTATTCTGTTCGTATATTTTATATATTGTCTTGCCTTGTAACATGTTCAGTTAGCTAATGTTCAGGTACTCTATGCTATAATCAAAACAGAGTCACACTTTTTTAATTATAATCTTGTTTATTTAGAGACAGCGTATACAAGAGCCTCTTTCCACAACAGCAGGAGAAGTTTCTTTGCTCTTAGTTCCAAGCCTCTCTCCAGACTGTCTTCTCCCAAAAACTGTTAGTCCAGGGCCACATTATTACTTTCTACATACCCGCTTTCCTGCTACTTCCTGTACCTGCTTTGGATCCTCAATCTGTTTCTCCACTGAACAATCCTTCATACTGGCATCTGCATCTAGTCCCAGTGCCTGGTACCCACATAGCCCAGTCCTTGGTAGGATCTAGCTGTGTCCTATATTTCTGGCAATGGCTTTTACTGCTTCTTATTTTTGGAAAGTCTCTTACTCCAAAAAAGGGACTTAGTGACTTCTTACATGTATGCTGAATGAGCAGCATCTGTCATGCCCATGAACTTAAATGAGTGAATTTTAACAAGCTCTTTTCATAGTGTGTTAGTTTCTTCAGTGGTTTATAGATTTTTTTTTTGGATAGTGTAAAAGTAGGGTAATAAGAGCTAAAGGTAATGGCTGGAGAGTTAGAATTACACAAGCAAAAGGATAGAAAGTAAGTGATRAGCAACAACAATAATAATAGTGAAAGAAGCATCACAAGAAAATAGTGTTGGTTTGGGGGGGGAGGGGCGGGCAAATGGAGTGCTTAGTGCCCTATATGCAGTGTGCCATTCTGCCTGTGATACAGCACGTAGCTGCACCAGTCCAGCTCTCTACAGTTGGCATCTGCAACAGTCTCAATAATACAGACTCTTAAACACTGGGATTTACTTGATGTTCTGCACAGCAGTTCAGTATTGCACTGGTATTCCATTATAGCTGTGAATTACTGCAAAATCTAATAAAATAGAAGCAAATGAATCACAAAATAGGAAACAAGTTGAGTTTTTACTGGAGATATTTGTAAACTTTCCTAACTTAGTGGAGTGAAGGAGATTCTGCTTCTGAAATAAATAAAATTTCTGTTTAATTTGCAATTGTTTTTTGATCTCTCSCTAAATTACACGGTTTCATTTGTAATGTGCACTGCTACCTCAGAAAACATTGCTTGTTTATAATTTTACTGTTGATAATCAAAGCTGGTGTGATGTGTTTAACAGACCTGTATCTTAAAGCTCTAACTGATTTACTATTACAGGAAGTCAGTTTAGTTGATTGCTTGTTTTTTTCCATACACTGGGCCAGAATTTAAAAAGTGGCAGGTAGACCCACACTTTATTCTGACCTCTTCTTACAAAAGAGCCTGATTTGAAGAAGTGCTGAGTTTGTGATTATTTAATTTCTAAAGATTTCAATCCATACACTAGAACTGTGCTTTCTACTGGTTGATTGTAGTGGCATGTTAAGCTTGGGTAGGGAAGAGAGAAGCTTGCTTTCTTGCAAAGGGAAATCAGTTGCTAAAGGCAGCTAGAAAATGAGGGCTAGTTTCTTCTTGCAGTTCTTCCAACATATTTAATTTTTACCTTCATCAAATTCTGTCGGACATTTCCTCATCTACTGATAGCTACTCACACAGAAGTAGGCAGAGAACACTATATTCATTTTTTCTTGACCAGACCAAGTTTTGAGAAGTGCATTTCAGTTGTAATAGCTGGAGGTGCAGCCCATGGAGTTAAGCAATGGGTTAACTATTTAACTCCTTGTGACAGTTGCTTGGTTGGTACAGATTAGCATAGCTGACTTCAGCAGAACCAGATCTATTTCCAGCAGCTCAGGTTATGTTCTCTCGAGTTATATTACTATTAAACAAACTTGTTCAATTAGAAACAATTACTTTTGACAGTGAAAGCAGAATAAAGAATTCTGCTTCACAGCTGTCCATCTTTGATCTTATTACACTAAACCATTAATGATTCTGCTTGGTTTGTTGCTGCAAGCTATCACCCAGGCAAAAAATATATTTTTTAATTTTGATCTATAATTTTCGAAGGCCTCTGTCATTAAATGTTCATGCCTAAATCTCTTTGCACATGACTGGGGAGGCAACAGCAGCAAGAATAGCTRCAATGAAAAGCAGCAAAAAGAAAAGAGATGTGAGGTGCACAGTTGAGTCTGAAATTGGATCACTTGATGACAAAGCTGAAGCATGAGCAGTCAGAGAAATAAATCAGAGCATGGCATTGCTTGTTCTGTTGGATTTTCCTGCATTCATGCAGGTGGCAGGGACATATACTTACAATTAAAGCTAATGTGCCTTTCAAACAAAAAATCCTTCTCTGGGGTTTGTTTTCTTCTTCTCGGAACTCTTGAATTTAACACTGAAGTCATTAGCAATTAGAAAGGGAGGAGATTCAGCTAAATTTCCCTTCACGACTCCCTGTCTGGACCTAACATAGCTGGACACACTGTTTCCCCAAATGACGGTTTGATACCACCTCATATCTCTACCTACCTCAGCTATGCTGCATAATGTTAGATTTCCCATATTTTCTTCTGTAAAGTCTTTGTAAATTTATACTAAAAAGGACTCACAGTAGCATAGGTACTGAAGACCACCACAGAAATACTGACATTCTTTAAACCAAGCATTATGTCATATTTCGCAGGCCTATAGTAATTAAAACTTTTTTTATTATTATTGTCTTCAGGAATACCCCATTCCAACTTCAGGCTGCTTATTTCAGTATCAGGAAGAGTAAATATGTGCACGATAAATCACACTGAATCACGCTTACTAGCAATTAATATCTGATAAGATTTTGAGATTGATAGTAAACAGAAAATACTAGCAAGAAATACTATTTCTTTATATAAATTATATTCAGTGTTATTCATGCTATTTACTTCTGTCTTTCTCAAAATAATGTGGAAACCCTATCACAATGATGATCTATATGTATTTCTGTTATCATTCTGACAGGTTTATCAGAATAGCATATCTCAGATTTCTATAAATTATAACAAGATATGACAGGCAGGCTACATAAGAAATGATAAATATCTCCATGAGGAAAAATTGGAACAATTATATACTTTACTTGTTAAGACAGGAATTTTGTTGGAAAGAAAGATAAGGGAAGAAATTACAACAATTTTGAGGCGGTAGGCCATTCTAACTTAAGACTCTACTTATTGTTCCACCTGGCAACTGCTATAATAGCTATAGCTTAGGGAGGTCGAATGAAAATAGAAAACACGAAGCTTTTTCAAATTGCAGGCAACTGTAACAGGCATTGCAAATGAGACCTTCTACCAATTTTTGTGTGTCCCATTCATTGTGCTAATSAGACTCTCTTGCTTCTAAAGGGTTTCACTTGGCTATTGAGCTTCCTGCCAGTTTAGAAATTGGCTGGTACTATGTAGTTGTATTGTATGTTTTAGCACCTGTTGTTGTGGTCATTATTTGGGGATAGTGACAATTGCCCTTTGGTCTTTTGTACATGCTGTTCTTTCTAGCTTCTCTAAGGCTTATTGTTTTTTGTGCTCTGAACCTGTCATCTTCACAGTCTGAGTAATTTTCTCACTATAGGACAGTTAATGTCTCATCAGTCAAATACTTCACTATGGAAGAGATTTATTCAAAGCTGTGGGGTTTTGCAAAACTATCAAGTTCACTTTCCTGAATGACACAAATGATAGCATTACTAAATATAAGGCTGGGGGATTTATTGCAGTCTGCCTTATTATAAACTACAAATTCGGTGCATTCTGTGGTATCAGATATCAGTGCTCTCAAGTCTCATTTATTTCAGTACTTGTGAGAATGCTGTGCTAGGCCAGGGGCAGAGGGAGCATGGAGAGAGGTGCTGACATGGGGCTGGGGACCAGGCTGCATCTGGAGGGTACGTCACTGAGCAAGACCTCTGCGAACAAGGGGGCTCTGCTGGGATCGCATGGACACACTACAGCTTCATCCCTCCTCCATGATCTCATGCACCAAATCAAAGGATTTATGTAAATGCTGAATAAATGTGTGTGTTGGATGCCCAGCTGCAGGAGAAAGCCAGGCGGGAGCCAACTATGAGCTCTGCAAGCAGCGTGCAGCGCTTGGCAGGTCTGCAGCCTAAATTTAATGCTGCAGTGGACCTGATAGTCACAGGCTAACATCTTGTACAACCACTCACATCTTTCAGATGAAAACAAGAAGGCTATGCCCACTTTGTGCTTGCGGCAGTGACTAGGCGGGGAGCAACAAAGAGGGAAACAGGTCTAGAACTGTTGGGTGTTTTCAGAATCTTTACTAATAGAGAATAGAATATGGTAATAATATTCCAAAAAAGATAGAGACTGTTATAAGAAGTGACCTAAAAATGGAAAAGAATCCTTTACCATAAGTACAATCAAGGTTTAAACTGTATTTTGGAGTGCTTTTATGAAGCTGGTTATAGCTGTCAAGTTCAATCTGTGATTAATATGTTGTGCTAAATACTGATTACGCGGATGCATTGGGGGGTATTCTGATGAGGCTGGTACGCAGATATTTTAACTGATGTAGACAGTATTATTTGAAATGTTGCCAGTGGTTATTTTCACACAGAGTTACTCAGTCACTTATGATCTAGCACCTCTTAGTCTGCTGGGAGGCAAAACCTTCTATAATTATGATACACTACATTGTTTTTCCAAATACATCCCACTGAAATTTTAACACAAAGTTTGTATTCGTATTCCTCTGCTCTACCTTTTTTTTTTTGAAATTTCSAGTAAAGAATTTTAAGCCAAAAATGACCAGAGATCTAGGAAGTGATCAGCACTCACTTCCTTTGAAATTAAACCAAATCCCTATCTCAGTTCTGGTCAGTAGGTRTAAGTTCTGCTGACTGAGTAGTTTGAGGTCCAGCCACAAACATTTCTGACTTCCCATTAGGCAGACAATCCAGTACAGAGCTAATTTGTTAGTTTTGATACTAACTTCCCTTACTGAAGCTATGGTTTGTTAAACCACTTTGAAAATAAGGATTTTTTTTTTCTGTATTGAGATATCATTCCTGCATTTATTTCTTCTCTTTTTATTTTGCATAAGATAAGCAAAATTATCAGGTTTTTGACAATTATCAGTCTAAAATGCTGATTATCATTCTAAAATGGACAGAGGCAGTGCAAAAGAACATGTCATTATTTGCGGTTTTTGTACTGAAAACCTGGAAAATGCAAAGTTGTGTCTAGTAAGTGCTTCCACTTTCCCTAACAAGGTTGTAAGACAGAAATCCCATAACTTGCAGTTTGACATCCAGCTTGACTGGCAGTGAACTCATGTTAACTGATACAATACTTTGAAATCATGGTCTAAACATGTTCCAAAAAATTAGAAAGAATATGAGAAACAATCAAAATGCAGACCTTTCCAGTGAAATATTCCTCATATGTATAACTATCATATGTATCTATGGGACTATAACTGATTTAGCTGTCAAATAACAGTCAAATAATATATTTGGCTATTACTTGGAAGAGCAGTAGGTCATTTCTGCTCAAGGACGAAACCTGTGTTTATGAAGAGGATTATAGGATGTTGTGCCAATGATGGCAGGGGTTGGATTCACTAACACTGGCYGCTCTTTCCACTCCCGTGTTCCCAGTACTGATTCACTTAACATCTGAAACTGAATGCTTAATGATTGTCCTGTTCCTCTGGATTTATTATGATTTTCTTTTAATCATTTTAGCATATTTTATAGGATTAATTTCTTTGTTATTTTTATTTTATTATTTTACAGGTTACATACAAACTAGAGTGTAGGGGCTCCAACTTAGTCACCTGCATATAAAGGCACCCACTGTCTTTGCAGATGTCCTAGAAGATCTGAGACATCCTCAGGTAGCTGGCAGAAGTGACATAGGACCTGAGATACACCTGCTTTCTTTTTATAGTGACAGCTAGAGGCCACGGGGGATACAGGACACTAGGACATCTCATGTGCAATCACCAGGTGCCTATGTATGAGTAAGTGAATCCAACCTTCCACAGGGACTTTGTTTGCAGACTTATGTATCTACACAGAGATATCTGCATATGAGCTAAGTGTCATTATTCTCAGTGGAGCTGTCATGCTCAGTGGCAATCTAGTCACTACAGCCAGTGGAGGTGAGAACACTATTCAACTCATCCTGAAATAAGCACCTAGAGCTGGATTCATTTCCCTTAACACAGGGGTCTAACACCATCAGAGATGCCCTGCAGTGTGCAAGATGCTCACCCAGGGCTGGCAGATGTGAAGCCAGATTTGTGGGAGATCAATATTTTTCTGGGGCAGCAGCAGGAGGCCAGGTATGAGACGATACTAGGTGAATCTGTTCCAATGTCTGATGCAGGTGTAGTTGATCCCACGCCTTCATTTGCTCAGCTGAATAGTTCTATAGACTCCACCAGCAGGTGTGACTAGATCTCCATTACAAAAGGGAAGCTTTGGCATCTAACCTACATGGATATTTACATGTAGACACCTACATTTAGGTGTATTAATATGCAGGCTGAATCTCACCCTGGTGTTCACAGTCTAGGTATAGGTTAATTGAGGGTCAGAGTCAGGCTTTTCCAGAGAACAATTACAGCAGCTCCCGTTAGCCTCCTGCTCTGAACTGCTGGGTAGAGGAACCTATCTCTGTCACTGTCTACAGTTGGGGTTGGGAAGATCAGCTGTATGATACTAAAATTTGTCATAAGAATATCTCTAAAATGCACACAGTGATACATAATTCACATACTCACTAAATTTAAGACAATGGAGCTATACAATGGCTCCATCACTAGTATAAAACCTTTGTAGGGTACTCTGGTGAAAATAAGCATACATTACTGTGATGACTAGAGCTGCTTGGCTGTGTTTGCTTATTTTGTCTCTGTGCTGTGTACTTGTTTTTTCAAGGTGTAGTGCTTTATTTTTGTTGGGATTTAGTTCACCCTCATTACTCACAACTTCTTTTATTGCTCATGGTTACTTTCCGGTTTGCTCATGTCYTCCTGTAGTGTGTTCACTATCATTTCAATTTCTACCACAGCTGAATTTATCAAAGAGAAACAATCCAGAGGATAGAAAAAGGGCCATAATAATTTCAGGGATTTCCCTTTCATTTTCCCTTTAATTTCCATATTCAGAAAAAGTCCTAAAGAATACTAGACTGAAAAACAGCTTGAAGATTAATTATGACCCTGTGTAGTATTTTTATTGTTGTTGTTGTTGTTCTCATGTCATGTTAAAAGCCAAATTTTCAAGACTTATTTAGCTGAAGTTGTAGATTGATTCCTGGGGAGGACTTTGAAAATCACCTAGGCAGGATAGATATGCCAAAAGAGGGCACACCTAAATCAATGATATTTTTATTTCTTCTAGGGAGACGATATTTGACAGGTTCTTGGAAAAATCACAAAAAATGAACTCTGGGAGAATATAGAAGGCTAGAAGGCTTATATGCACTAGTTCAGAAGCACTGCTCACTGCATATGATTTGCCATGCAAGAATGCAGGCAGATCCCAGTGGCAAAATTTAACAAATGGGCAAACAAATTTGCTGTGGTGTGGTGGAGATAAGCAATGCTGTGATGAGACACAAAAGGCAGTAACGTCAGAACTGTGGTCAGGGAATATGATAGCCACTGCATTTTGTGTATACTTGGTTAAGAGGGGATATGCGTAACAGATGGCCAGAAAACAGCAGTTTTGAATTAATCAGAATGCAAGATTATGAGGATCTAGATGACAGATTTAGTGTTTAGATGGAGAAAAGTATTACAGTGGAAATAGTAGCAACCTATGCACACAGGCTTAGAATCATAAAATAATTTAGTTGGAAGGGACTTCTGGATGTCATCAAACGCAGCAGCCCTGCTCAAAGCAGGGATAAGTTTCCAAGCTGCAATGGGCCTTGTTCAGTTGAATTCTGAATATCTTTAAGGATGGGTTCTTCACCCCTTTGGGTAACCTGTCCCAGTGCTTAAGCACCCCCACTGGGAGGGTTTTTTTCTATGTCCACTCAGAATTTCCTTTGTTGCAACTTGTGACTGTAGTCTCTCGTCCTTTCCTTGTGTACCTCTGAGATGAGTCTGGCTCCATCCTCTCTATAAGCCCCAATTAGGCAGTTGAAAACAGCAACTGGATCCCCACTSAGCCATCTCTTCTCCAAGCTGAACAGCCCCAGCTACCGCAGCCTCTCCTTGCATGTTGTGTGCCCCAGGCCCCTAAACATCCTGGTGGCTCTCTGCTGGACTTGCTGCAGTATGTCCACATCTTTCTTGTACCAGTGTTGCCAAAATGGGACACGAGGGCCGATGAGAATCACTTCTGTCGGCCAGCTGGCCACATTCCTGCTACAGTAGTGCAGTGTGCAGCTAGCATTGCTGCTGCTGCTGCTGCTGCTGCTGCTGCTCTGATTTTCAGAGCCAGATAATGGGGAATGTGTGCAGAAGGGGTCTTTGTAACTCCAGATTCTACATATCATTAAAAAATCCCAAAATCCCATTAAGGCCCTTTTATATCTATCATGAGGTTGAATAACTAGTTTAAATAAAGAGTTGAGAGTTTCCCTAGTATGGGTGAATATCCAAAATTGTATAAAGGAAGGTGTAACTGTAGTGCTCAAGGATAACGTGTGGTTGTTCATCAAGATTTTTATTTGCAAATAAAAGACAAAAATAATGAATTCACTGAAGTGTACGATGCAAAGACATTGTGAAATCTAAACAATAAGGGAAAAGTTGTACAACACCAACAAAAACTGCAAGAATTTCATATCCAGTGCATAAATAAAAAGCTATATGTATTTTAAATCCAGTTTACCTGAAGTATAGTATAATAAAATTAAGCAGATCCATCCATGACTAGAAAGGAACAAATACTCAAGTTCTTTTTATAAAATTCTCCATAGATATAATTGTATAACAGAAATTCGTCAGCATATATTATGATCAAAGTTTATTCTCTGTAGTTTACAGTATAGGCATGTAAAATTTGTTAGTGCAGTATAAGTAATGGTGATGATTTTTACAGCAGGCAGGCAAGAATCATGTATATTAGACATGTTTTTCATTTACAGTTCAATCATGAAATTGTTAAATGCCTCTTGAAAGATGCTGAGAACACTCAGTTTCCATTGTAGGACTTTGTGTTTAATTTCAATACATATTTTAAAGGAATATGTGAGCTTAAGATTCTTAATATATTGTAATAAATGTGCTTAAAATATTATTCCTTTTCAATACAAAATCGATGGCACAGCAACCATGATATATACAGAGAACTTAATCTAAAACAGCCTTGATCTGTATCTGTATCTGTAGTCCTGCCACAATTTATTTTCTTTTGTTGGTTAATTCTATTGCAGACTCAAATCATGAGGCAGAACTTAGGAAATATGTGGTAACCATCATTTCCACTTCTTTAATTCTGACCAATAACATTTGGTCAAATCTTTTGTGTTCCCTTTTGACAAGGACCATAGAGCATATGTGTCTGGCTCTGTATCAGATTAATTTTAAACTCTATCATTATTTCCTCTTTATTGTAGTACTTACAATCTGCAGTAGCAGAAGCTGCAACTTGATACTTGAATATGCTGCTGTGCTGTTAGAGGACTACATTCTGACACTATCAAGTGCACTAATATAAACTCTGGAAGTAAATGGTTCTGATTTTCTCAGTGATTTTTTCTCAGTGATGCTAGCATGAAATCAGAATCAGACTGTAGAAATATGGTGGATTTGAGTTCGCTTATGTATTTATTTTTATTCCAGTGAATCTACTTTTAATGTTAGGTGGTATACAGAGATAAAAAAATGCACAAAATTTAATCGGATATAAAGCACATTAATAAAATAAAACTGCATTTACGGGATTTAAATAAACCATCAGTAAAAGCTGTACAATGGAATTTAAATCTTAAACAGGCAGAGCTATGTAAACTGACAGCCCTTTTCAGCCCATTTCAGGGTCTTTGTGGTGGCATCCACCCCTCGCTGCTGTCTCCCTCTTTCCTTCAGGAAAGCATGCGAGAACAGGCTGCCTCAGCAATGTGCTGTGAGGGTCTCTGTCTCCAGTATGTGGCAAACCAAGACAGGAAACAAACTTTCTAGTTAAGGAAGTCCTGTAGAAACTAATGTAATGAGGTAAGAACATAGTCTGGATACTTGCAGCCTCTCCATTGGTAAAGCTGTAGAGTTAAAACAACAGCAAGATGAGCCTAAGTGTTCATTTGTGAGAAAACTATCTTTTTAAAGGGGCTAAAATATCTGTCTTCTGGTTGGCATGGCTAAGCATCAGAAGCCACCTGTCGCAGATGAGTGATGCACTTCACTTGTAAGAGAGAAGCAGCAATATGTTTTATTGAGATCAATGGTAAGTAAGAAGGTTTAACAAGATTCAAGGGCAAGGTACACTCAGTTATTTACTGCATAGAGGACAGGGTCAGAATCCTCAAGACCCTCCCATTGAGTTGTGAGGTTCAGAGTACACCCCCTTGCTTTCCAAACTCCTTCTCAGAGGAGTCTGGGTGTGGCTGGATCCAGTCTTAGTCCCAGACTTGGTCAGCGGTTTATGTCTAAAGGATTATGTGCACAATCAGTCTGAGATGCAACTTAGCAAAGTTTGCAAAGTTTCAGCATGCTATTAGTCACTTACCAAGGATCTGTTGCAGGTAAGGAATCTCTCGACCTCGAGGAGTAACCTTGAGAGGCGTCCCTACTCAAGGGGAGATCCTGGCATGCAGCCCACTGCCAGGCAGGAGAGCTCAACGGACTCTGGGCTGTCCCCTATTTATGGGGTAAGATGATTGACTCATAGTCATGTTTGCATACCAGACGTATCTTGGTTGGTGCATCCTCAGTTAGCTCTTGGCTATTGTGCTGTTATCTGTCTCCCCAGAGTCCAATTTGAGCAGGATGCAGCCATCATGACTGGATGCAGCCATCATGACTGCTAATGGTGGTTATCGCCTGAGCGGCAGGGGGGGAGTCAGGTCTTGAGCAGGGTTACAAGTGAAAGGTCAGGTTGGGGGGCTGGGGAGCACACCATCACACCACCGTCTAATGGCAAAGAGCATTAGGCTATGTCCACGTTAGCAAGTAATTTGGTGCAATAAAAAGGAACAGTCAATAAAGTAATCAGTACTGAGCCCTGTACATCTACATTATGTGCAGGTCAGGGTTTTTACTGTGGACTAGATTTAATCTGGTCCTCTGAACAGTATGTCACCATCACACATGTGCTATGAAGCTATCTGAGGTTATGTTTAGGTTAGAAAGTAGTGTGTTGCAAGAGGAGCAGGTCTGTGGAGTGAAACAGTTGGTGCTGAGGACCTAACATCCACATCATATGTGTTTCAGAGGGTTTACTTCAAACCAGATCTTGTCTGGTCCTATGCACTTTATGTCCATTAGTAGCTGAAGAGCATTAGGGGATAACCATGGAGTACGTTGTCCTGTTTAGTTTCACCTGCAAGGAATCCAGCTTAGGCTCTCTGAGACCTCTCTGCGATATGAACCAAAGAGTAAGTGGGACAGCTGGGAGATCTGCTTCAAAAGCATATTTGTGATCTGAACTAACCAACACTGATGTAGGCGTACCCTGAAGCAGCAATCATTGTTTCAGACTCATGTGTCTCCATTAGGGATTGAATGCAATGGCCATGAGGAGTGCAGCCATCAAGTTAGATTCCCCTGAAAGGAAATCTAGTTAGTGCACATAAACACTGCAAACTGAAATAATGGATAGTAAATGAGGACTGTCAGGACTTGCCTTGCTTCAAAACAAAGCACTAGTGTAGACAGAGTTGTAATCTCTATTTTGTAACAGAACATTCAGTTCTTCTTGGCATCTGCAAGGGAAACAAAGCAGACCATGGCATCTAAACTAGGTCTCAGAGGGCAAAGATTAGTATTAGAAGAATTTCTGGGTGTGGGTTTGAAAATTAATCTGTGTGGAGACATGACATCCAAGTGGCACTGACAATCCTGTACCCTTACACAACCCTAGACATTTGAAGGGATCATAAACCAAGCAAATTTGCTTGCTACATACCAGAATACCACCAGCAGAAAAGCTTCCCTGGGCTCCTGAGCCAATGTTCCTCTCTCCAGTCTGGAAGGTAAGGTCAAAAAGGGGGCAGTGTTTCATTCCAGGGTCTTTTTTTTTTTTTTTTTTTTTTTTTTTTTTTTCTTTTTTCTTTTTTTTTTTTTTTTTTTTTTTTGACTGCACAGCTGCCATTAGGTTAAGTGTCATTTTCAAAGATCTTCAGCAGCTCATGGGCAAAGGTCACAGTGTTTCATGGCCTACAGTTGTAGTTTAAACATGCAGTTTTGTGCTTAAGAAAGGCTATTATAGCTGCCTTCAAGAAGACAAAACACGTATTACAACTTCTTGGATACTCTTTAAAAGTCATATTATAAAGAAAATCTGAGAAAGATTTTAATAGTGAAAATGTTATAGCTCAAAGAAGTTTTCTGCAGTAATTATTGCTGCCATTTGAAGCATTTTATTTTGTTTTATATGAATCTGCACTTCTGCCTTAATGCTTGATATAAAGTTAATTCTGTTTTCTTTTTTAGCCGTATAGATCTGTTCCATCAAAATGAAGTCATGAGACCTCATTCACTATGTTAGAAATGGGGCAAATGATTTGTGTACAAGTATTCAGTAGAGATAGAAATATGCAGAGAAATGCTAAAGCCAGGAACTATTTTTTTTCAAAACCAAGATATTATAGGGACCTCATTCGCTTGTGTACAGTGCTTTAAAAAACAGTTTTCATAGATATTCTGATGTTTTTCTCGTTGAAGTTAATGGCAAACTTCTGCTGATTAAAAGAAATTCAGGATTAAATCTCAGAAATGAGATAATTATAGCCAAAACGCATAGGTTTAAAGTAAAGCAAAGGAAATTCTACTCTGTTGATTGATACACTGTAGGAACTGCTTAACTAGCTCACTTATTAACGGCTGCCAGCTAATAAACACTACTTTAATTAGTTTAATCAAATATCTTATGGAGAATGGTGATAGCTGAAATTGTAAATGTATTACTCAAGGTAGATAGGCTAAAGGTTTCCTAAATAGCCAGAATGTGAATGTAGATTATTTTGAAATACAAAATAAAATAAGTAGTGCAAACGAGGGGGCTTGACCAGGAAACAACTTTCAAAAGTATGAGATATTTGCTGTATTGTTAATCCCCTGTGCTCTCAGAGTTAAGGCCTGCTCAGTTTATCCGTGAAGTGCCCATTACCTTCTCAAAAGAAAAAACATCATGCATCTGTATAATGTAAAGACTGGTCACTTTGGAGAGAGAGCTATTACTTCACATATCATTAGTGCTAAGGGAGTGATCCATTTTTGCACTTACTGAAAATGGAAACAGTGATGACAAGCATACAAAACACTACGCAGTATGTAGGTAGGGCAGATATTTCCAGAAGGGCGGCATGACTATATGAAGTGATGCAAGAGCATGTGTTGCATGTGCTAGTCTAGTGGTGGAGAAAGGAAGGATAATCTGCACTTAAAACAATGGGCTGGAGACAAAAGAGAACAATGTTTGGGATAACCAGCATAGGATGAATTTCAGAAGCTTTTACCTTTGATGAAATGTTACTTTCTATTTGAAAGGCATCTCATTTGTGGTGGCTATTTGCATGGAGAAGGAACCGTCATCAGCACTTAATGCATTGGACTGGGAGGTCTGGAATTTATCTGTCTCTGATTCCCTGTGTGACCTCCAGCTAATCATTTCCTCTCCCCGTCTCAGTTTCCTTATCTGTAAAGTGGAGTTAATCCTTTCTATCTCACTGAGTGTAGTGAAGTTAGACAATTCAATTAATAGTTATAAAACTAATTTAGCTTCTGGGGTAGAAGGAGATAGAGAACTATAAGGAATTATTCATAAATGTGGTGAGCCATCACTGTCCTAATCTGAAAAACAAGTGCTCTGGGTTGTATTTTTCCTAACTTTTAACCAAGAAGATTGTTCACCTCTGAAAGATAGAGCCTAACTTATTTTCATCATCATTTCTCTTTCTCTCTCTCTTTTCCCAACATATTTGTATTTATGTAAACAATATCATTTCATATGGAGTATTATACCAGCTAACTGCTAATATCAAACAAAATTATAGCAGTGCGCCATAGTCTCCCGTGGTTGAATGTCACTGATTGTAAGTCTGAAGCTGAGACCCACTGAGCTATTGGGTGAATTTGGCTTACTCTTTAGAGCTGTTTTATTTTTTCTTTTGAATCAAATAGAATATTATCAGCCCCTGGATTGCAAATGGGTTTTCAAACCGTTAGCAATTTATTTTATTTTGATTTTCCATTGTGATAAACATACATTCTAAAGATTGCCAGAGTGATGCATACAAACAAATCATACGCAGATTAAAGCTTTCAGTTTACAAGCTAGCTGTGAATGCTTCTGTAAAAGTAGACACAAATGCATTGAGTCCTTAGATTATTGCTTCTCCACGTGCAATGCAGTGAATCATGTGATGAAGAGGAGGGCTAAAAGCAAGTATTCTATTTAGCTGTATGGTTTTGATATGTAGGTTGCTATAAACAGTGATACTTGGTATACTAGTAGAAACAGGCTTTTGTTGAAAATATAGGGTTTTACAAAAAGATTAATTGAGCTAATGCAGGGATGTGAAGGATGAAAGCAAGATAGAGAAAACTCTCCAGAAAACTGGGAGAGTAGATTTGCAAAATTGGTGATGAAAACCATTACTGAAACTTTTTTTTTCCCCAGAAGATGTATCATCAGTTGGGCTGAAATTGTCCATCCTGCATGGACAAAAAGCCAGTTTCAGAACTAATACAAGTGAACAAGTTTGCACTATCCATCTTCACAATAATGCTGGTATCCTACCTTTGAAAAGTTCTAGACTCTGCATGTTAGAAGTAGGACTTAAGTCAGCAGAGACTTGGTCTTTGTGGTAGAAATGCCTCTTTTTCCATTTCTATGAAAATACACTAAAATTTGTCCTTCTTATAAGACTGAAAAATGACAGCTTCCTCATGCTCATTAGAGAATTCTGGATTTTAAAAGCAAAAAAATTCAAGATTCCACTTTCTCTAGCATGTTCAAGTGTCTGACAGCTCCTAAGACTGCCAAGACTACACAAGAGCTATCTCCACAAAGTATCTTCTTTCCAACCTGAGGAAACAGGGACACAGCTGAACTTCCTTTGCAATGACTAATTTCCACCTTGCACAGAGGTGAGGCTGAGCTTGAAGCTGATCCTGACCTATATGAAATCCATTGGTATCTAAAAAATAACAAGACACCTGGAATTCTGGGCTGCAAAGTATTGAGGGCTGAGAGTATTATCGGGAAGCAACCCTACAAGCTTGCCTCGTGCTTTTACTGTTTCCAGGTATCTAGTGTTGGCTTTTGTCAGAAAGGAGACCCGAGGCTAAAGAGACCTTTTGAGCCAGTATAGTCATTTGTATATTCTTATGCTTCTTCAGTTCCCTCCTGTACTGGCACCTGGAAAGCAAGAAAGAGAAAGCAAATTTGTTCACATGCAGCAGGGACACAAGTCAAACCTAGGGCACTCTAGGAAAAGGAGAATGAAGTAGTTCAGGAGAGGGAATCTACTGACAGAAATGACTGGGTTTGGCCTTATTCAGAGGCCAGTGAGAAAAGTAGGGAGACTGGACAACAGACAGATGTAGCAAAGGCCCAGAAAGTAGCAGGAGAACTGAGAATGAATGAACAAAGAGGCTGAGATAACAAGCCAGAAAAGCACAGTGGAACAGGAGAGCATGGACAAAAAAGCTGCCAAACAGGAGACTGGCAGTCCAAAGCAATGACGTGAGGATTTGCGGTGCAAAGAGTCTCAGAAGCTTGTGGAGCAGTGACTTGTAGAGGAGAATGGGGAATAAGAAGTAGAGAAGAGACAGTGCTGGGCTAGGAACAAACTGAGGGGACAGCAGAAAAGAGGTCAGAGCTGGGAGGAATAGGAAGAGGTTCCCATTAAATGACACTGCCTTTTCAGAGTCTGTAAAAGAATACAAGATTTTTAATTCTCCTTATTTGTCACTGCCAACAAAAATCAATGATATCCATACAAATGTGTGTGTCTCATCCTATACACTCTGGTATCAGTCCATGCAGAGAAAAACAACTTATGGCTGCAAATTATTCCACTAGCTTAAATGGCAGGTGTCTGTGGACTAGATGTAAATTATAACTCCCCACTGATTCACCATGGGCCTAATAAGAAACTGGTGGAACTTCCAGCTTTTCCCAATACTTTTCTAAACTTGTACTGTTACAATTTTAAAATAAAACCAATTTTCTTTTTAGTTTAAATTGCCAGTCTTTCAAAGCTAGAATTAAATTGAATTTATCCTGCCCTCTTCCTCTTCCATACATGTACATTGTGGTCAATCTTTAATTTTGTTATTATGTATCATATTCTTCAGAAAAAAGCTTTATTGTTATGAGCCTAGGATGGATGATGTTCAAGTAATGAGCAACATTTCAGTCTCTGTCTCTGTTGTTCTTTCCTGCTGGGGCTGTTTCACCTTGTATAAATGGAATATTCATTGGGTCAGAAACTGGCTCTGTAGCCTGACTGTTACAATGTTCACCTGAGTTGTGGGCGTCAAGGCTCAAGTACCTGCTTCAATAACCAATTAACTATTTATATAAAATGGAAAGACTGCAACAGGAGAGAATGAGACACCCTTCCCGCAAAAGCCACAAGACCTGGCGACAGGGCAGGCACAAGGGAGCTGGGACGGCAGCAGAGGTGTTGGTCAGCAATAAGCAGAGTAGAGATTTGAACTATAGTTTCCTACATGCCACCAGAAAGCTGTCACTACTAGGCTGTTGGCTTATTGGGAGAGATGGCCATGCGGTTTTGGTCAGAAATTTCATTCTTGTCTAAAGTGATACAAATATTCCTGAAAAAGGCTTTCTTTCTTGACTAATAAGTATTTCATGGCAAAACAGAATATTCAGAAAATCCCCAATCAGCCCTATAAATAATATTCCCAGTGGAAAAGTAAGGAGAAAGTTCTGCAAGTAAAACATGAAAATTCTGGTGATTTATAATCATGAGGACTTTTGAGCCTCCTCTTCCCTTTGTGCAAGGCTTTCTTTCTGTGTAGTTCTAGTAGGTTGAGGCTAATGAACCTTTGTGACTAACTTTAAATGTCCCCAATTATTGTTACATTTTCTTTCTTGCTTCATCACCTCTCATAAGTTTCATATTATTTGTAATTTTTTCTGACTGCAATGCTTTCTGTAGTCTTTTCCTTACCAGAGAACTTGAGTATAAGAGGAAGGAAAGTGGCTTCATGTTGGGGCCCTTGCGGTGCTTCAGAACAATAATCTATATGAAATATAGAGTATGGAACTAACACTGTTTAGGATTAATTGCTTAGCACAACTTGCTTAGCATTAGTAGCTAAATTTGCTGAAGCCTTAGGCCTCAGGCTATAGCCGCTGCTACGTGCTTTGAAGTAGTCCACCAAGGACACTGGTGCAGCTGGAAATGATACATCCTGAGAAAGTACAGATAAACTAGCAGAAGCCAGTGGGAACCAAGGCTAAGGGTAAGATAGCTTTGCTAAACAAGTAGCAAGGTACAAGGCATGATCGCTGCGTGCGTGATCGGTGCCATGATTGGCTCCCTGTGACATAATCTGCATGGTGATTGGCCTAGCAAAGTGTACGACTGCACAAACATATATAAGATGGGCAAATTGCCGAATAAAGTTGGAATTGAACCTGCATTCTGTGARTGCGTATGATTCTTTCCCGTCACTCCCGCGGACCGCGACATCTGGCGACCCCGACGTGATACTGCGGAGGAGAAGCTGGCTTTGCTAAGAGTTCGAGTAACGGGAGTGGATACCGCCCGGGAGGCTCGTGCCCGGGGAAAACGAGCCTGGCCGTCCGAAGAAAGACGGGAAAAAGAAAAGTCGTAGCTACGCAACTCTTCTGACCGGTGAGTCAGGCGCCCTTGTGAGGCGGCGGGCGGTATGGGAAACGCTGTATCAGCGGTAGAAAAGGCCACGTTGGAAAAATTGTTACAAGTGGCAGCACAAACAGAGCGACAGGTGGAGCGCCAGGCGCTGGTGGACTTGCTGTGGTGGAGAAGGTGGTGCGGTTTGTTACGGGAGTCCAGCCAGGTCTTTAGCGCGGAAGCCTGGAAGAAGGTTGGGAAGGAACTGTGGGAATCCATCCAGAATGGAGAAAAAGAGGCCAGGCGTCTGGCCAAAACATATCGAGACGTGCGGCTCATGATCGAACAGCTGCACGGGGAGGCACAGGCGACCGCCGCCATACGGAAGGCACTGCGGGCGGAGCCCTCTGCGGCGGCACTTTCGCCGGGGAATGAGGACGAGGGAGCGGAGTACGCGGTGCCCGTCTTTGATACACCATCCTCGGGGGGGCCCTCGGTGACAGATGAGCCCTCCCCGCCATGTGCGGCACCTCTCTCTAAGCTAGAGCGGGAGGCTTGGGGGACTGGCACAGGATATGAGGACTTGCCACCGTACAAGAAAGGGGACGTTGCTGATGCCTTTGCCGCCCCCCCTGAGCCGTCCGCTCCCCCCATGGAAGTGGATCCGGCCGCTGTGCCATTACCTGAGGAGGAAAGCGTTGATCTGACTGAATATTCAAAACAAATGGAGGAACTGTTGGAGGAAATGAGGAGGTTGGATAGGGGGTCGAAAAAGGCGCATGTGAGGGAGGYGTATAAGAAGGCRCATCAGGCCATTGTGGACGGCCTGAAAGCGGTTGAGGAACGGTTCTCCGGGGATCCTGCCGGCGGATCCCAGGAGAACCAAGAGATCGCCCCCAGAGASTGGGTGATTACCAACGTACTCAAAGGGACGTGGTCCCTTGAGCAGGCGGAGCAGCATCTGCAAGCCTGGAAAAAAACCCCTTTAACACAAAAGGAGTATCGAACGATTTTGGACCGTTTACCGAGAGCACCAGAGAAAGCCCTGCCACCTAGGGACCCTGACTTTGACATGGCAAAAAGGTGGCGCGGGATCATTCAGAATGCTGAACTGGTTGGGGACATGCAGTTTTTCCCTATAGTAGCCCCGGTGGTGACCACGGTCAGGGACAGACGAGGTGGGAGCCTCTGGATTGGCAAGTGGTAACAAAGCTGCAACAGYTGGTAATGCAGTACGGGATAAACAACCACCAAGTGCAAGCGCAGCTGAGAGCCCTGGTGAAATATCAAAACTTGGTGCCRAGCGACATTCGCRCCCTTGCCGAACTGATTTTGGGGCCCACCTCTTTGCTGGTGTTTTTGAATAAGTGGCAGGAACTGCAGAAATTRGTAAAAGAAAGCGGAGTTCAATCTACTCATACTATCACAYTYMTAGAAGCGCTTTCTACTACGTATATGATGACTCCCTGTGACTGGAAAGCGTTAATGAAAATGGATTTGACTAACACTCAGTATGCTGTGTGGCTTTCGGACTTTCGAGACAAATGTCCYRYACAGGYRGTTGATAACTTGAATAACGGACAAGGAGTAGGCTATAACCAATTGGCTGGAGAGGGGCTGCATGCGAATCCAGCAACCCGGATGGAATATAATAGAGAAACATATGAGAGGATTGCAAAGTTCGTTTTACAAGCCTTGTGCGGACTGACAGGTACAAACGCTGATTCAAGTTTGTCATTTGCAAAAGTATTACAGGGACCTACAGAACTGTACCCTGCATTTGTTGATTGGTTATATGCAGCAACTGAGCGGCAGATTGAGAATGAGGAGGCTCAGGCACTGTTGCTGAGGCAGCTTGCTTTTGAGAATGCGAATGCTGACTGTGCGAGAGCCTTGCAGGCGATTAAGAACCGAGCARCTTGCACTATTGCAGAGATGGTGCGGGCTTGTCAAAATGTAGGCTCTAAACACCACAGCACTGAATCCCTTGCCGCTGCACTGGCGGCTCAGATGTACGAGCAAGGGGGAACAAAAAAGAAAAAAAAAAAAAAGGATGTTCCCGTTGTGGGGCAGCACCACGCTGGGGGGGGCGCGACGCGGTGGCCACCCCTCAGCGCCAGCACCAGCACCGAGCTGCTGCCCGGCCTCCCCGCCTCCCCCTCCCGCTCCTCCCCCAACAATGGAAAACAACAGTACGTACACAGGAACGAGGGTCAGTACAGGTACTGGAGATGGTGGCCGTCCGTATGGCTTTTGAACTTTGTGCCAATGAACCTGTAAATGTTGTTACTGATTCCTGTTATGCCGCAGGCCYTGTGCAAAGGTTRGAGGCCTCCTTTCTCCRYGAGRTCTCCAATCCATTGCTCTTTGCAGAACTTTATGCTCTTTGGACTCTTATTAATCACAGAAAGCATGACTTTTATGTTTTACATGTACGCTCACACACGGACCTGGCCGGACCCATCACTGAGGGAAATCGACATGCTGATGCTGCAGCCATGCCAGCGGTGGTACCCAACCTTCTAGAACAAGCCAGACTGTCTCACTCCTTCTTTCATCAAAACGCCTGCTCGCTGAAGAGGCAGTTTCAGCTACCCATCCAGCAGGCCAGAGACATYATTTTTGTCTTGTTCAGACTGTCAGTAGTTTGCCCCAATGCCTTCAAAGGAAGGGGCGAACCCTAGARTTTTAAAGGCTAATGAATTATGGCAAACAGACGTTACGTATGTTTTAGAATTTGGTCATCTTAAATATGTACATGTCACAGTCGACACCCATTCTCGATTTTTGTGGGCCACCGCCCACACTGGTGAAAAGGCTAGGGATGTGACTCGCCATTGGCTTGCCTGCTTTGCGGTCTTGGGGGTGCCAACAACCATCAAAAC
>NW_020448553.1:346582-370194 GCF_003343035.1 Apteryx rowi
CTGTTTAGGATTAATTGCTTAGCACAACTTGCTTAGCATTAGTAGCTAAATTTGCTGAAGCCTTAGGCCTCAGGCTATAGCCGCTGCTACGTGCTTTGAAGTAGTCCACCAAGGACRCTGGTGCAGCTGGAAATGATACATCCTGAGAAAGTACAGATAAACTAGCAGAAGCCAGTGGGARCVAARGTTAAGGGTAAGATAGCTTTGCTAAATAAGTAGCAAGGTACAAGGCATGATCGCTGCGTGCGTGATCRGTGCCATGATTGGCTCCCTGTGACATAATCTGCATGGTGATTGGCCTAGCAAAGTGTACGACTGCACAAACATATATAAGATGGGCAAATTGCCGAATAAAGTTGGAATTGAAYCTGCATTCTGTGARTGCGTATGATTCTTTCCCGTCACTCCCGCGGACCGCGACAGCTTCATAAAAGCAGATACCTTCCAGTATAATCATCCAAATTGAGCTGAGGGTGATATCGTAAATTCTGTCCCCATAAAGACAGAATGACAAAGGATAACGATATGAATCAAAAAAACCCCTCAGCTTTCAGTTTACCAAAACCCTGTGAGATTTGGGTTTTTTCCCTCTTGAGTCTTGCCACTCTTGATAGGCACATAATCACCCATGAAGTATAAAAATGAAGTGCATATTTTCAGCGTCATAAAATGAAAGCATTTGAAACAGAAGGAATTAAAAAGACAGCGAGTACACTTCCTGTAAGGAAATTAATTTCTCTTGGTTAGAGCATTGACCTGTCCTTACTGTTCCCTGTAATAGGAACCAAATGCCGATCGCCTGATAATGTTACTGTTCCTAGGCCACCTCATCAGAAACAAATCTTTCCCTGTGTATTTGTTTAAGCAGGCTGATCTTTCTTCACATCCTGAGCTGACAGTTTTAAGTGGCTCTTTTATGACTTATATACAGATAGAGACTTTGGGTGGGATTCATCTCCCCTAATTTCGGATGGCTACAGCAAGAGACCTCCATCAGACCAAGTCATCCTGACCTCCTTATATATTCAGCTGAGAGAAATAGGCACCTTCATGGCCTGCTTTAGGATGGGATCACTGGATCTTCTGATGCTTAGAAGGGATTCTAGCTGTCTAGTTCAGATGAAGAAGACTTCTCTGTTTACTTTGGTGAAAATCTACTTGTTTTCTGCCATTCTACAGATTTTAGAAACAAAGTGCTCCTAAGCAGAAAAGTGAACTTTTTACAGAATCAAAATTTCCTGAAAAAAAAAGAAGACAAAGAGCTTGAGGCAAGTGCTGGAGAGATGCGTATCTTTGCATCACCAAAAGTGACTGAATTTATTTAAAAGACTAGAATGGTAAGTGATATGTTTAGCTTTCAACACTTCCAAAGGAAAGAAAATAGGAAGATCTGAATAAATATATTCAAGAGTATACATATAATGACTTGTAGTGTTGGTGGCAGTCATACTATAATAAGAGGAAGAGTGAGTGACAGCAAATCTTTGCAATGACATGCTTCAATTTTGCATGTCATGACATCCTTAAAATGATACTCACATCATAAGTACTATATGAAATCATAACTTTAATAGAAAATAATGAAATTATGTATTTCAGGAAATGAAATATGAAGTATTATATGCTTCACTAAGCACTTATTTTCCACATCCAACAAAAAGTAATAGTGCAGAATAATTGGCATCAGTTTCTGAATATCTTGGGAAACCCTGAAATTGCATCAAAAATTCCTGAAATGAAAGCTTAAAAAATTGGTTTGACAATTCAAGGAAAAAAGTTAAACTTTCTTTTTTGATATTTTTCTTTGGTACTATTTCATAATAGTTATTTGTCAAAATCTTTTCCATTTCAACCAATCTCATGAAAATGGCAATTCACTGAATTCATCCAATCTGAGGACAGCACAATTTAATCTGGGAGCAGACACACCAGAGAACTTTATAGTGAATCTATTCAAAAATGAAGAACAAGAAGATATCTCAATTTGTAAGAAGTAAATGGTGAGCCTAGCTGCACAAATTCTACAGTGATTTGATAAGACTTTTACTTTGTAATTTTTGCTTTTGTGATATCCATTATCCACTCAAGATTTGAACAGACTACAAAATTATTTAGAATCTTGAAACTCTCATAGCAACTTCTAATATAACATAAATGTAAGGTCAAGATGTGCTTCAGATGCTTGGGTTTGATCTCAGCTATCATCCATTGACTATTCAGGTTCATTAGTTAAACTACAGAAATGTCACTGAAGTCACCTTATAAAAAACTGTCCAGGCAAGTTGAATGTCAGCTCTTGTCTGAAATTGTGACATTACTAAAATGCTTTATATAAGGGTACTTTTGGTCATAATAAAAATTATTTCTGTCCACTGAGACGGTTGTGGCTCAATGGTACATAGTTTTACATGTACAGAACAAGATGGATAGTTTCTGTTTTCACAGGTTGCAGAGGAATAAGTTTTATGAAACCCAGTATGAAGATCTTATGTAGAACCTCTTCAGTGTTTCAAGTAGCATATTTTAAAATAATTAATTCATAAGTAACTTAGTATCATTTGTGATTTTTGATGATATGAGATCAATATGTTTATGTTCCAAACTCAGTGTTTCTTTTTATATATTAATACAGCCCCTAATTTGTGGATGAGGGGGTTAATTCTACCCTAATTACCTAATTGTCTACCCATGCTGAAACAAGTAAAGCAGAGGCTGTGCACTTGCCTGCAAAGGGGTGGGATTTTTGACCCTGCTGTACGCTAGAAAGCTTTTGGACCATTGTGCAAATTATAGTATAATGCAATACTCCGGAAGAAATAATTATACCTAGCCTCTATAAGCCACAAATTGCACACCGAAATCTTGAGCCTTTTAATTTGGTCACATATAATGTATGAAACACAGTTCTTCTGAAACTAATGGAACCAGAGGGAACATTATGGTTATAACTCTCTTAATATATTTTTCCATTTAAAAAGTGGGGTCAGATTTGAACAGAGCAAAAGGATGAAGTATGATTTAAGTGCTAAAGACCAGCACACAGGATAATATGAACTGAAAAGCATAGTTAGCATAGCTCTGCAGTGCCATTGGTGTGTGCTTGTCTGAATATCTGCACTGTAAGCAGGCACTTCAAATGCAACATATACATTACCAGTATTGCTGTTAATACCTCATCATTTGCTCTTTTTTGCAAAACCTTCAGAACAGGTACAACGTAATATTACTGTGTGTGTGGCAGGGCAGAGGTTCTTCATGGTCCTGTAAACAATTTCTTTAAAATAAGACATGAAAAAGATGCTTTGTTTTGTTGTGGCTAAATAGGATTCTGATTAGTTATGAAGTGATACAATTTTCAGGTTTTGTGAGTATCTTTTCTTTTGATGTCTTTGCACCTGAACACTGTAGCAGGTTCCTGTGTTGAAAGAATTGGGGGCTAGATTCTCATTCATTTAGTAATATTGAGTAGTATCTTATTTAGTCATTAGCACCTTTTTATTTTAATAGCAATGTTTGAAGAATGAGGTGCTGCGGTCTGGTCTTCTGCAAGTGGGGATGCTTTCAAGCTTCTGAAAGTGTTAAAAAAGCAGTACTGATTCAAACAGGCACAGGACATACAGGCAGCACAACATAATGACCTCTGAAACTAAAAATGTGTGTTGTTAACATGACGTGTGGTATATATAAAATGCTACTAAACCAAAAGGTAACTGAAATTTCCATGCAGTAAAAACATTTCTGTGATATGTGATTTTTAAAACAGTACAGTGAAATATGCCTGACATTTCACTTCCTAAGACAAAGGAGGGGAAGAACCAGAAGTCTGCGCTTCACAGGAGAGGCAATGTCAAGAAAAATTCAGGATATTCCATTTCATTCTCACACATGTTGAGCAATTAATCCATACCTTCAGCATAATGAGAGAAATTAGGAAGCAGAGAAATACAGAGGTTTAGAGAAATCAGGGGTTCTTAAAACATTCTCTGAAGCTCTATATATGTGCTTCAGGCCTGCCTCCTCTCCGTTCTCTTGTGCTGGTATTGGAACTCATCTGATCCACAGTATACCAGTTCATGGACTTAAACAATCAGAATAATTGCTATTTTCTTAAACTGGATTACTCCAGGATGAGACAAGCATCAGTGCTAGCACAAAGGAGGGAAATGGGAACAGACAGGTAGGGATGAAGGGTGACGAGTAGGTAAATTAAGATGAAACTGTAACATAAGTGAAAATTAAGACAAAAAATTGAAACTGGTATATTTTATGTTTGCAATTTGCTTTTCTTTAGTAATTGTGTCAAGAATAAAATCTTATTTGCATTTTAAGCTTTCTAGTGGTAAAGTGAACTCCTGTGAAGCTGACAGATACATGGCATGTTGCTTCCCTGAAAGGAATGAGTGCAGCCACTGGGTCTGAAGGGAGAAATGCTGTGACTGCCTGCAGAACAACGCAGGTATGGCAATCTCAGAAGTCAGGTTTCCCATCACATGGAAAAGATGCCTGGAGTACTGATAACACTATGTGCCAGAAGAGAAGTCTTTCTTCATGGGCAGATGGCAGTCTAGGAAGGGGCAGTGACATGGCATAAACCTATACTGGCATAGGGATATACTAAGCAACCATTTGCGCCATATTGCCAATTAACCTGAGTCGTGCTTTATTCCCATCAAAGCAAGATGGCAATAGCAATTTTTGAGAGTTTTTTTCAATCTTTTTGCTGTCGTTTTGTTTGCCACTGGTCAGAAAAACAAGGCAACAGGGAGCACAGTGATAAAGAAAACTAGGGCATTTGAGCTGCAACATCAGAACAAAGCAGTCACTGGGAACACTGGCAAGCAGATGGAAAGATGGAAAGAACTACCTAAAGGAAGTATGCAGGAAAACTTCTTCCAAGGGTCTAGACCTTAATCCAGACATCAGTGGTCAGGAACCCTAAATCCAGACCTTCTCTAACCCCAGCAATTGTCCCAGCAGGTACCGTACTCAGCAGGTACTGAGCAGAAACCAAGCCCAAGGGGCTGACCTTGCAAAACAACAGCCCTCCTCGTAGGGTAGGTCTTGCTGTTGGCATCCACAGGTTTCAATGAAATGTGCCTTTTCTACAGAGGAGAGTGCATCAGGGAGTTTTTAACCTGTCTTCAAAGGTTATGTATCATTCACTGAGACATGCAAAATGGTTTGTCTGAGTCCAGACAGTAAGGCAAAACTTTGACAGGTTTTAACAAAATGATAGCAGAACGAGTCATGGATTATAAACTATTTAAGATGGCTGTGTTGAACAGTAGTGTCTTGTTTGAAACTCAGAGACCTCAAAAAATTAATAGTTTGAATCATGTAGATCTCCTCATAAACTGGATGACTTTTTAGAACATGACTAAAAAGGGTGAAGATTAAAATGCATTAGTAAACCTAATTGCTGTGGATCAAGTCTGCAAGGCTTATGACAATGATGTGAAGAAAGAAGCTTGAAATAAAGCCTTGAAAAGTCAGCAGTTGACTTTTCTGTGCATGAAAATTAGGACTCCTCAGTGAGTAAAGGGCTGGGGTAGGGCAGTGCCTGGCGATGGCCATCTCACAGGGCAGGAGAAGGACTCTCCTGGCAGTCTCTGTAGTGCCCCTCTGGCAGGAGACAAATGTGGAGAGAAAGCACATGATAAGCCCATATTGTCACAGTGGCACAGCTGGCAAAGATTTGTGCCCTGTTTGCCAGAAGATACTGACTCATATTCCTGACTGCCATTAGCTTGTATGGCCAATTTATTGTAACCTCTCAATGTCTGTTTTCTCCATCTGCTGAAAAGCAGTTAATTAACAAATCAACTATAACTCGTTCTATGCTTTAAAAAGCTAATATGGTATATACATATCAAATAATACTAGTAACGTCCTTTGGTATACTTTATAAAACTTTTCCTAATATAATAATAGGTTTTGCCTAGCAAAGGACAAGGGTGTCCTGTTAGCTAAAATATAAAATTTCTCCCAGGAGAACAAGGCTTTGGAAGCAAAATGTCCATTTTAGAAAGGGACAAATGTTGGAAATTTCTCCCTACCAAGGAGTTAGCAATGCCCAAAGTAGATGTTTCTAGCTTTTGAAGCAGGAGGTGCATGGATTCATTAATTTCAGACATAAAGCTTGCCTGCAGCTTTCTCCCTTTTCCCTCTTCCAAATAGTTCCTATTATGTCACCTTCTGCTGTGCACTGAGATCCAGCTGTATCTGATTCCAGTACTCCCTTCCTTTTGGTTATGGCCTTTCCTTTAAACAAATCATTTTCATTTCCAAGGCAAAAATGTTTTCACCAAGGCCAGTACCAGTAGATTCCAAGTCACTCAAGAGGCCTCATGTTTCTTTAGGCAAAATTCTCTTCAAATAGATTTGTTCTCCTGAGTGAAAATCAGAAGAACCAATACTCAGTTAGATGTCRTTATTCACATTTTCTTTTCTCTAGATACCAGCCTGAAGTAGTTTTACCATAGGATAGCTATTTTTCAGGTAGTTCTTTTTATCTGAATGTTTTTTCAAGTGCACTTCTACTCTGGTGATAAATATATCATAAATGACACTTTCTTATTCCTCAGTTCCCTCCTTTGCATACATTTGGTGCAATGACTCTTTACTGAAGTGGTTAAAATACTGTTACAGCACTTCACTATTATCTGCACTGCAGAGCTAACCCTTCTGTAAAGACTTTGTGTGTGACAAAGAGAACTCTTTACTGTGGTCCAACCCAGGCTGTTGACCCAGTGAAATCAATGAGGACATAATTTATCCTGCTGAACTTTTAGTACCAGAGATAATAGATGCAAAATAAAAAATCTAGCCTGGCCTTCAAATTCAAGGTTGCGTTCTGGGATTAATGATTAATTGCAAACTTGACAAACTTCACCTGGAAATCATGGAAAATATGACTATATATTTATGGACAATTTTCAGGATGAGATTTTAAAATCCAAAATTTAGTCCAACTCTGCTCCTGTAGAAATCAATTATGAAACTCTCCAGGACTGTGATGGAGCTAGAAACTAGAGCTTTTAAATAATTCAGTCATCAACCTTATATTCCACTTATATTCCTGTGTTAAGACCTAATACATGGATGTAAATTTTCATCTACATCCTACATTCATCTTATCTTAAATTTATTTTATTCACTTTGTTAGACTGTTGTCTAATTTTTAAGGCATAGTTCTTAAAACACCTAAATGTGAGCATAATCTCAGGGTTGCAGTACAAAGAAATTACCTTACTTTCTCCTATAAATTGCTAACTGTTTTAGTAATGATTTTTCTTACATTCGCAGTTTTAAATATTACTATATTAGTAAGTACTATTTAATATTTAAGTATTACTACTAAGATTAATTAACAAGGAGTATGGTAGTTGAAAGAACATTAAGAATGTAATGGAATATATTTCCTTGTGTACCAGCTGGGATAGTCTAAAACTAGACAGCATGTACTGTCAGGGAACTGTGCCTTGGCCATGATCTCTGTGATATTCCTAAAATATAGGAAGAGATGGCCAGTGTAGCTTTCCATGTGTGGAAGAGAGGGGATTGCATCCAGCTTGCTAGGGCTAGCCACAGCATGGGCCATCACTATACAAGATTCTGTGCTCTCTGGCTTTCAAATATTATTTTCCTCAGAGAAACCAGATTGATATATAAAAGATGACACGCATTTTTTAAATAGTTCCTCATGCAGAACTTACTCAGATTTCACGATTTTCCTCCTTTTCCTTAGAAACTCTTAGAAGTAAGAAAATTGCAAACTTATTGAGATGCCTGGTGAAACACATCTTTCATGAGATTTTTTTCAAGCTAATATGACCTTCTGCCAGTGAACATGACTGAGGACAGAGACAGGGGAAACCTGGTAACTGATAGGAAATATCCCCGTAACGGATGAAGAAGTAAATGAATAAAATAATGAAGTGTTAAGTCATACAAATTGTTTCTTTGCCTGAGTGAAGGGGGAAATAAAACATGACTTGATATCTGACAGACTAGGTCACTTTGATGGCATACTTCGTGAGACCTACTGTTCTAGCAGAAGCTATTTGATTCCGTTTATAAGGTAATGTTTGTTTTAAAAGATCTGTCTCACGTTTGTCTGTTATGCCTTTTTAGCATTTATCTAATGCCTAAACCTCCGAAGTAATTTTATTGTCACAAAGAGTGTGTAGAAGAGGAAAGAAAACACCCACTCCTTCCTCCCTCCCTTCCTTTTTATTGTATTATTTGCTTGTTTCTTAGCCTCTGTCCTTCATTTCCCTTTTTGTCAGCTCTTTCCTGCAACAATTTTTCTTCTTTCTGGCCTGTGTATGTGTGTCTGCATATTTGTATAAGCAAGAAATGACAAGGGAAGAGATTTTTTCTTCTTTTTTTTTGTAAAATAAAGTGGTGTCTTCATGCTATTCTTTGGTAGTGAGATCCTGTCTGCCAATTAGAGAAAAGAAGTGACCTGTTTGCCATGTATGAGAACAGCTAAAACATTTTCTTTGTAGTATTTAGCATCCAAGAGTAATAGGGAAAAGGACACACAAATATAAGGTTACATGGTTATGTTTAGTGGAAATTTCTCTGCTTTAAAAATAGAAGAGACCACACAGTCTGCCATAGGTGTTTTCCTTCCCTACTTCCCTGCAGGAACCTGAAGAGAAACCATGTGCAATGGTCTGCAGACTGTGAGCAGCATGGAAATGGTTTCCTTCTCCATAACAAATATTTAAGCATGTCTGGGTTTTATTTTTATTTTGGCAATTTTCAGTGGTAAATATTTATTCTAAACTGAAAAGCAGGGTCTGTGATGGTAAGTTTTGTGCTGCTTCAATGCCACCCATACTTTGATTCTATATTCAACATAGCCTTTAGTCCTTGAAGCCTTTCCATACTGTGGGGTAGTTGTATAAGACTTTTCTTAAACTTGAGCTCAAACCAAAATACAGTTTTTCAAGGAACTGAAAAACACACTGGAATGCATGAATATTTCATCTGTAGACGGTCTCTATTCATCTTTGCTTCAAAGCAAAACAAAACCTCTTGGCTTCCTCCTTGTATTCTTCCATATAGAATGGGAACTCTGTCTTAATTTCTGCAGGACTGTGCAGTATATAGCGTCAAAGAATTGCCATTTACAGTGATATCGAAACTCCTGTAGTGCTGCACTTCCTCTGCATTTTGCAAGCTCTAAGCTGCCCTGTCTGCCTGCTTTGCAGAGGAAATGGGGCTGCAACTTCATCTGCAAATGTAGAAACAGTCACAGCATAAGAAAGTTGCTGGCCAAATTAGCTGTGGTTTGTGGTGTGTCTTCCTTTGCTTCAATTTTATGTCACTCTAATCCTACCCACCTTGCCCATGTAAAACTACACTCGGTAGAGAGCTTTGGGCCTGTATCAGTTGTTTATCTATGACTCTAGTCCTTTTTCTCCACTAATGAATTAATTTCCAAGCCTATTTTATATGTAAACACAGACAAGATGCTCTCCTGGTATTAATTACTGTAACTTATTTGATTTAAAAGAGTTATGGCTTTTGTGTAAGAAAAGGAATTAGCTGGGGCTAAGATGTGTTTTATGCTTAGAAAGGGCATTCCCTTTTGCTTATAGTAATTTGCATAAATAATTGTATACCCTGCCTTCATCTGTGTTATGTCACCTGTACGTCCACTCTCTGCTGGATTTGGCTCTCCTGCAAAATAAATCACATGCTTTTACTGGCACAGTATGTTAGTGATATACAACGGAATCTTGAATATTTCTTACCTGTTTTCAAACAAAAAGTAGCTAAAACCAATGTGGAACACACTAATAACCAATTAGAAGCTATTATAAATCACTACTTAGATGTGTCACTTATCTAAATTTAAAATGGTTTGTACTGTATGTCCATATTTTTACTGTCTAGAAAAAAATACGAGAAACTCCCTTCATTTACAGTATTTTTCAAGTGCTTTAGCACTTGGAAATGACTGACCTAATGAGAGTTAATGTCTTTAGCAAGATTGAAGGCTTTTTTTTTTTTTTCAAAAAAATGAAGAAGATAATATTTGAAGTGTGTCTGTTGTTTTGTGAACATCCATGAAGTGCAATGGTTCAGCAGCACGCAGTAAACCATATTTGTTCTATGGCTATTTTTATGGTGCATGTATTGTGTCTTAGACCTTCCTTGTACCCAAAATCACCTGATATCCAAATTTTTAGATTTAAGTCCATGTTCAGGCACCATCTGTGAGTGACCTGCAGAGTAAAAGAAAAATCTTGAAAACACACTATCTGCAGTATAAATGGTGCTGGCCCTAGCCCTCGCCATAGTCCTCCTCACCAGTCCTCCACCACACAACCAATAATTTTTTGTAGTGACATAACATGATCAATTTGGAGCAAGCTGATCAGGCTCCTGCCTAGAATAGTTCTTTTTTCACTATGCAACTTCTGGAATTCTCCAAAGCTGAATTCCTAGAACTTTTCATGCTTCTCTAGTGAAACTGAGAGAACCTAAAGCTTGTTAGCTCTGATAACAAATGTATGAGATGTGTTGCTGAAGACTGGTATGAAGTTTTCAGTGACATTGTATTATGATCAAAGCTTTGTCTGCACACTGGTGACATTGCTTTAACAACACTATAATCCCTACTAATTCATCTCATACCAGGACTCTGGTTACTGACACCAAACGACATGTGCAGACTCAGCAGTATCTTACCATCCCGACGATCACCAGGAAATGCCACCTCACTCCTAACACTTACCAGAGAAGACAGCTCACACAAGGAGGTGACTCCTCAGCTCTGGAATGGCGATGATTATTTTGTTTAACCTTCTTTTTAACACCAGAACGGGCAAAACACTACAATACTCTTAGGGCAGAGGATGTCATATTTGTACAAAGGTGCACCAATGGTGTAGCTTCTTCTGATAAGAACAGGAAATAACCTACCTTGCTGGTATAATTGTTTAGTATAAACAACTGCAGTCACATTGCACTTGTATGTCTACTTAGGTTAGAAATTACCTTCCTAATTCAATTATTGCTACCATTAACAAACAAGAATTGTATAGACCAGGCCTGATACATATGTATTTTCAAACAAACATTTACATGAGGGAACAGTTTTAGTAAACTGAACCCACCCATTACCACTGCTTCACATAAAATACACTGGTCTTGCAGCTTTCAGCAGCCTAATCTTATCAGCCATGAGTCCAGGCACAGGTTAACATCACATTACCATATAGCAAAAGCCTTTTATGTCACTAGAACCTCTTTCAGCCTTGTGTCTAATTACCTATTACAGCATTCCTGCTTCTACTGCTCTCATGAAAAGTGAGTTTCATTTTCTCTGAAGTCCTTTAAGTTTTTACATAGTACTTACAAAGTAATTAAGGTGAACACATTTTTCTTCATACTGTTTCATTTCCCCCTTTCTTATTCTGGTGTTTACCAAGCTGATTATTTGCATTTATTGTATGGACAATAATATTTTAAATGTCTATTGACATCAGGAAAGATTTTTAGTAATTAAAATAGATATAAGGAAGTGACTTTGCCTAATTTCCATTTTCTCATTGGAAGAGTATTTCTTGAAAAATGTGTATTTGTCATGCAAATTAAAAGAACCTGAGGCAAGATTGGTTTTAATTAGGGTAAAATTCCTCTAGCAGAACTCTATCATAATTTACTGAAACCTAAATATTGCAAGTTTTTACATTAAAAGATAAAATTTCTTTAAAAGGAGAGACCTGATAGATTCTAACCCTCTTGTGGTATATTAGGGTCACATTTGCCAATTTTATATGGATTGACTATATTGATTCATACACATTACAAACGAGCCATAAAGAAGAAAGCAAGCAAACTTCACATCCATCTTCAAGAAGGACAAGAAAGAGAATCTGGAGAACTACAGGCTGGTCAGTCTAACTGCAGCCCCTGAGAAGGTTATGAAGGTTATGCAAATTCTTCTGCAAGCCATTTCCACGAGCAGGAAGGATATGAAGGTGTTTGGGAAGAGCCAGCACAGATTTATCAAGGGCAAATTGTGCCTGACCAACCTGATTGCTTTATGTGAAAAAAGCCGTTCTGAGACACCTTGCTCTGTGGTTAAGGGAGGAGCAGGGAATGTGATATACCTTAACTCTGGAAAGCCTTTTGATACTGTCCCCCATTATAGCCTTAGAGCGAATTCAGTGAGGTATGGACTGTGTAAGTGGATGATAACAGGTAGAAAATTGGCTGGACCACTGGGCTCAAAGGGTTGTAATCAGCAGTATGAAGCAGAACTGGCGACCAGTTGTACAAGTGGCACCCCTCAGGGATTGATAGTGGGGCTAATACTGTTTTATGTCTTTATTAATGACCTGGATGATTGTATAGAGTGCACTCTCAGCAACTTCATAGACAAAATGAAATTGGAGGGAGCAGCTGTTATGCTGGAGGACAGGGCTGCTATTCAGAGGAATCTGGACAGGCTGGAGAAGTGGTCTGACAGGAACCTCATGAAGTTCAGCAAAGGCAAATGAGATCTAGGATCCTATATCTAGGATGGAATAAGTGGGCTGTATTAGCAAGAGTGTAGCCAGCTGGTTGAGGGAAGTGTTTATTCCCCTCCATTCAGCACTTGTGATGCCATATCTGGAGCGCTGCATACAGTTTTGGGCTCCCTAGTACAAGAAAGGCATTGACAAACAGGATTGAGTCCAGTGGATGGCCACCAGGATGGTTATGGGGCCAGATTAACTGAGGAGAGGCTGAGAGACCTGCACTTTTCAGCAGGCTAAGGGGAGATCTTACTGATGGCTCCAGCTGCCTAATGAGAAGGCCTAGAGAAGACAGAACCAGCTTCTTCTCAGAGGTGCCCAGTGATAGGACAAGCAGCAACAGACACAGGCTGGAACATGGGAAATTCCTATTTGATATTTGGAAAAATGTTTTCCCCATGGGAGTGGCCAAATACTGGAATGGTTGCAGAATTTCCATCCTTGGAGATTTTGGAACTTGACTGAACAAGGTCTGAAGTAAATGGATCTAGTTGGACCTCCTTTGAGCAAGGGGTTGGACTAGATGGCCTTCAGAGGTCCTTTCCAAGGAAGATTATTCATGAAACACTGGTTATAATTAAAATGTATAAGTCTGTTTTCAGTTCACAGTGATTAATGTATAAGTAGGAAAAGAGAAACTGGAAGAATACAAAGAAAATTTGTCTTTTCACCTTGCTTATTTGAGTACATAAAGCTTGCAGGAACTTGGAAAAATGGAAATCAGTTTTTCCTTCTAAGGGTGGTAGGCAACTGTCATGTCATTCCTATTTCTACAATCCTATCCAAAGGCGTTTCATTGTCCCCCATAAAATGTGTGGTGAAATGGTGACCATATGAGCTCTTTAACATACATAGGGCCAGATTTTAAAAAATATTACTACTTTTAGATGCCATATAGAAGCATGTGAGACCTTATTTTCAGAAGTACTGTGTGACCAGAGCTTCAAAATTCTGGTAGTTGTCAGTGCTTAAAGTCTAGATACCCACTGTTTTCTGTTCAAAATGGAGTCATTCAATATTAAAGGATGCTTTAGTAAATTGAGCATTGAAAACTCAGTATTTCATTTTTCCATGACTTTCACAAGCCTTTTCTAGGGTTAACCTAACTGACATTAGTGGAACTCTTCAATGTGTCCAGAATAAAAATGCTAGAAATTCATATAGCAAAACAGAATGAGAACAAAAATATAACCTTCTCTTAAAACAAAACCCCTAGCAACAGTGGCAACAGTCTAAATTAGAACATGTGGGAACTACGGTAGTTCTTTAACAGTTCTTCAGCTATCGTAGTTCCTGTGATTAACCACAGTAAGCCAGAAACTCTAAAATGGTATGCACTAAGGAAGTTGTATTGCTGAGCTAGAACTTGAAAAGGCTGCTCAAGAGCTGAAGCAGGAAGGAAAATCGCTCTGAAATTTTACAAATAATCAGAATACACTTAGGGAAAATGAACTTAAAATAATTTTTACCAGATAAGATGAGCTCTCCACCAAACTTAAAGATGTGGAATTAAAGAAAGTAAATGCTGTATTTTATTTCTTAATCTATTATCAAAATGTGTGTCCTTTTATGTTTTAAAGATTAATAAAACCAGATTCAGGAAACCAAAAATCTTTTCAATAAGAAAAAGAGCTTATTTTGAAAAAGATCAGCTTTTAGACAGGCACAAAAGTAATTAACAGATTATTCAAAGTGACATTTATTATCTGATGTTGGTTGAAATACCTTTGAGACTGAAGAATAAACAAGATGGACATGCAGAATGTCCTCCTTGAAATGACATGTATTTGATAGCCTTGATAACATATCACACTTTTATAGTGAAATCTATTAATTTAGATCTCTTCACTAGAAGCATATTGTTTAAGGTCTAGTTTCTTCTACTATGAGCAAAGATTAGATAAACAGACTCTCCAAAATATCCTGTGAAGAGCTGAGAATGCTTTTCCCTACCCTCCCCCAAACCTCAGGCTGGAGAAAAGGTACACAGGAACAGGTCTGCAAGTTCATAGCTGATTACATCTGATATTTACAGGAATTTGGATCCATAGAAAGACTTTAGAAAAATCTCACTTACTCTGGGAAGCTGCATATAAGCAACTTGCAAATTTGAACTGTAGTCATTGCAAACCTAGAAAGRGTTAAAAGTCTTCACTAGAGAAAAAGGAAGAGGCTAGCCCTTAAAGACTATATAAGCTGCAAAAGCTGGCAGTTGTGGCTTGTTAAACTGCTGGGAGGTGGAACTGACAGCTGTGCTGCCTAAGTGGGGAAGTCATAAAAGGGAAGCAGAGGGCCCCAGAGGGAGTGGGATAGTTGTGCTTTAGTGTTTCCCTGGCTAGGGGAAATTTACTCCATTTGAACTAAAATGGACCTTGCTACTGCTAGACACTGATCACAGTTAGTCTTTTAGTTGGCTGGTTTATGGAGAGTTGAGCAAGGTGAAAAGAATCTGTCCTGGCTTCCACCGCGTTTAGAATTCTGACTAAAGAAACTACTGCTGGTAGTACTAATTTCCTAAGCTTAGATTGGAGTAGATTTTTTGACTTTTCTGCATTCAAAAAAAAAAACCACTTAAATTTTAAACATAATCTCCAAGTGGGGCTGATGAGTCTTTTTGCTGGCCTTCAATTATGGACTATCCTTCTTGTTGAGGAACAAAAGGAAATTAGTAATGCTTAAAATGAAATGTCAGAATTATTTCTGCTTAAAAAGTTATTACATTGACTTTTTGCATACTAGTTCTGTAAATTCTAACAATTTAAATTTTGTTGTTTAAATTGTTCCAGAGATTGTCTGAAATCCTCTGTAATGATATAAAATACTGTGAATCCTGTAACTCTTAATGGCACATCTGAAAACTGGCAGACAATGCTTTTTGCCTGTAAACATATGTAGTTAGTAATCCTTTCCACATACAGACTGTATTTGTCCTTCTGAATACAGAGCAATTAACTCTGCATTTTTAAGTACTTGGAGATACTGGTTTTCTATTCCTCCTTTTCTGCTTTATAAATGAAGGGAATTCTTTGTCTTCAAAATATGGTCTTATATATTTTTAAAATTAATAATTTGTTATCCTTGTAGGTTTCATGCTCTTGTAGAAAATTAACTTCAGATATGATTTATTTTTATCATGTCTTTAAGATGTGTTCTTAAAACAAAACAAACAAACAAAAAAAACAGTATTTTAGAACTACAGGCTAGATTTAAAGTAACCCAGCTTGGCTTGAAGTGACATGTGCCCAGACCAATTTATAGAGTAATGGAACAATTTATGAGTCTGCCTTAGCTGAAATTAGTTTCTATGGCAGTTGGCCCAGGGAAACTGTAGGCCTTCTGTTCTTTGCAGCTGCAGAAAATAATTGTAAAGGGAAATGTTACCTTCCAGTAGCTAGGCTAAAACTTACTTACAAACTATGTGATGTCCCTTTCCTTAAATGCAGAGACCCTAACTCACCAGTTCAATTGCTCTTGATGACCAGTGAAACAAAAATTAAGTCATTCATATACATACAGAAAAAAATGTATCAAATTAAAGTGTTACACTGAATAATGCTAAACAAAACTTTATAGCAAGTGTCAATAGGAGCAAATAACTTTTAAAAGCAAGTTTGCTAGTCATGGTTAATCACAGTCTTTTCTTGAAAGGCAAGATGAGAGCTTCCTCCCTTGTTCCAATTTAGTCTAACTATTGATGAGGTCAGTCAAGGACAGTCGTTCCTTAGCACAGTCTTGTTAGATCATACTCTTTCTTCCTTCTCCCCTGTCCATCAACTCCTAGCTGAGAGCATCTTTCACCAGATGTGGGAAGAAGCAGAAATTTTAATACCAATGGCAGAAAAAAACTGATGCAGACAGGACAAAAAAAAAATGGTTTCCCCCAAACCTATTCTGAGACTTGTTACAAGCCAAGAGGATCTTCCTTTCATTCTCTACTGAAGCTGCTAAATACCACTCAGTGCTACTAAGAATAGTAGACTACTTCACTGGAGGCTGAGCACATTCTGTGCTTGCAAAAAGATCAGCTTAGTCCACTGGTGATATTGCACATATTTTAAAAAGTTTCCAAGCACTGTAAGTTGACCCTGACTGTGCTCAGCTATTCAGTCCATGTGCACTTCAAGAGCTTTGTATTCAGCCACCAAAAAATTCTGGACATGCTAATGGAGTCTCAAAAACTTGTAAATCCATGGGGGGTGAGTTTCTTTAAAGTCAAGCAGGAAGTGCCACTCAGGACTTGATATGTGCAGTAATTCAGAGAATGAATCTCCTCCTCTTTTTTCAAGTACTGTTCTTACCAACACTGTAACCTACAGATTCTGAGCAGACTTCCAAGAGCTAGCTAACAACCAACTGTAATCTCAGAAGATGCTGTATGGCATAATTTGGACCTTCAATTTCCTGTCAGTTCCAGGACTGTCCTCACAGCTTTTAAGTTGGTTTGCTCACAGGTTAAGTGAATCAAGCAGTTTCCCCTGTGATGAAATGTGAATGCAGCGTAGAGATATGTTGCCTGAGAGATCTCTCCCTGAAGGTATTACAAACAGCATTGTTTCAGGTTTGGTTTCAGCTCTGAAGTTTTTCAACACTACCTCAGAAGGTCTTTGATATTCCAACACTATAAATGTCCATGCAACATGAACTCAGATCTGCAACATATATTCAGTGTCATGCTATTAAAAACAAAAAAACAACTGTCTCAAGGAACTAGAACGCATCCTTCATGTTATGGCAGGCTGTATGAATAAAAACCTCCCTTACACACAGACAAATGTCTATAAACCATAGAGGAAGAAAGAGGAGGCCCAGGCTGACAGCTATGCTCTCCAAACGCAGTCAGTCTGTGTTAGAGTGGGGAGAAACCTTTAGTCTGGATGCTGTCTGGAGGGCAGCCTGGTCTACATACTGTTCCCCACATAGTTAGGGCTGAGAGAGAGAGTATCTGGAACTGCACTCAGAAGGCAGCTGGAAAGGAGCTGACAAAGGAGAAAGTAGGATGCCAACAGAATGAGGCTGTGAGACCTTTTTGGTCTGGTCACTGACCTGGGGCCCTGCCTAAGGCTCAGCATGTGGTTCGGGTTTTCTTGTTAGGGTTGAAAGAGAGAGCCTAGATCTGCAGATGGAGTGAAAAAGGGTTGACAGAAAAGAGTAGGCTGCTGAGAAGAAATGGCTAAAATGAGAAGTTGCAGTTAAAGTGGATTTACAAAGAGGCTGCCAAAGGAAAGGGTAGGCTGCCAAGATGACATGGCTACAGAGAGAACTTTTTGGTGTCAGCACTGGAAGGCTCAGCATATGCTTACAGTTCAGTTAGGGTTAGTTGGGAGAAAGATAGAGCCTAGATCTTCTGCTGGAGTGAGACTGGAAAGGGGCTGCCAAAGGGAAGGCTGAAAAGAGAACGTGGCTATGAGAACCTTTTGGTAGATGGCCTTTTCTGAGGCTCAGCCTACAGTCAGGTTTATTTTTAGGGTTAGAGTTAGGGTTGACAAAAAGAGAGTGCCAAGAGCTCCAGTTGGGGTGAGTCTGGAAAGGGGATCCCAAAGGGAAATGGTAGGATGTCAAGAGAACTTGGCTGCAAGAACTTTTTACTGTGGCTGCAGGGCCTTGTGTAAGGCTCAGCCTGTGGTTATGGTTACAGTTGAGAGAAAGAGCAAGCCTAGAGCTGGAAGGGAAGTACAGCCTGCAAATACAATCTGGCTGGAAGATCTTTCTGGCCTTGGCACTGCCTGGGAGGCCTGGTCTAAGGTTCATGCTACGGTTAGATTTATTGTTAGGGTTGATATATAGAAAGAGAGAGCCTAAAGCTCCTCTTGGAGAAGGGGTGGAAATGGGCTGCCAAAGAGAAGTGGTAGGCTGCAAAGAGTAGTTGGTGACAAGATCATTCTGGTTTGGGTACTGAGTGCACGCACTTGGGCAAGGCTCAGCCTGAGGTTTCTTCTTATGGTTAGGGTTAGAGTTGAGAGAAAGAGTGAAGAGCTCCCATTGGACTAGGACTAGAAAGGGATTGCAAAGACAACTTTCCTGCAAGATACTTTCAGTTAGGGCGCTGTCTGGGGGAAATAAGGCCCAACTTTCCATTAGGGTTAGGTTTATGGAAGAGAGAAAGACAGAACCTAGAGCTGCAGTTGGATTAAGGCTAGAAATGGGCTGGGAAGAGAAAAGATGTGGTGCAGGGAGAGCTTGGCTGCGAGAACATTTTGTTGTATATACTGCTTGGGGGTCCTGGTCTGAGGCTCTGCCTCTGGTTAGGGTTAGGGTTGAGAGAAAGAGAGACCAAGAGATGCAGTTGGAGGAGACTTGAAAGGGACTGCAAAAGGAAAGCGTGTCTATAAAAAGAACTTGTCTGCAAGAATATTTTGGTGTGAGCACTGGATGTGGGCCTAGTCTGAGGCTCTGCATATGGTTAGGATTAGGGTTGACAGAAAGAGAGCCTAGAGCTCCGCTTGGAGCAGGGCTAGAAGGGGACTATCACAGGGAAGTGTAGGCTGTGAGGCAAACTTGGCTGTAAAAGCTTTTTGGTGTGGGCACTGGCTAGGGGCCCATGTCCAAGGCTCAGCCTCTAGTAAGGATTAGGCTTCAGTTAGAATTAGGGTGCAGAGAAAGAGAAAGCCTATTGCTGCAGCTGGAGCGGGGATAGAAAGGGGCTTCCGAAAGAAAGGGTGGGCTGCAGAGAGAAATCAGCAGGGGAAAATTTTTGGGGTGGGCATTGGCTCAGTGTCCTGATATGAGGCTCACCCTGTGGTTATGTTTAGGGTTAAGGTTGAGAAAAAGAGAGAGCCAAGAGCTCCAGTTGGAGGCAACCTTGAAAGGGACTCCCAAAGAAAAGTGTGTGGTGTAAAAACATCGCAGAGAGAACACTTTATTGTGAGCATTGCCTGGGTGTCCTGGTCTGAGATTCAGCATGTGGTTAGGGATGGGGTTAAGACTAAGGGAAAAACAAAGCCTAGAGCTTTGGAGAGGAACTGGGAAACTCCTACTAATTGGAAGTGTAGGCTACAAGAACGTGGCTATGAAAATATTTTGGTGCAGGCCCTGCCTGGGAAGGTGTGGCCCAAGGCTCTGTCTTCAGTTAGGTTTCTTGTTAGGGTTGGGAAAAAGAGAGAGCCTAGAGATGCAGTTGGAGTGAGGCTAGAAAGGGGCTTTGAAGGGTGTAGGAAGCAAGGAGAACTTGGCAGCAGGAACTTGGTGTGGGCACTGGTTGAGGTCCTGGGAGAAGGCTGAGCCACCAGTTAAGTTTAAGGTTAGGGCTGAGAGAAAGAAAGAGCCCAGTGATGCAACTGGAGTAAGGCTAGAGAGGTGCTTTGAAGAGAAAGGGTGAGGTGCAGGGATAACTTGGTTTTGAGAACTTTTTGTTGTGGGGACGGTTAGGGTTAGGACTGAGAGAGTCAGAAGCTCCAGCTGCAGTGGGACTGGGAAGGAACTGCTAATTGTAAGTGTAGACTGCAAAGGAGACTTGGCTGCCAGAACTTTTTGGTGTAGGGACTGCCTGGTGAGACCTGGAACAAGGCTCAGTCTTTGGTTAGGTTTGTTTTTAGGGTTAGGGTAAAGGTTAGAGTTAAGAAAAAAGAGAGACTAGAGCTCCAGTGGACATGGGGCTAGGAAGGGGTTGCCAAAGGAAAGGGCGAGCTGCAAGGAGAACTTGGCTCACAGAACTTTTTGGTGTGGCCACTGAAAGGGGGGACAGGAAAAGGGTCAAGATATTGCTAGGTTCATTGTTAGGGCTGGAGAAAGAGGGAGTGTAGAGCTCCAGTTGGAGGGGAGCTAGAAAGAGACTTTGAAGGGAAAGGCTAGGTTGCAAGGGGAAATTTTTGCTATGGACACAGGCTAGGGGTGGGGTCTGAGGTTCAGTCACCAGTTAAAGTTAGGGTTAGTGGCAGAGAGATTTTATTGTGGGCACTGCTTGGGGATCCTGGCCTAAGGCTCAGAATATGGCTAGAGTTAAGATTAGTGTTCAGAGATAGAGACAACCTAGAGCTTCAGTTGGAGGGGGGCTGGGAAGGGGCTGCCAAAGAAAAGGCTGGGCTGCAAAGAGAACTCAGCTGCAAGACCTTTTGGTGAGGGCATGGGCTGGGGGCTTTCTGGTCCCACACTCAGCCTCTGGGAGGGGAAGGATTATGGTTATGGTTGAGGGAAAAGAGAGGCCGTGGAGCTTCAATTGGAGCATGGCCAGAAAGGGGTTGCCAAAGAGAAGTGTAAGCTGCGAGTGTAATCAGCTTTTTTCTCTGCTAGTGGCCATTCTGTCCAGCTGCAGGTACATCATGGCATCAGTGGAAGCCCTGGGACAGCGGTCCCTGAGGTATATACAGGTACAGGGAGCCATCCTGTCCTCACAGGTTTGAGGAGACTGTGCCAACACAATGCTATGCCAGGAGCTGGCCATTTATAATGGCCTGGCAAACTTAGGCTCCATACTGCATTCCTCAAATCTGTGGCCACAGAAATCAGAAATCCTGATTTCTCCACTGACTGTAAAAGAAGGCCAGATTGATCAGGCTTCTAACTTGAGTATCAGGTGCCTAAAATTGGAGATGATGATCTGTGCCTCAGACCTTGTCTTGAAGACAGCCCAGGCCATTGATTTATTTTAACTCTGCAGTAAAAGTTATGGTCAACATCTTCTGTTCCTCTGATAAAACAGAACCCTCCCTGCTAGGGCTTCATAACTGCAGGAAGGAGCTCTTTAGAATCTAGGCCAGGATGACAAGAAAGCCCTCTGGAAAAAAAAGAGCATTTTCCTTCTTCAGCTTTGCCTTCTCTATAATAAACCTACCAAAATGCTTATTGTATATCATGTATTTATAAACCCAAATGCTTCACTRTATGGATTTCTTCTAGAAAGAAGATAAAAGACAAACATGTGACAGATGTTAGTCATGTTGATGTGTGCACCATTTTAACATGCTCAGACGTTATGTTCTAAGCATAATGTAAGGAATAAAATGGGTAGTGATCTATTCTGAAAATCTGACTTCAAATCTATATTTAGGCATCTAAGCAACCTGCTTTTATTCAGAGGTGCTGTGTATTCAGCTGCTTCCATTGACTGCAGTAGAAATATTGGAATTTTTCTTGTTGCTGAATCTTTTTTCAAGAACAAAAATTACAGTTGAGAAGCTCTCTGTAACTCCTAGATAACTCCTTGCTTTAAAAATAAAGAAAAAAACACAGGGAATGAAACATATCATCTCTGTCTCTCCCCCACTCTCCATAAGATGCAGAAAACATACTATGTAATAAATTCTAATAACCACTTCTGTGCAGAAGGGAGAGGATTAAACATGAAAGATTTGGATTCCAGCATGATAGATAACTTTCCTATTGAGATCACAGAGGCCACAAAGAAACAGAGGATGATACACTCAAAATGGTGCAACAAGTCTCTAAATTTATGAGCACCTGTGTAAGTCTGTGTCATGGTTCTGAGTGCATGTTAATTGCCCTAACCAGCCTCATCTGGGATCCCCATTCACACCCTCTGCTCATGGGCCCAGGAGCTCCACTTACATTCAGGACTGGGCTGAGTTCAGGATTTGGGCTAAGTTCAGGTCCTTGCCTGAGCTATGCTGTAGGTGTACCTGTCTCCAGTCCTGTCTCCTGGGTGYACCTTGGACCTATGTTGTAGGTAGCTTCTCTCCAGTCCTGTCTCTGGCCCTGCTGTCTCCTGGATCTTGTATCTCTGTTGTAGCTTTATCTCTGCTCCTGGCTCCTTCTGCTCCTAACTAGACTCTGTGGATGGACCCTGGACCTGGTCCATCGCATCACCTTGTCTGGGACTCTTGATGGGTGCTGTTACCAGCAGCTGGCTGTGCCTATGGTGTCCAGGCCCTGTGGGGTTGTGCCCTGTCGGTGAGGGCACAGCCTGCACTGGGGTCATCTTCGACTCCTGGTTCATCCTCCCTCACGGAGCAAGCCTTGCTCTTGCTGCTCCCTCAAGATCTGCTCACTTTGCTGAATGATCAGCCAGTGAACAAAGCAAGATCTACAACAGTCAGGTCAGTCTGTATGATTCAGAAGTTGATGGATGATTTATGTGCAGATGATATATGTACTGTGTTATCTGTTTGTATTGACTCTGAATAGTGACTGGAGTTGTCATTAAGGCTCTCCGTTATACAATAAAGAAAAGTGTATTTCGTGTGTAACGTTTCTTCATAAGTTGGGCAGATGTGCCTTGGCAGGATGTCAGTCTGTCACTGACCACATCCTCTGTGGTCATAGAGGCAGTTATGAAATGTTCTAAATTTTTTTCCCTCGGGTATGATTAGGTGAGCATAGCTTATATGGGTGTAATATCTTTAAAGAACAATGAAACTTCAGCATGGAGTCCAGGAGACTGAGTTTTCAGTTTTTGTTGAACACTGACTAAAAATGATACATCTCAGTTCATAGGTTGGAGCTAGGTCATGAAACAGCTGGCAATGTTCTGCTGCAGAATGCCCTTTTCACTCCTAGATGTCTGACAAAAAATTTGAAACTTGAGTGAACATTGCAAAAACTGCACAGAGTAACAATGTGTATGATCAGCTAGATAAAGATTAAGAAGATCCCAGGTTTTGTTTCCAAGTGGATGTGGAGGTAACAGTGAGACAAGAGAGTTGGCTAACTTTGAGTGTTGAGACTTCCCCACGGGAAGGAAGCAGCAGGGAGCAGAGCCGCCTTTTCCCCCCGGCACCGCGTCAGGCCTTGGCATCGGGCGTTTCTCGGGGGCTCCCGCTCCAACGGCCCCCCTCTCCCCTCAGCGGGGGGCAGGGACGGTCCAGCCCTCCCTCACTCCCTCCTTCCTCGCCCTTCCCCACCTCATCCCCGTGTCCTCTTTCTCCTTTCGCACTCATCCCACTTCCTGTCTCCCATCCTCCCGTTATTTCTATTTTCCCCCTCTCCGCCCCTTTCCCTGCTGCTCGACCCCCGTCAGGGCGGTGCGGCCGAAGTGAGGGCGCCGACTTCGCGGCGGCGGGCGCGCAGGCGCGAGCCCCTCACCCCGCCCCCACCGGCGGGGCATGCGCAGTGGCGCCACCGCGCAGAAAGCCAGCCGCGTTCCCGCACCGGCTCGGGGGGCGGTGCGTGGCGGTGCGG
>NW_020448553.1:370924-448634 GCF_003343035.1 Apteryx rowi
GCGGTGCGGCGGACCCGAGCGCCCGCGGCAGCCGCCGTCCTATTGATCGGCGGTGCCGGTTGTTAAACAGCCGGCGAAGCGCGTGCGGGTGGTGTCCGTCACGGCACGGTGCTGCTCGCCGAGCTCGGCTCGGCTCTGCTCCTCTAGCAACCGGGGAGCGGGCACCGCGAGCCTTGCAGACATGTACTGCGGTTGGGGGAAAAAAAAGAAAAAAACATTATTAGCGCTTAACTACGGAAGTTTTTACTGTCTTCTTCAGTGCAGTTTGCTTAAGCAAGTGTCTCTTGATGGTTTTGTGCGTTTGGGGGAGGGGAAGAGGGCTGCTTTTTGATGTGGTAAAACAGCAGAATTACAACAGAATTGCAACCTTTGCTGAGTGCTATATCACTCTGCAGATGATGTGCTGCTATAACTTCAAAGGCTTCAATTTAACTAGATGCAGCAACATCGAACTGTTGCTGGTAAGTGTTAAATTAGGAGCCTGGTAATGAAGGTGTCACATGACTGGGGCATTATGAGGCTCAAGTCACAGCTTTACATCTTTAAATAGCTACCATAGTAGGTTAAAAGTGTAGAGCCCAAAGATCGCCTAAAATCAGATATCAGGGCAGTAAAACCAAAAACTGCTTCTGGTCTCTTGATAGTGCAAAGTCTGCGCTTCCAAATGTTGTTTTCTACATTAGTAGTGTTGGTTGCAGTTGGTTCTGAAGAGCATCTAAGAATAATTGTCACTTGCAGTTTTAGACTACAATTTTTTTGACAGCTTCATAAAATAGGCAAAGTAGTCCTTGGCATCAAACTCAATATTCATTTTGTTTCCTACACGTCTGAATCCTGTTTGTTTTTCTTTGTGTACATTTTAGTAGTTTTGGCCCAAAACCTGAAGTCCTACATCAAGTCTAATCACTGTTAGATCTGTGTGAGGCTACACAATACCTGAAGTAATGATCTAGGGGGAAATACTTTAGCTGTAGGTGTCAATGTGGTATCAGTGACAGAAAAGAAGTCCTAGAGAGGTTAAAGAGTCTGCTTAAGGTAGCCATGTAAGTCAGTCGAAGATTGTGACACAGAATTTGTTTCGAGGTTTCCTGTAGATTAGTTGTAACCAGTGACATTCTGTGTCATGAGCTGATAAGAGACTAGATATTTATCTACTAAACAAAAAATTCTCTAACTGTGGAAGTCTATGATATGCTGTTTGCCAGAACTGRGCTTAAATGCACAAGCTTCTGCTGCTGCTGCTGCTTCTTTAGTGGGACAGAGAAAGGAGCTTAATGACTAGCATTCTTCATATAAAAACTGCAGAATAGGTTTCTTCAGTGAAAGTAAGCAACCTAATAATTACAGGGAAAGATGCTTCTGATGGATAATGTAAAGCTAGGTCTTGAACAGTGAGCAAGCTATCAGTGGTCTCTCTGGGGGACAGGGGAAGTAGAGAAGAGAACCTCTCTGACAGGAATAGATCTACCTGTTGCAACAGCTAGTTGCTACATAATGTTCGTTCTGGAAATATGGCAACTTTTAGAGGGAAGGCCTGTGCCCTTTACAGGGTACTGTGCCTAATAACAAAGTAAATAGTAATGAACACGATACTGTAGTAACTCCTAAGCTCATATGCTACTAAGGAGTAGATAGCTGTTCCAATTCAAGTGTAAGAAAGAAGCAAATTGGTTCATGCACGTAAAACTAAAAATGGTAAACTAAAATTCTGATGGGGGGTCAAAGAGAAAGCTTAGTAATAAAGTAGGTTCAGTTAAATGCAATTTTGTATTATAAAAAGAAAATCGTTGTAAATTTGAATATGCACTATGTGTTTTACAGATGTTCTTTGATTTCTTTACCCTGCTGCAAGGTGTAATCATGAATAATACTTTGGGCACCATTGAAGCAAAATCCCTCTAACTTATTTTTCATGTGCTCTGTTTCAATCTRATGCCTCAAAATCTAAATATCTCTTGTTAGCCAAGAATGCAACATTTAAGTGTTGCAGGCTCCTCTCTTAGAAAAAAGATGCTTACACTGTTGGTTTGCAATGCCTGATGTGTAGGCATTTCAGGCATGTAATGTCTGATGTGCAGACACTTCAGGGTTTGTCCAGCAAATGAAAATGAGCAGTTAGTCTAATTGCAGCAGGCTCTGTTATCACAAATAAGAATTTCTCATGGGAGAAATGCAAAGTACATGCGTGGATTGATTAACAATGGGGGTTAAGGATACTTACATTTTCTTAGCAGAATAAACAGAAATCCATAAAATGTTGGACTAGGAAATAAACACAAACATAGTTCATGATGACAGTAATTCAATAAACTTAGAGCATAGTAGTCAACTGAAAAAAACTTATTGAAGATTGCTTTCTGGTGCTGTGCATATCAACTAACAAGTAAGTAACAGTCAGAGTCCTACAAAGTGATCTGGGAAATAAGCATATATTGAAAAGCCAAATCTGATATGCAGTTCCCATATTTTTGGCACAATATGGCATATAATGGAGAAGAGCACTTGGTGAAGATATAAAAGAAAAGCAGACTTTTCTCCAGACTTTTTAAGTTTTTGAGCATGGGACAGAGTACCACCATACTTCATAGCTGGATTTTGGAGGACTTTCAAATTCTAAACTGAATATGTGACAAAACTCCATGTAAGAGTAGAGTTCTCGTAACTTTCTTGAGCTGTCATCTCCTAGAAGGAAATATGACCCTAGAAAGGGGAATCTAGCAAGGGTAAGCTGCAATAAGGCTTATAGGAAATGTGTGAATTCTTAATGAGAAAAAATATCTGCAGGGAGATGTCTGTTACCTAAAGTTCTTAAAAACCAACCTCTCTCTCAGCTTCCCAGTAACAAGGTGTTAGGAAATTTTTTGGTGGTCTCAATTTTTTTTAGTCAGAAGTAGAGAGACATCTAATGCAAATTCCTGCTTGGCAATACCCTTCAAATTTATTATTATATTTGACTGTATGTGAGGGGGAAACAACATATAAGCAGTATCCAGACTTCTTAAGATGATAATGTGTGCTCATTTTCAAAGCAGTAAACTAGTTTCCTGGTATGCTCAAATGTGCTTCCGATTAAAACTTTCTGYTAAGTGAAAGGGAAAGAAATTGTGTCCCATTTCTTAGATGAAATTCTAGTGCTGTGATGACTGCCGTAGTAGGAAAGACTAACTGTTGGCGTATTTGAATCTTGCAGGCATCTGCATCATTAAGAATTGATCTTATCATGGGGGGGGGGGTTATACTGTATGTCAGAGATAAGCTGTCTGTGCTACTGAAGCAAATATTTGAACTCAGCAGTTTTTGTGACTTAAAGCTATATTTCTAGCTAGTTAACGCAATTGCAATAACTGTAGTTTCAGAGCAGTCCATTACCACTGGCATGGTAAATAACATCCTTATTCTCACCTCTGTATTGTCACCGTTGGTGGATTTCCAGCAACTGGGGGAAGGAAGCAGGGGAAAGAGGATGGCAAATAATTTTTTTGTCTAATGCTTTTGGGAATAATTCTTCCCTCCTTGTATTCTCTGCCAAAAAATGAAGGCAAGAATACATGTTCAGGTTTTACTGATTATTACTATTACTGATTGCCCCAGGTGAGTTTACATTGACAATGAGTCTGTTCAGTCCCAGTTAATAGCCTATTTCTGTTAAAAGTTTGTTAAGAAAGCTGGGAGTGTGTAGAGGAGTAGGCTTGGTCCTTCAAAATATCATCCAAGAATGTAGAAGAAAAGTAATAGAAGTGTGGGTTTTTTGTTTTGTTTTGGTAAGTACTTTGAGGTAAAGAATGGACCTCGCCTAATGCATCAATCATTAAATTTAGGAGAAGAGAATGACTCCCCAACGCAGTTCTCGAGCATACTGTAGAAATTTAAAAAATAAATAAATAAATCCAGACAACTTGGCCTCTAAAATCTGTAATCGCCATCTGTTTCTTGGATGGTTACAAGCTGATCTAAAAATTTATCAGTACCTGTCTTCTCAGTGGCACTTGCCGCCTAATAAGCGAGTGAAACAATAACAACGCATGAATCAAGTGATTTTTTTGTTGTTTTTTTTTCCAACATATTTGTAGAATACTTCAAAAAGTATGCATTTTCTGTGGGTGAAGAATTCAAGAGATTATAAACTCAAAAACCTCCTTCAGCTGCTTATATGAGGCACTGTAAGCCTGATGCTGCTGTTGCACACTCAGCTGTAATCTGGCTTGATCTTTTTAACAAAAGTGGAACAACACAAGTATAATAAATAGTCAAAGGAGTGAAAGCTGTGGAGCTCTTCTATCTGCCAGTGAAACTCCTGGATTCAGTTACCATTACACCTAGAAATGAGGGGGGGAAAAAACAGTGTGACTAGTAAATGCAACTTTTTTCCCTGTTATATATATTAGGATATATTTGATCACATTAGGAAAGCTTTTATATTTCTACAGAGGTATAAAATCTGTGCGTTCTTGTCAGTTTTCAGGGTTTTATTTTTTCCCCAGCTAGTTCAGAATCAGCTTGTGTTAGCACACTTGTTTTTCCCATTGCAAACTTTTATTCAGACAAATACACAAAAATAGCTGCCTTATTCATGCTTGTTCTTATGTTTTAATAGGACAGCAGAGAGCTTGTTAAGTAAATGTGTACCCTCTTAGTTTGAGGCATAAATAATATTTCCTAGTACTGACCTACCTATCTTCTCTCTTAAGAGTTTCCTATCCTGAACAACTTTACATTTAGGAAGATGACACTGAAAGGAGCTTGTTGGGTAAATCACTGAAAAGATGCTGACTAAATTGATTAGAAGCTAGGTTATGCCCTCTCGGATAAAAACTATTGGCTTATATTTATGATCAGTTTCCTTAAAAACCAACAACAACAAAAAACAGCACTTACTGCAAACAATATATCTTCATAAGTTACAGGAGTTGATTTCTTCTGGGCCCATATTTGATACATGTTTAATCATAATGAGTCTATAATGTTGATTCATGGCATTAGCTGTTGTCAGCACAACAGGCTGGTTGGAAACTATCTGAGAAGGGCAGGACTGGTCATCAGTTGTATTGTCAACTGCGTTGCTAGTGTTTACATTAACACAGAACATCACTACGGCAAGTGTGCTCTAATAGTGGCTTTTCAAAATAAGTGAGACAAAGTAAAACTAAAATTATTGATATTTATGAGTGAACTCAAAATGTGTTAACTGTGGACTTGAAAAAGCTCCTTACTAATTGTGTAGTGTAGATGGTAGTAGAGAGAAGGCTCTTTCGAAGAAGCTGAAAGAAACAACACTAAAAAGCATTGATTATAGAAAAGCAGATAATAAAGCAATTAAAACTACTTAAAAATCATCTGTGTGTTCAGCCCTGTTGTTTGTTTATAGGAGGAAACAGAAGAGGAAAAGCTATGTATTAAAAACTTAAAGGGTTCTTTGGGGAGGGAGGGCAGGTGTTAAGCTCTGTGCTGTAGAAATTAATTTCATACTGCTTTTGTGTGCAGGTGGACAGACTCTAGTAAAAATACAAATTGTAAATGTTTATTGTGATTGAATGAAAGGTAGTACATGTTCCTACAAGAAATAAAATGGGAGTGGTGTTTCATGTGAGTGTCTTTCTCTGAACTATTGAAAGGGGAACGTACAAAGCTTCTGATAGGGACAAGACAGGAAGAGCTATGAAAATAGAGCTAACAGTGGTTTCAAAGCTACTTTCTGTAGTTTCCTCCCATCTGCAGAATGAAGTGGTACAAAGGCTGGGCAGTTTTGCCTATATATTTTTGAAACTGAATTTCATTAACCACAACAGGGAGCACTGGACAGTGTTCAGCACCACAAACAGGCAAAACAAATTTGTTTTAACAACCTAACTTATTTTGAGTATCCTGCACCATTGTGCCCACTGGCTAGAAACTGATAGATGTTTATTTTCCTCCTATACTTTTATGGTGACAAACTTTAATACAACTGACTCACCCCATCATGCAGTTTCTGCTGTCTAGTCCTGTTTTCTGCTCTTCCTTGAATACATCTCCTGCCACAGAGTTTCAGAGGCTATCTGTAAATTATGCAAGTTCATGATACTTTWGATTAAGGTGAAGCTGCCTGTTATTTACTGGTCTTCAGTTTAATCCTGTCAGAGCTGAAAGCTCAATCAGAGTTGTAGCCATGCTGCTTAAAGATATCCTGACTTGTAGAAAGGTTAGTCTGTGGTGGTTGTTGTTGAACTATGAGGTTTTAAAGTCTTGAAAGAGGTACACCTCACTCTTCTTTTCTTCTGTTTTTTTAAGTGATTATGAGTGCTGTTGTGGGTCATTGACTCCAGTATGAATTAATTATTTTATGTTTACTCCTTAGTCCTATTTCTGTGTTTTTCAGCTTTTTGTATTTGATGCTTGCTATTTCGATAGCTATCAAAAACCCTGATCTCTCTTCTTCCCTTTTCATTGTGGGTAAAGTAGATGTTACCTTGCAAAATAGCTGAAGCAGTCTAAGAAATTGCTGCCTCAGCTATGGGATGGTAATGACAAACCTCATTAGTTTTGATGGTCTACATCCAGGTATGTAGTGAAATGAGTTAGCTTTGAATAGTTGAGACGGTAACTTCTTGCATCTGATTTGCTATGTGAACATCTGTCTTATCCTCCTACAGCCTGGCTTGTTCTATAGTAAGTTAATTAGTTTTGTGCTGAAAGATTGCTTAACTAGGGTATTCTAAAAATTGTTTGAAGTAACTGAATGCTGTAGTGATGAATGTCACAAAACTGAAATGAAGATAGTAGCTTTCACTTCAAAGAGTAAGTTTGAATACTTTGCAGTACAAACATGGCCATACACCTTTTGGAGTGCTTTTTTTTTTTTTATGAGACTTAGTGAACAACTACTTCATGCACAAGACAAAGTAATTAGTCTAATCCAGCTGCTTTGCATATTTTTAAGTTCCCAAGGCAACCTTAATATTCTTAACACAGTTGTGCATGCATGCATGATCCTTTTAGATTCTAAAAGAAAACCCCCCAAAAAATTCACTTATGTGGCATTATTAGAAAAGCAGAGAAGCTCCTCATTAGGGCTAATTTACAGAACCACCTTGCAGCCACTTGAGCTGACAGGCTTAATCTTTCACTTTTCCTACTCTCACTTGTGGTGTCTCACAGTTATGTTCTATCTCTTCTCTCACATAATCCTGCTATTCCTGAGTTTGCATCTTATCAATCAAGTCTTTGCTCTTACAGTTTTCCTGGTTAACAAGCTCAGCCATATCTGTTTTCTTTATCAGTAATTACCCAGTTCCAAACTAATAATCCAGCAAAAATAATATATCTTGAAAAATTTTAATGGACCATACTTCACTGAAGTTCACTGTCCAACCATGCAAACAGTTGTGCTAGCACAAGGAATCTGAAATTGGTGCAAGAGTAAGCAGAAAAGGTTGGGCAAAATAGCTTCTTTGGGAGCAAGTGCCAATTTATGCTAGCATAAGGTTAGTCAAACCACAAGCTCCATAATATTTAAACCAGCCAAAGCTAGGGCTGCTGTATTTGTTTCTGCTCTTTTTCTGGCACTGATCTGATCCTGTGGTGAGTTCATTTGGGGAGATGCACTAGAGGAAAAAGTAATAGCACAAAAGAATGAATAGTGTAGTTTTCTTAAACTACAATAGGTCATATCCAAAAGTAATTGTCCTAGCTTAAAAAAGGAGCCACAAGCACTCTCTGGGGATAGTGGAGGGGAGAGGTTGGCCTTACTAATTTTAAGGTGCACTTTCCTAGTTGTTTCATACAATCGGAGGGACTCCAAATTAGCTTGGGTTTGTACTCTTCAACTGACTAGTGATTTCATATCTACCGTTCAATTTCTTGGTAGCTTGGGGTTGTACTGTTGCCCACAGTGACATTCTCTACACAAATATTTTTACTATGGGTTCTGTACTCCTCAACATGGAGAACTTTCTGAAATTTTTTAACCTTTTAAAATAGTCATGTAATTTTTAAGAGACTTAGCCATCTATAATATACCTGTCAGTTTCCTATATTGCTTTATTTTATCATCTTTTCAGTCTTGGTCTTATGGAACATTCTGAAATGTGACCTTTCAATTTGCCCACGTAGGTAGAGGGTAGATGTCTTCAGATAAGCTGCAGTGGCTTCCTAGGGGATGCAATTTTTGAAGTTGCTTTTAGATGTAAATGGCAATATTTGGAAGACCTTTCAAACAATACTAACTCTTGAGAATCCTACCTTAATTGTTCTCTTGTGGGATATCAAGCCTGTAACTGTAGCCATCACCCACACCCTTGTATCCCCCTTCCCCCACTTTGGGTGAAGAAAGGAAAATACCCAACTTGGTTAGCCTAAGACCGGTCAAAACAAAGCAGCTTAGCAAGAATTTATCATACTGAACTGAAACTGAGCAGTACCTGATTATCTTGTGATGCCAAGCCTCAATAACTGCTACTAAGCTAATAATTCTACTACAATCTCCTTCATGTGTGGGAGGCATGTCCTGTTACAAGGTAGTTTTGAAGCTGTTTTGCAGTGTTTAGCTCTCTTTTGGTCATGTTACCCAGTGTTTTGTAGATCCTTGCTTTGGGTCTACTTTGGGTACCAGAAACATTGTTTAGTACAATTGGTGCCAACGTTGCAATGTTACTGGTTCTGCTTCTATCTGTTCTGTTCCGTACTTGTTTTCTCTCTCACACCTGCATTTCAAGTTGCCTGTAGGTAGAGACTACTTGTTGATATTCCACTATAGTGTGGCCCCATCATGAGTTGGGCTCTTGATGATTATAACAAAATAACTTCTAGACAGGAATTTAAAGAAAATAAATGTCTAAATATGTAATTTTCAGGGCACTTTATCCTGTTGCCTGCAAATCTGATGTGTTATGGTTGCCTGTAGCTGAGCAAAAGTGGGTAGATTCAGTTGACATGAAAACATAAAATATAAGCGTAAAATATATATTTGAGACTGCTTGGTCCAAGTAGTTATGTTTAAAAACTCATAGCTGAAATAATTTTATTTTTACAGTAAGACCTTGAAGAAGTATTTATTCAACCTATTCAGTCTCAGTTGGCTATTCAAAGTAGTTGGTTGTCTTTCTGGGAAAGATAGCACTCTTAAACCAGCTTACTTCACTGGAAAGCCTGTAGGCAACCTTCTCCGCTGCAAGTGCTGCAAATTTCTAACTGGAGGGCTAAGAAATGACTCATTCAAACTGAAACGTGGTATCAGACAGACTCACTGGAGTGCTGTAGCTTAGCGCCACCCTTTTCAGAGAGCAGTTTGTGGCTGATGTAAATGGGAGTCTTGCTACTTCTGCTTTACTCACCTCTTCTCCCCTCTTGTGATGGTGGGTTAGTATAGGAGGACTGAAGAGCTTTTTCTGGCATAATTATTCTTTTTGGTCTTAATCAGAATGAGAGTGGTGATCTCTCAGTCTGGCTGATTCTTTACTTGCAGTTTGTTRCTGATCTGTGATGAGTAAACCAGCCAGGCTTTTCCTGTTCTTGCACAGTGGACAGAACCAAACAAACAAACAAAAAAGCTTCCTAGACGTTACCACTCATCATCTACAGACTGGGGGAAAAACTAATTTACAGAAACAAAATCTTAGTGTGTGTTGACAAGTGTATATATTTGATTGTTGACTCAACTAAGACCAAAACAACAGCTGGAGAAATTGCTCTATCAGGAACTCACTGCAGCTACAGAGAAGTGGGCAAAAGGTTCTTAGAATGCAAGTTACAGAGCTTTTGGCCAGCAGTGTCATTCATTTGAATGAGTTATGCCCTTTGAGGGATAATGTCCATGGCAATGTGTGCTGTGACTCTTAAAACAGACTTTTTCTTGCTAACTAATGGGGAGTGATATTCTATTTCAGGTCTTGTCCACTTGATGATAAAAGCCCTTCAAAATGCGAAAACAGTTTTTTCCTGGAAAACCATATTTCTAACCATTTTGGAATAGAATATATGTAATGACAGGTAGTTTGAGGGTGTCCTTATGCTGCTGAACTGCATAAGCCATCCTTGTGTTATGTTACTTGGTAGGTAAAAATGCTAGTTTATCTGCATGTCTTAAGAGTTATTAGAGGCAGGAAAAAAATTCCTGTTCTTTGGCTTTGTCCTAAGATACCTTGCTATCCTTGTGGCAGCACAATGCTGAACAAAAGCATGCGCTAGAAATGCTGTTAAATTAAGAACAGAAGGATTCTACGGGTATAGAAATATGGTTAGCTGGCGAACACTAATTCAGTCACTTAAGCAGCTGTAGCTATGTGCATATGTTTGCCTCAATAGCAAGACTATAACAGTCATTTCAAAACTGCCTTTGTGATTTAAGGCAACATGCATTACTTAGTTTGCAAAGCAGGGTTAAAATGTGCCAGGTTAAGCCAATGTGCGTTACTTCTTGCAGTGGAATTGACCAAGGGCATGTACTTCCTTGTACTTGGCTGGTGGGAAGCAACACCTTAAGCTGAAATAACTTGCTTGTTTTTATTCAGGGGGACATAGGACCTCTTTCTGAACTGAAGAGATCAACTAGAAAATTATCACTTACAAACATATAACCAATATTTCAGTACTGTTTGAAGTGTTGTTTGCTCTTCAGTCAATCTCATTCTGACAAATCTAAGCTTTCTGCTAATCAAAAACAAAAGGAAACTGGACCTTCTGTGTCTAGTTTATACACTCTTAATGTGTAGCCTAATCCTCAAAACAAATGGTTTTTGATTTGTTACATGAAGCTTGGGCTTCCTGGTCAAAACGTTCGAAAATAGTTAACTTGGGAAACTAATCTAATTTTTTTTCTGAAATGTCAGGCACTGTTTAAATTAAAATTGCCTAGGCCCTTAATTAAAGGATAAATGTAGATTTGGTTGGATAGAATTCTCAAGAGTGAACTTGTATAGCTATTAATCAAATTTTTTTTCTTTTTCACTGCAAAGACTTCCCTGCTTTTCTTCACCTGCTGCTGAAAACTGGCTCAAATACTTATGCTAGCTGACATGGTTCACTTGGAAGAAGTTTAATACTACATCTTTAAGTAGTTGAAAGAAGTAACAAAGGACTGAGATAGTAAAGCATGATTATTGAGCTATATGTACTCCATTACTTACCATGACTGCCCTAGCTGACAAATTAATCTGAGCTCTGAACTGGTTTGTCATATTCCTACTAGCTTGGTTTTGTGCCTTCCTCCTCCCCCCCTGCTCTTTTAGGGTTCAATTCCTCAGCTGGTCAAATAAGCTTTTCTCATAAGTTACTGTTGCGTGTCACCTCTCTTTCCCCTCCATTTCTCCCGAGTTATGTTTAAATCTTGGCAGCTTAATAACTTCATAGTTCAAATACTTTGAAGAAAGCTTTAAGTATTTTGCATGTACTATAGTAAAGGTCCATAAAGAATGTTGTCATCTCCAGAAAAACATTGTTTATCAGGCAAAATGTATGGAGAGAGGTAATTTTTAGACCTGTGTATCTTACAGGCAAAGGGAAGAGAGAGAAAATAGGCTTTTAGAAATGGAAGTTGTCATTAGACTGTTATGAAAAGAGTTGTGTGAGATGGACCATTTAAGTGAGCTGGGCTTATAAACAGAAATTAGGGGGAGGGGATAATCTTACTGTAGCTCAGCTATCTACTTGTGTAGATATAGGTGTATTTTTACCTGAGTAGATCTTCTACAAGACATTCCATAAATACCATAGATGACATTTGAGGCAGGGRTTCTACAGAAGTTGGACTCAATAATCAAAATTCTCTGCTTTAGCTGTCATCTTCCACCACTCTTTGTTCTGCATTTTATTTGCGTTGGTATTGACATGTTGGTTAGAGGCTGATCACTATGTCTTCCAGCACAAACACAAATCTTCACTAATTTTTTTTTCCACTAATTCATATCTTCAAGAATTGTTCATGAGAGCTTTCCCTTTTTTAATCCAGTTTCACTGGACAGAAAAGGAACTGTAGTTTGCCTCAAAATGAAATTTGATATTGCATCTGTTTTAATGCTTCTCTGGATAATATTGTTTTAACCACTTTTGTGGAATGTCAGTTAGTGTTGTATATATGAGTCATATTGGTATGCATTGGGGATGTTTATATTATATTGGTATAACCAATAAATTGAACTACAACATGTTTAAAAAGAGAAAACTCAAGCTTCTGGGAGAGAATTAGGACTTTAAGTATCATAAAACCCCCAGGCCAGAAGTCTATAAATGAACATAACAGTGCTGTCAGATGAAATCATAGGGAGCTTCTATTCACAAGCAGCTTCAAAGTTTGTGAAGAGCAGGAAATGCTTTGTGTGGATGGTTTTGTACACTACTTCAACTGGGCTGTGACATGCAGAACTGCTAAGGAATGCAAATACATAGCTTTCCAGGTACTACAAGGTATATCTGAAACTTTGCCCCATGATTTACATGCACCCTATTTTTTTTGATACTAGATTGAAAAATGGGCTGATAATAGTTATCTGGGTAGTCATGCTTTTCTTCTCCTCGTGTACATGATGTGCCAAATATTTTAAATATAATTCTGCAAGTTGTAACCATAGAGGATAGTTTATGAAATGATTTCTTGGTTGCTGAAATGTATTTAGTTGTGGAAGGCTAAATCCTGTCATGCTTTTAAAAACATGCATGTCTTTTATAAAACTAACTTCCAGTATTAGGTGAGTTTTCAGACATATCTAATGTCTTAAAACTTATGGAAGGGTGGATAAAGGCCTACAGTGTCACCCTCCATATTTAATGTTGTTTGGGATTGTTTTGTCATAACTGCTCTTAAAAACTAAAACTTCAGAGACCTTTTCTGAACAAGCCTTACAAAACAGGAATAAAACTGCTCAGCTTTTAGACTATTGGAACATAAAGTGAACAATATGATGTGAGTCACAGCACTACCACTGCATAACTGAGGGTAGCTTGCAAAATTTTCTAGAAATAGGCTAGTCAGAAGGCTGGTATTGTTGAATTTTATTGTATCCTCCAGGACAGAACAGCTGATGGTCTGCCTGATTAGCCTATCACTTTGTGAAGTGCCTTCTAAAGCCTCAAGTTCCTCTCCACTTGCCTATTTCTGCTTAAGTAATGTACATAGGAAAGTGCTCTGGAGAGCAACTTGGTTGGGGCTTCTGGTAGAGTTGGCAGGATTCACTGTTGAATGAGCTGCTACTTTCACAGCTCCCTCTGAGTAGACAGCCTTGCAGTTCCATTGTAAAGGCATATTAAATGAAACAGTGGTAGATATGTATACCACCTAGTAGAACAAACCCTAAATAGATCTCTGCACCTAGGCTAGTCACACTGGCTCAGTATATAGGCAGAATCAGGTGGAGATGCTTACTGGGTGGATGTCTGAAATTTTGGAAAGATAATTCCTATGCAAAATGTGAAAGAAACAAAAAAAAATATTAAGTTGCTTAGAGGCTGAGTTAAGCTAATGACCAATAAACATTCTCCAGAACATCATTTATCATCTTTAATTATCCAGGCTATGGTTGCAGAATAGTTGCATTGCTTTTTTTAGAAATATCACATATATTTCATGTGTGAATATACACAACTTTTATGTAAATGACAAGGAAAATGTCACTGTGAATTCTAATGCTATGGAACTAAAAGCATTTAATGCATCTTGTTAACTTTATACAGTGACTTACTAATGAATTATTTCAAGTGCCCCCTTCCCCCCCCCCAATCCCACCCAAGGTATTTGAGCTCAGGAAGCACAAAACGTGTAACCTGAAGCCAATAAAGCCCCTCAGTATGATCACTCCACTGTCAAAGATCTCCAAACTCTAAAGTTAGTATTGCATCTTCCCTGTCCCCACTGAAGAGGGGAAGGGAGTGTGTTCAAGGACAAAGGGGAGTTGTGGGGGAGGGGAGAGGTTACATGTTTTGGAACAGATTTATGCTTCTCAGATTTCTGGCTGCATTTGTTAAATAAAGATATGGCTTCATAGTCAGAGTGAGCTAATGTAACTGAACTGCAGCGCAAAGGGATGGTCCTGCCTGAACCTTTGCAGTAGTTCTCCCAGGTGTGGGAGAGCCCTTCTGCCAGCAGGAGTGTCCCCACGCGGTCAGCCAGGGCAGCCATGTGTCCAGCAGGAGACTAACCTTGGGTGAAAAAGGGGCAGGGGGGCAGCGGGGGCAGAGAGAGGACAGGTATGCAATGTGAGTTGATTTTTTTAAGTAGCAAATTGACTTAGTTCTCCTCATGATCTTTTAAGTGGTAGTGCTAGGACATAGGAGGCTAAAGAATATGAGAGTGCAGGCTGTGTTATTCTTCTCTGCATCAGCCTCAGTCTAAGCCAGTTGTGAAACAGTCCCCTCTAACTGTTCTGGGATATGATAGTTTCTTCCTCGCATAGTGGCTAGTGTTTTCAAAACCTGAAAGTGTTAATATGGATGACGAGTAACAGGATGAGCAATAGAAGAAAAGTTGAAATTTCTTAACATCAGCTGCTTTTTAAAAATGTTTCTACATATTTCTGCCGTTTTAGGTCTTACAAACAGACTTACCCTAATAAGCCATTTTGAGCTTGTTGTCCTCTAGAAATAAAAGACAAATTCTATCTGATCAAGTATCTTCTTAATTAGTTTCACCCTTCTTAACATTTAATCATGCTTGTACTTTGTGTCATGGAAAGAAGCAATAAAATGCAGTGACTCTGATATTTCCAGTTAAAAATCAGCCTCTTAGTGGAATTGTTTTTCAGATTTTTTTCTTTGCTGTAAATGCTAACCAACAAGCATATAAAAGAAAGTGCAATCTTTGTGTGGAATTTTTTTTTTTAACTGTTTGGAATACAGATAGTCCAAATACACAGCAATTTTCTTAAATCCTGGAAACACTTCTCATTTGTCACAATAGGTTTAGGTTGGTGTCACTGACACTCATTGTTGAACCTGAAAATTAATGTATTAAACTTAATCCATCTTAAATGCAGTATTCTGCATTTAATGCCGCATTTTATGTGCAGTGTAGTACAGAAACCTCAACAAACTGTTCTGCATCTTTGTCAAGAAACTGGAGAATACTTACCTTTTTCAGTTGGTGTTTTGATATGAGACTCCTTGGCAGTCTGTAAGGTGGAAAGTCATCTTTACAGAAAAGGAATTTTTTTTGTTTCCTCCGTGCTACTAGTGTCTCCTGCCTTCTGTTTTTGAATGTGCATCATTTAACAGTTCTGTTGCTGTGTCCCATTCCAGCCTGGGATTGTGTCTTAGGGTAAGCACAAAGCATTACTTGTGGGAAAAGATGTAACCGTTTGCCAAGTAGATCATACTATATTAGCTTGTATGCGTTTATAATTGTTTAGGGAACCTGAGTATATGCTGATTTCTCAATAGGAGTCTCAGAATGGATATCTTTAACTTGTGGTTCAGTTGCCTTGTGTAACTTCGCTCTTACCTCCTTTCAACAGCAGGGGGTGTTGGTCTTAGTCCTGTTCTTTCCTTCCTTTTGGTACCCTTGGCTGAGCTGTTTAACTTACTAATTCAGAAGGAAAAATATCCTTTGGCAAGGGAGAGGAGTTTTAGGAAATTAAGTAATTGGCTTCTGATGGTATCTGGCAAATACCAGAGCCAGTACAAAAGGAATAGTCAGAATGGCATGGCTGGGTGCTAGGAGTAGCTGGGAAATGAGTCCTTCCCCCTTGCAATAGGAGCAAGCTGTTAGTTTGGTTTAGTATCTTGTGTAATTTCAGCCTCACTCTATTCAATTTTAACTTCCTTCATATAGGGCATACTTGCAAACTCTCATAATAGCATTTCTCTAATTGTCTTATGCAAACACATATAATTTACATGGACAAAAATGTAAGAGGACTTTAGTTGAAGTAATACGAATTTTCCTGTGCAGTTGCAGTGCACTGGTACGTGTTTTATACAGTATATCTACCAATTAACTTGCTTACTAGAAAAATTGTCTTCTACACCTCGACTGCTCAACACACCATTTTAACTTGTTTCTGTTCAGACTGACATAAGTCTATTCTCCCTGCCACTCTAGTAAGTCATGCTTCAAATTCAAGTGACTTCTCTCCTGAGTGACCTTTTTGTAGCTAATCTTTTTTTATGAAGACTTTCTACTAAACTGGATCCAGTCAGTACAGGGAAGTTACAGCAGATAACAGCACTACCTGTGGTATAAGTTCAAAGAATAAAAATTCTGGACAAGCCCTTCTCAGCTGAGACTGTGGTGCTCTTAAAAAGAGGCCCAGTTACTACTGCCTGTTATGCTGGCTCTAGTATTTGTCTGATCATCCAGTAAATCTATGAAGCTTGCTGAAAGACCAGAAACTAATCTGGCAGAAAAATCTGATTTTGGCTTTTGCTTTTTGTTCTTGTTTTTCCTGAGTTAGTGGGTTGAGTCAGCTTGCTTTGTGATTGAATGGGGATGATAAGGGGAGGGGAAGAGGAAGTGAGACTGTTCCCACTTGCCAAGCAGCAAGCTATTTAATTTAGCTCAGCCATGAAGCAAAAGGCTGTAAAACGGCAACCTGAGCTGATCTAACTGCTGGCTACTATGGTCCTGTCTCCATTTATCTTCTTCCTGTCAGGTCAGTCTTCACTAACCTAGCTCAACCAAAGGGCTGTCAAATGCCGGGCAGTGTAGGAGCGCAGGATCTGGCATTCAGGTTGACTTAGGCTGCCATGGATCTGCAGCCAGAGGAAAAGATGAGCAAAGTTAACACTGTAGGACTGTGGTGTGTTGCGTGGTCAAGTCTTTTGTGTTTCAAGTAGTTACTCTGACAAGGAGTATTTTCATTTTCTTACACTGTTAGGCTTCCTTACATCAAACCTGATCCTTGTCAATACTTCAGTACTAGTGTACTTTCAACCCCAGGTTCTAGACTATGCATGAGTTGCAATGCATCCGCTTTGTACAGTTGTTCTAGTTATTTTTCTTTAACAACAGCAAGTCTTAGTTTGGCTAGTGAATTCTTGGAGGCTGAATTAACTCCACACAAGACTTACCCATCTAACAGTTCCAGATTACGCAGTATTCTCTCTCTCTTCCTCTCCCCCCACCCCCTCCTTTTCCTCCTCTCCTGCTATTTAAAGCAGGGACCGAGTGGCTTTGCTACCAACCTAGGCAGTTTAAAAAGAGAAGTCCTCTCGTTTGCTGTGGACAGCACCTCTGATTCAAAGTTTTGTGCTGCAAATTGTTGAAGGTTAGGAAAGTATCGGGGGAACATTGCTACGTGTTTGCCTTTTTCCTTCTTCTCCCTATTCATTTCCAGTAAGATTTCTTAGTCTAACCTTATATGGATATTCTTGTGCTTCTGAGAGTAGTTCTCTTAATTCTGTTATTGATTGTCTTTGGATCAGTCTTAGCCTCCAGTAGATAAGAAATACTACTTATGTGTTCCCACAGGTTCCTCTCTTCTTTACATGAAGCTTCAGTGACACTACTTTGAATTTAATTATGGTGATTGCTTTTTGAACATCACTTGATATAAAACATATTTGATTTTTCTGGTTAATAACATGAACTTACAGAACATCTGTGTGATCATGTGCAAACATGTACATGCATTACCTGAAAATCTATAATAACCTCCAGGATATTCCTCCCTTGTTGTGGAAGGAAAGTAGACCGTGTGGTATATTTTCTCTTTGTTTCTGGGGACAGAACAGAGGAATATAAGGATCCTGCTGCCACATGTAATCAAATGTCAAGTTTGTGAGACAGTTACCAATGTTACTACTGAATATCAGTCTGTCTTTCAATACTGAAAGCAAAACTAATCCATTAGCAAGATTTGACCTCACTTGCCCTCCTTGATCATGGCATTGCCAAAACACTTGCAAACAGTCTTTGAGAGGACCAAACCACTGAATCTGGCTCAGTTCAGAGAAGCAGTTGTTATTACTAGGATGTTTTCAGCAAGCTGCTTAAAAAAAATAGAGAAATGTGAAAGTGCATGCATCTGCACACAACTAACTCCTTGAAAATATCAAATCCTGAGACTTCAAAGTCTCTATTTAAAGTCAAGGACTGCCAGAATTAACTTCCTTGTCTACCATTGCTTTTGCAAGTTGTTTGAGTCAGAGCTGTCTACCTCTTTTTTTTTTTTTCTTTCATATCCTGGATGTTCTCTGATATCTTAGATTAATAAAATACTATCATCTGAAGGTCTCCAGAGAGAATTTTAACTACATGCGCATGGAGATGTAACACTCCTCAACTTTCTTAGGATATGGCTGAACTAGCTTATCTCATTCTGATGCTGTATCATAAGGACTTTGAGTTATTTTGATTAGTTCAACACTTTCTCCTCCTTCCAGTGTTTCTCACACRATGGTATGGTAGCAGCTCTCTCTTAGTGCATGTCCTGACTCTGACAAGCAAGAAGCCTGAACACAGCTCTTGGAGAACTCTGGTGCTGGGCCTTGGCGTTCTTGTAGAAAGCGCTAGCTAATCCAGGAAGTACTGGTTTATGAATTTCCTGAGAGCTTTCATTCATTCTCCATAGGTGATATTTCTTACCTGAGTTAAAATCTTGGATGCTAGCTATAATATGTTCATGTTAGGTGCGACTAGTGCCTTATTTTTCTATGGTTCAAGAAGTTTGGAAATGTAATATTTAGCACATTTTGCAAAGCTGCTACTAACCATTTGAAATTTAGGTGACATTAGGTATRTCTATCTGCATATGTCTGTAAAGCACAAATGTAGTAGTGGTTAGGTAGCTACATTTTATATGTGCAACAAAAGAAAATTGTAAATACTGTACCAAAAGTAGGGACTGATGTATTCAAATACAACATTGTAATTTCAGTGGACTTGAATACAGCTATCTTGGCTTGCAGCCAAGGACACAGGAGGCTTCTGGAAAACTTCCAGGTGCTAATGGAGCATGTGTATTTTGATTGAATTTGACTATGGCCAGTGAGTCTTGGTCTTCATCTTTTTGTAAGTGTTAAAATGCATGTTTTTTCTAAGTATTAATATTTTACTTAAAATACTATTTTAATGCTCAAGGGCATACAGAATCTTCATGATGTGGATCTCCTATATGCCAAGCATAGCAGGGGCTGAAACATCAGTGTTAAATGAGTGAGAGAATGCAGTCTACTGCATTACGTTTTCGAGGGCTATGCTATGAAAACAAAACTAGACATTCTAAAAGCCTTGAAATATTTTTTTGTTTTGGCAGCTTCAAGTCCTCCCAAGAAAAACTACCGCTTTAGTTATATGAAGTCTGTTCTATTGTTGACTTAATGAACTGTTCAGGGAAAAAAAAAAATCTAATATAGCAGAATTGTGGTCTGGTGTACGGAGCCTTTGACAAGACTTAAGGCTTGTAGTTTGGACACAAGCCGCTGGATCAATTATCTGCTCATCCGTTTTACTACTGGTCAAATTGCTGCAAAGAAATGGGTTGATAATGTGATCCTTCATACTTCAAGATCCATCAGTGCAGGGAAGAAGAATGTATTAAAGCAAGGTAATATGATGAGGTTATTCTTTTAGTTTGATTTACAAGAAATGAAAAATTCAAGTTTCAGATACCAAAGAATAAATAATTAGGAATTGCTAGGCAAACGTGAAAGACAAGTGTAGTTCTGCAAATGAGTTCCTGTTAAAGTACTTATCCAAGTGCTTTTACCTTGATACCATAACTAGTTTGGGAGAAGGGGCAAGTAGATTACTGTAGCATTTGTGTGAGTGCTGGTATGATCATAAGGAGTAGGTGGCTATATGTTGGAGTAGTTCAGCTCTCAACATAGAAACACATTAGAAGCTTTTGTATTAATGGATTGTCAGGTTAAGGAGTCAGTCTAATTTTGCTCAGGAGCAATAAAAGGTGAGGTAATGCTTTCTTCTGGAAAACAGCTTAAACCGATAATCGATGTGAAAACACCGCTACCTAACTGTCTGCAAAAATAAACAGATATGCCTTGGTAAACTTCTTCTGAGTACAAGTGTTGGTGGTAAGTCTTCAAATAAGGCTGTAGCTTTAAAAGGAGACTTTTATTTCTATCTGAATGATTTAATTTCAGAAACTCTCCTGGTTCTTGGTTCTTGCACAGTTGTGTTTTGTTCCCAGTTATTAGCATATAACTGTACCATCACTGCAGTTATGTTACTGATGTTCTCTATTTTGTATAGAAGGGTTTAAGTTTCAGTGAACTGCCCTTGTCATGCCATTAGTTTTGTTAAATTCTGCAATAAAATTTGCAGTGTTTTTAATGCAATTATATGCTGTGTTACCTTATCATAGAGGTCTGTGAGCTTTAAATAATCACTTTTTTTTTTTTCCTTCATGAAGAAGTTATCTCTGTCTGTGATTCATTATTGCATTTCTCTCTCCAGTCTTACTTTTGGTCCTTACACCAGTTAGTAAAATTCATTTTCAAGTCAGCTGTACCAGCTCTTTTGCAAGGAAGTGTTGGAAATGCATAGGCAAAAGTTTATTCCTGTGTAATAAGGCTTCTAAGTTCCTGTTAAACTTTACTGTATAACAGATGAGACTACAGCCATATTTAGTACATTAAATCTTCAAACAGGAGTCCTTTGTCTTTGCTATGCGTTTTTTTTATGCTCAGGAGGTGAATCAAGACTGTATAGTGAAGGAAGGCTGTTCTGGGCAGAATCATGCCTTGACTGTCCCAGAAATGGGCGTGTGTGTTGTGCAGAAGGGAGAAAGAAGATCTTGAGGCTAAGGCAATTGTATGTAAAACTAGGGAGTTGCATTCTATCCCTGATTAAAAAACATAAGGTTAACTGACTCGATCAGTATCATTGTGTTGGGCATTATATATAGGATAATTTTGGTGTGTTTTAAAGCCACTCTTCTAGTCTGAAGAAATACTGAATTCTTGGAATTCAAGAGTGAATGTTAGTGAATATTAAATCTGCCAAATACAAAAATCACCTTATTTTAAGCATTGAATTTTTTGAGGAAGACTAAAGAAATAAAAATTGAATTTGTTCTTAATATTCCTGAACCTCCTTTGCACCTTGTGGATAAATCAATGTCCTGTCTTTGTACCCTGGAACTATAAGGTAAACTGTTTTGAAATGCGTTATCCTTATTGTAAACATTATTAATCTAGAAACTGGTGAGAAAACTAATTCTATAGCTAATGCAAATTTAATGTTATGGAGTGAACTATATACATATCCCTCTTTTGCATAAGAAGTGATGCACAGTTTGCAGCCTGTGGGGGAAAAAGTAGACAATATTAAGACTGCAGGGCATTGTTCAGGCCTTTCTAGCTCTTGAAGACTTGATTTAACTGTTTTTCAGTGCAAGTTTTTAGTCTGAATGCAACTGACCTCACAGTTTTTCTTTCTTATGTAAGGGCTTTCTGTACAAAAGATGATAGTTACTTGTCACTACAGTGTGCATGCCTGGTATACGTAAACTGACACCTGAAACAGGGTGGAAAGAACAGTTGTTCTTGTATGTAGCTGATGTGTTAATTTTTAGAGGAGAGTTTTACCTACCTGACAAATCAGAACTGATCTTTTTGAAGCTATCATGATATTTAACAGGTCCCTGAGTTGATAACGCAAAGCACTCCTGTATCAAGATAGTATTGTGAAGGAGCAGCAAGCACATATTTAGGATGATTTAGTGCTTCTTAAATAAATGCAGTTTCTTAATATGTATCTGATACTTGTTTAGATAACCTTTTTCCCTATTTTTTCCCCCCTTTTTAATCCTGGTTTTAACTCTTGTTTTCCAAATATCACCTTCTTCCCCCCCCCCCCCCCTTTTTAGCACAAACCTAAGAAATAGAATTTTTACTTCACCAAGATTGGAGACAGTGATCACTTCAACTTGTGGAACTTGCTCTGTTCTTATGTGTTCTATCCATAAAATATCTGTGAAGCAATATCTTCCAATGTGTGTATAGTCCAGTACCTTTCAGAAACTCACTTTGCTTCATGCAAGCCAGTAGTTATTTGGCTTGTTCTACTCTTTCCTCTCACAGAAAGCACCAAAAAGAATAGTACCGTGCCCAGATCCTGGTCTGACTTCTGTTTTTTATTAGTACCTAGAACACTAGAGAACACTTATTTACAGTGGTAGTCAGTGGAAGCAGGCTTGATAGAGAAATACTTACTTCTAATATGTGGGTATTTGCAGCGTTTTCTCTACAGTATCGCTTGTAATTTTGAAAGATTGTTTAAGTTGCCTTTAGTCTGATCAGGGCATTCATTTTCTAAAGGACACTTACTGCAACTATTTTTTCATTGATGTAAAATGAAAGGAAGGTGAAACTGAGGATGGAAAATGTAGTGGAAGGAAGATGATACTTAGCAAGAAGTGGCATAGTGTCTATAGTGTAGTTATGTGGATCTAGCTACTCTTACTTAGCTACTCTTACTCCAAATTGTATTGAATTGAGCATGATAAGAGTTACAAATAGGAACAGTGTCTGTAAATAATGAAAATGTGTGTTCCGATACTTAGGTAAGTGGAGTCTTCAGACTGGATTTTTATTAATTTCAATTTCATTCTCTTTCCCATCCCACCTTTAAGCAACCATGGAAGAAGATGTGTTTTATCGAAAATAAAGTACTGTAGTTAAAAATGAAGTTTTGGGCATTTGGCTGACTTCTGTTCCATAAACAAACAAACAAACTGATATGAAGCAGCTTCTTAAACACTTTAGCCATAAGCTACAAGTTTGCTTTAGCTTTTGCTAGTTTGTTTCCTCATGCACTAAATAATCTCTGACCTTGTGAATGTTCTGTAATAAAGGGTTGACTTTTTTTCCCCTCTGTGCTGGAGTCTATAGGTGTTTCCAGACATTAGACTTGCGAGAACTCTGACATCCATAGCTGCATTGAAATAGGCACTCTGCAATACATGTTGAGCTTCTACCTGCTGAGTTGAAATAGCTAGTACGATCCAAAAAGACTTAACAAAACACACTTGTCTGATGTGATGTGTGTGGAACATGGCAGTCAAAAGTAATAATGTTTGCTTTATAAGGCATCTTAAATGAGACTTGAGAAGAATTGAACTGGAAAATGAAATGTTGGGCTATATATTTTTATCAATATAGCTGTAAAACTCTTTGCATTGTGTGAATTATCCCAGGTAAGTGTACAGTAGTATCACCTGTATCCATTAAATTTACTTCCTGTTGCCCACATCCAGTTATTCAGTGTGTATATCTCACCAAAACAAAAATGTCAGGTAACTTTAAGTATCATCAGTTTTAGTTGCAAAACAGCTTCATATTATGTACTTATGTTACTGTCACCCATGATCAGTGGGTATATTAAGAGTAATGTTATAAGCCTGGCTAGCAAAAATCCCTGTGAGATGCATGGTTTTGCAGTTGAGGCCCTCGTGTATATGGGACAATGCACGTTATTAGTTGCTTTAGGAGATGCTTCGGCTCAGAATCTGTATAAATCTGATCTCCAGAGTTAAGTACAGCAAATAAGTGCTGAAAATGGTCTTAATAGTCTGCTCCTTGATTTTTTTCATTAGACAATTTGTCTGCTGTTGTACAATGCTGAGACTGAGTCCTCTCCGTTTGAGGCTTGGCTAGTGAATGCATGGCTGCAGAGTACAGGCCAATCCTGCCTTTCTAGGATTTGTGGCCCTCTGAACAACAGCAGGAATGCCGTTAAAAGGTAGACTTACCTGGGGAGGAGAATGAGATTCTCATACTGCCAGAGAGATGATCTGGGTCTCAGGAGCTATGGTGTAATGGTCACAAATAGTTTGACTGCTGTACTTGACTATCAGCAAATAATTAAGGTAAGCAGCTCACCTGAGCTTGAGTTGCTGTGCACTGACTGCTTCTAGTGCAAGCTACTAATTTAGCACTAGCTCTGATATCTTATGATGTGTTGCAGCCTGTGTAGGCATAGGCTTTGTTCTGTAGGGTTTTTTCCCTTTTCTTTTTCTTTGTTTTTGCTTCTCCTTTTTACATTAGAGTTCAGACATAACAGCAATCAAAGCAGAGTATTATGGAGGTATTTTTCGTGCCTTTATTTCAGAAGCTTGAAAAGAATGATTCTGTTACTATGCTTTTGACTGGTGTACTCAGAAGTCCTTAACTCTTTATTTTAAAGCTCTTCTGGATATTTAAAAACTTCTCCAGGTATTTAAAATCTTCTCCAGAATTCATAAAGCAAGCAGGAGCTTGACTCTCTTGTGCTGCCCCCCGCCCTTGTTTCTATATATGAAACTTTATACACAAGGATAATTCCTCAACATGTTTGTTGCTATCTAGGCTATGCTTTTGCTCTACTTCTAAGGGGGACCCTGATACTGGCTTCCTCAAAAGCTGCATCTTTAATGAACAGAGTGGAAAATAAGTATCTTGTTCACTTGCACAGGGAGATTTCTCAGCTATCAAACACTTGAAATGAAAATATGTGGTAGTGCTGCTGTATCTTATCCTACAAGTGTAAATTCATCAGTATTTTAAAAATAGGCATGTATTTAGCCATCTGCAAAGGACTTTTAAAACAAAATGATAGCAGTGAGATACATAGGTAGTGTTGATGCTTGCAACTGATCACATCTTTGAGCACAAACACACTGTTCTCTTGTTTGAAAACATGTTTCCTAGGTCAACTTCTGTTGAATAAAGCCTTTTGAAACCTTCTAAACCTTATCTTGAGTTAGTATGTGTACTATGTATGATCAATGTGATGGCAATGTCTCTCTGAGAGTAGTTCACAAGAAACAAAGTAAAGCCATGCACTTCGTGATAATAGTCTGGATTTATAAACAAAGTAAGGTATTTTTGTTGTGAATTGTTTTGTGTAGTATGTCAGTAATCCACATGGACCCTGTCTACAAAGATACATCAACCTCTGTTTGAACTTATTGACTTTCATTGAACCACTCCTGCTTGGATGATAAAGGGTTTTTTGTTCTTGTTTTGGGGGTTTTTTGAGATTTGCATATAAATTACTTCCGAGAAGACTGGATTTATTCTGATGCTGGTGTATTGCAGTGAGGGAGGGGGTTGGCCAACAAAGTTCAGCTACCACTTAAATCACTGCCAGAATTTTTGTTTTAAGAGCCATAAATCTAACTTTGTCATAAACATGTTTGTGTCTGAGTGTTTTGGTGTTTTATTGTTTTTTGTTGCCTTTTTCTTTTTCTCTCTCTCTCTCTCTCTCTCTCTCTCTCTTTTGGGGGAGGTGGAGGGGGAGTGGAGCTGAAGGAAATAGTTTAGGAATCAGTGGCAGTGTGTCTGCTTGCATAACACTATATCCACCAGTACTGTGGACCAGCTGTGCTCGCTATACAGTTGTCATCACACAGAATGGTTCAAAGAAATAGTAGGTGATAGTAGACTAGTTTGCATTCTTTAAAGAAAGATGTAAGGATTTCTAATCTTGCATACACCATCAAAGTCTATCTCATTCAAAAAAAAAAAAGATGCTATAAAAAAAACCCCCACACATGCTGGTTCTCATGGAGGACTTCCCACCATATCTGCTGGAGGGACAGCACAGCATGGCACAAGCAATCCAGAAGGCTTCTGGAGTGCATTGATGGAAACTTCCTAACACAGATGACTGAGGAGCCAATGAGGAAACACACTCTGCTGGACCTCATACTTAAAAACAACGAAGAACTGGCTGAAGATGTGAAAGTTGGAGGCAAGCTTGGTGGCATCGACCATGAGTGGAGTTCAGGATCCTGCAAGGAGAGAGTAGGGCAAAAAGCAGGATCGTAACCCTGGACTTCAGGAGAGCAAAATTCAGTCTGTTCAGGGACCTGCTTGGAAGAATCCCATGAGGTATGGCCCTGGGGGGAAGAGGTGTCCAGAAGAGTTGGCTGATGTTCAAGGGTTGCTTCTTCCAAGCTCAAGAATGGTCCATCCGAAGAAACATGAAATAAAGCAGAGGCAGCAGGAGGCCTGCCTGAACAGGGAGCTCCTGACAAAACTCAGACATAAAAAGGAAGTGTACAAGAGGTGGAAGCAGGATCAGGTGATCTAGGAGGAATAGAGAGTCCCTGTCTGAGCATGTAGGGATGAGGTTAGGAGAGCTACAGCCCTCCTGCAGTTGGAACTGGCAAGGGATGTGAAAGGCAACAAGAAAGGCTTCTGCAAGTTCATAAGCAGCAAAATGAAGGCTAGGGAAAAATGTGTGTCCACTACTAAATGAGGCAAAGGCCCTGGTGACAAAAGGTGCAAAAAAGGCAAAGGTACTGAATGCCTTTTTTGCCTTAGTCTTTACTGATAAGACTGGCCTTCAGGAGACCCAAGCCCCCACTTCCAGAGGGGAAGTCTGGAATAGTGAAGACTGGAGACAGTGGAGGAGGATCAGATTAGGGAACACTTAAACTGAACATACACAAGTCTGTGGACCCTGATGCATTCACAAGTGCTGAGGGAGCTGGACAATGTCATTGTGAAGCCACTATCATCTTTGAAAGGTCATGGCAAGTGGGAGAGGTTTCAGAAGACTGGAAAAAAGCAAATATCACTCCTGTCTTTAAGAAGGGGAGGATCCAGGGAACCGGTCAGCCTCCCCTCAATCCCTGGGAAGGTGATGGAGCAATTAATCGTTAATGACCTGGATGATGGCACCAAATGCACACGCAGCAAGTTTGCAAACAATACAAAACTGAGAGGAGTGGCTGACACCAGATGGTTGTGCTGCCATTCAGATGAACCTCAATAGCCTGGAGAAATGGGCAAGGGGGAACCTCATGAAGTTCAGCAAAGGGAAGTGCAAAGTTCTGCATCTGGTGAGGAATAATCCTATACCCTAATACAGGCTGGAGGCTGCCCAGCTAGAGAACAGCTTTGCAGATAAGACCCTGGGAGTCCTGGTGGACTAGTTGAACATGGGCCAGCGATGCGCCCTTGTGGCAAAGAAGGCCAGCAGCCTCCTGGGCTGCATTAGGCAGAGTGCTGCCAGCAGGTCAAGGTTGAGTAGAGGGAAAGGATCACCTCCCTTGGTGAGACCATGCCTGGAGTGCTGTATACAGGTCTGGGCTCCTCAGTGCAAGAGAGACATGAATTTACTTGAGTGAGTCCAGCAACAAAGATGGTTAAGGGATCGGAGCATATGTCATAAGAGGAGAGTCTGAGAGAGCTGGGACTGCTTAGCCTAGAGAAGAGATCTGGGGGGAATCTTATCAATGTTTATAAATATCTGATGGGAGGGTGTCAAGAGCCAGACTTTTCTCAGTGCTGTACAGTGACAGGGCGAGAGACATTGAGCACAAAATGAAACACAGGAAATTCCATCTGAGCCTGAGGAAAACATGTTACTGTGAAGGTGGTCAAGCACTGAAACAGACTGCCCAGAGAGGTTACGGAGTCTCGGTCCCTGGAGATGTTCAAAATCCAACTGGACGTGGTCCTGGTCAACCTGCTCTGGCTGACCCTGTTTGAGCAGGAGGGTTGGATTAGATGATCTTCAGAGGTGCCTTCTAGCCCAACTATTCCATGATTCTGGAAGCAAGAGGACTGCCTTTAAAAAAAATTAAAAAAAATAGAGAGAGAGAAGAAATGTCCAAATGAATTAAGTAAGGCTCATAAGTGTAGTAAACTTACTGGCGTTGGAGAGTTTCTACATTTAAATTTACTGCAGTTAGCAAAAGGCATCAAACAAGATGATGCTTTTCTTGCACATCAGGAATAGAAGGTCTACAGATTGCCTATAGGAAAAAAAAAATGGTCTGGGTGTAAAAGGAGCACTCATAGTAAATAAGGCCTTTACAGAGGAAATGAACTATTTGCGTCTTTGTTCATTGTGGAAGAAACTGTGTTTCAGAACTTTTCTTTGTGAGAGACTCCTCAACTCACAGGTTTAACATAGCAGAAGGCTGGAGAAAAAATTTATGGAGATAACTGACAACCTAGTCAACAGCAAAGTACCAGAACGGGGTGGTGTTCACTGGAGTTCTTAAAAACTCACAGATGAAATAGCTGAATTTATAATAGTGGTATATAACTTTTTGCCTAAAACTACCTTGATGCCAGAGGTATACAGAATGGCAGATGTGATGCCAAAGTTTAGAAAGGGGAAACTAGAAACTGCTGTAATCCTAATGTCTAAATTGGTCGAATTAGTAGTTATTTAGATAGGTATCCACCACTTCTTTATTACAGTTGCTGCTTAGGAAGAGTCAATATGACTCTTGTACGTAATCCTGGAAGAGCCTGGTGAGCAGCGGGGAGGAAAGTTTGTTGATGATATGAAATCATTCAGGATAATAAGGCTGAGGTCCAACTGCAAGTAACTACAGAAGAAGTTCGGTGACTGAATTTCCTTTACCTTTTTATCATTGGTCAAGGTAGCTAACTAAAAGTGATGCACTGAGTAGGCCAGCCCCAGTTTCATACAAGGTAGCAGATGCTAAGCTGTCTATAACCATTCCGGAGTGAGATCTTAGTATTGTGTCAGTGTTCAGTAGCAGTCAAAAAAGCAATTGTTGTGAATTATTGGAAGAGGAATAAAGAATAAACTAGAAAAATCCACCTTGCATCCACATCTTGAATGCTATTTGCAGTCCCCTCCTCCAGCCAAGGAGGGCTTAAAGCTCAGATAAGGGCAACAAGGATGATCAAAAATAGGGAACAGCTTTAATGTGAAGAATGACTGAGTTAGCTGAGAGTCTTCAGATTGGAAAAAAAGATGACTGAAGGAGATACAGGATGTCTGAAAAATCCGAAGTTAAATTGAGAGTTGAATAGGAAGCAATTTTTGCCTTTTCCCATACTAGAAGTAGGGGCCAGGTTCAAAACAAACGTGATTCTTCATGCAGCAAGTAGATGAGTTCATTGCTAAAGGGCATTGTGGATACTAAAAACTTACATTAGCTCTAGGCTATAATGGATGAGCATTAGGAGGACTGACCCACTGAGGGTTACTCAGTAGAAACTATATTCTGTGCTATTTGAAAACTGGGGAAAATTTCATGTGTGTTTAGTTCTTATACTGTTCCCAGGGATATTTCCTTCCAGTTACTTCCATACTGAAGTCTGAACTAGACTGACTTTTAGTTAAACCTCTACATCTGTTCTTACGTTGTGTTCTTGTTGCAGTGTGACCTTGTGTTGTGTCTCARACAGGACTGCTAAGTACTGCAAGACTGTGCCTTTGACACTGCAGTAACTCAAGGCTGTTACTTTGATATGGTTTTACTTCACTTTAAAAGGTAGATATGGAAGAAGTTTTATAGAACCTTTTGCCTTTGGACTACATAATTGAAGTTTATTTAATTAAAATTTATCTGTTGAATAAGGTACTCTTATCATGACTTTAGGAGAGGTGTCATTTGATGTTTTAGATATGTAAGCTAACAATAATCTTTGATTACAAATCATTGTGACATACTATAGACTTCATTGCTGTCTACATTTACAAGAAGAGTAACTGAATTTTAAACTATCAAGGTGATAGATGTCTGCATTGTCAATGACTAGTTGTTGCTACTCCAGTTCATAATTAATGTATATTTTATATATTATTTCTTCAACTTCAAATTATAATGACTTCTTACAGTGCAATGGAAACTTAATTGAATTCTAATGGTTTTGCTGTAGTAAATTTCAAATAAATCCAAAAGTGATGCTTGCATTGTTTTTATTGTGTTTCTTTTGCTTACCTTAAAGGCATTCCTGACTAATTCTTTGCAGTTTGGTTATAAGTTTTATATTCATTACTAAAATAGTCTACATAAAAATACTACTGATGAAGAAATATTTTAAGAAGTTACTCATGAGCTCACTCTGGGGTATTACTCTGATGCAATTTAACACTTCCTTCATCAATTTAACCTGTGAGACTTGAATAAATTTTGTGTGAGATAGTCTACGAACGATTCATCACTGAGAGTGAGCAAGAGAGGCAACCGATAATCAAGACCAGTGCTTAGTCCCTGCTTTGCCATCTAATCTTGGTGCTTTCAGTTATTCATCTGGATGATGGAAATGATGCATCTTGCTTTGCTTTGTAAATCGGTCTAGAACAGACATATGGAAAGCTCTGTCGAAGAGTTTATTGCAAGAATAAATCTTGCCCTTGTCCTTGCCATGCCATCTCAGCTAAAATTAAAGATTCTGTCTCTTTGATTCAAGTAATATAATCAGCTGCTAGGTTAACAGCCCTCCCCCCTCCCCAACACTGAATTTTTATAGCCAAAGAGTTTCACACCTTTGTCTCAAGTGCTGCATCATTCAGAAGTGACTGGAAGCTTGCTTATATGGACCACTGGCTTGCTTTGGTATATATATTTTTGGTACTATGCTCCATCTCATTCTCTTTTCTGAAATGTTAACTAAAATCTAATCTTGCATGGACTGATATCACCATTATTTACTTTTTGTGTTAAGAGATACATAAGAATGAGCTGCAATTTTATTTTTTTCTACAGTTTTTATCTGAGGAGATGAATAAATTGCAAAATTATGAGAAGTGACCTTTTATTCAGATTAGTATATGCTCTTTAATATCAAAGTCCAAAGCTGCCACTTGTTCTGTTTGAGACTTAATGGAAAGAATGTAAGGCTTAAGTGTAATAAAGGAATTACAATGAGTGGTGGTCAGAGCTGGACACTATGTAATCTCGTTACACTGTCTAACAAAAACACACTGCTTTGATGTTTTTAATTAGGCCACAACAAGATTTGAGCACAGTTACTAGTCTGTTTTTTGTGACATAAAACATCAAAGTATTAAGGAAAAATAACTGATGTTTACCTACCTACTTCTGTATAATATGTAATGTGTACAGTTAAGGCTTCCTGGTTATTGTACTCTTTTCTTGTTGTTATTTATGTGGCAGTCTTTTTCTTTAGTACTCATAGCAATATTTTAATAAACAAAACAGACTTTCATATGATGGTGTAAACTTTACATGCTTTGCATGTAAAGGGATGTTTTATGGTGAACTTGAAGTCTCTGAATGGTGTGTGATCAGATTCTGTTGTCCGCCTATCATAAAGAACATCTTATGTCCTGTGTAAATCTTTATTATCAAAATTGCTCAGTTAGATTGGGCCCTAAAATCTTAAGGGGGATGGGGAACCCTATATTTTAGGAACCAATTGGCTTGGAATAAAGAAACTTTGGTTTCTCACTATTCAATTGCTTATGGAAAAGATGACTTGAAAAACTAGTAATTGATATTGCTGGAAACCAGACATACTTCTCAGTATAAAAACTCTTAAACCTCACTAGTCTTTCCATATGTGGTATCAGTTATAAATAACCTTCCATGTATTCTCAACAGTCTGTCACTTTATTTGCTATGTCGGAGAGAGGATGAAAATGTACTTTGTTTTCCTTTCTGATAACTGCTCCCTTTTTCTGTGTTACTTCATTATTATTTTGTTTATTTGAAATTCAGGCATGTTACCTACACATCGAGGAACTRTGATCCTATCATATTATGACATCTCTATATGTTTGGGTTGTTTTTTTCTTTTTTTTTTTGCCCCTATGATTTTGCTTTTTAGGGTCAGTTTCTGTGAGCAAGCATTCTGTTGTAAATAAATAAAAATAAAATTGTTGTAAATAAAAGTTGTACTGAACAGTATATTCTGGTTTGGAATTGAATTATGTAAATATAAAATTAAATGGAAAGCTGCCATGAGGGTTTATACCAGTTTCTTTAAACCTATGTTTTAATTTTTTTTGTTTGTTTCTATATTTTATTTTAAATAGAGAGTGTAGATTCTGTACTTAGTGGAAGTGTTCTTGTTTGGTAGCATGTGATACTTGATAATAGTTTGATTCTTCTAGTATGAGGAGGCAATTCCTAAATTCTTCCTTAACTCTATTTCCAGCTACATTCCAAACTTGTGACCCTTAGTTTGTGAAATGTTGCTCTTTGACTTGTTTTTCTATGTCCATGGTCTGTCTCCTGTCACACAACCCATGTGTTCAGATGATTTGTATACCACTTTTGGGGGGAGAAAAGGCTGGTAGGAATTCATCTTTTCTCTTTCTCTCTGAATCCTTTAGTCTGTTTCTGGTTTCTTGTGCATGGGATATTTTTGACCAGTAAAACAAGTCCAAGATAGAATTTGTAAAGAAGGAATGAGCTAAAAAACAAGTTCTCATTCATGCTTTACAAAGTATGCTGTATTGCAAATTGAAATTAAGACACATTGCTTTTACTTTTGTTTAGTCAACTTGAATCAACTAAACATATAAAAGCAGCATTTGATTGACTTTACATCTTCCCTATCTGTAGCAGTGAATGGAGCAGTTCCTGGCACATCAGGACTACCAAAGGCATCAGTTGCTTCTGTGACTTAGCAAACATCAGGTTTCGCTAATGTGAAGTAGTTTGTTTGTTTTATTCTTTTAAGAGATGGTGTCCTGTTTCGATAATATAATCGGCAAAAACAGTTCTATTTAGTGGTCCTGAAAAAAATCCTGTCTGTATCAGGAGACTTCAAATACGTAGTTTTATTTGCAGTTTTTAAGGTGTTTTAGGGTCATAATAGGTTCATCCCTATCCCTTGCCCTTGTCCTGAATGCATACTTCCTACTCTAAAGCCATTTATTTATGTTTGTACAACACCCATTCCACTCAGAGGGTTGCTATGTTATACTAGAACATAGCTGGTCATTTTTTATTTTCTATTCTAAATTACTTTTAAGGCTTTGAAGTGTATAAAAGAGAAGCCAGGCTAGAGTTCTAATCTGCAGTATCTGTAGTTTACTCACTTGCAACCTAAAGTGTCTTGTTAGGTCCAGTAACAAATGTGTTTATAATCATTTATATACAGGTTTCCAAACTCAAAAAAAAAAAAAAGAGAGAGAAAAAGAAAAGTTTTAGTAATTCAGGATCAAGAAGAGCAGTATTTGTTGGCCAGGATCATTAGAAGAGGGTCAGAAGGCAGCTGTATTGACTTGCAATCATTTTGTTTTGTTTTAAGAGATTATTAGACATCTATAACATTTTTATTATTAAAGACACCTTTTGATAGCTCTTGTTACATAACTTAATTTGGTTATCCCTGAATAAAGACTGTAAATGTCCATTTCAAAAAAAAAAAAAATTGGTTGTTATCCATATATATCCCCAAGGAGGAAAATTATTCCCGGGAGATGGGATAATTAGTTTTGTCATCTTTTAAGTAGTCACTGTGAAACAATTGGCTGTCCTGAGTTAGCCGTACCGTAACAGCAGGAGAGGAAGCTAGATTTTCTTCACTGCTGAGTGCCAGTGCATGTGGGAGGGGAAACTGAAACTGGTAAACCCAGATATCTCAACTCTCCCTCCCACCCTTATTTATAAGTCTTTTGGTCTAATATCTACTACCTCATACCCTCTCCTTTTCTTTAGCTAATATTCATCATTCATTACTTTATCCACAGTTCCATGACCGGACCTTACGTTCCCAGTAAATGTAAATGCATATAGCTTTATTTTTCTCTCCCGAATTTAGTATTTATTCTTACATTTTTACCAAATAAAAAAAAATCTAAAACAGAAGGTGATTTTAATAAAATGTCTTCAGCTTTTTCTCTGGCTTATCTCAAGACGCATCTTTCATAGAGCTAAGAGGAATCTGCAAGGGCTTTTCAGATACAGAATTAGATTTTTGACTTTAAATTTGGTATCTGTGTCTCATGGAAGTAATCTGCGAACTAGATAGCTAGAATACTTGTATGCTGTAATGTTTGCTGTGCTAGAGTTTAGCTTTCTACAAAGGCACGTTTGTTTTATATATTTTTATACATGGATGATGAATAATGTCTGTACTAGATGAGGTGAAGTTGAATTACTGAGAGCAATTTAGCTGTGACTAGAGCAGGATTTGTTATTCCCAGGTTCCCATAAAAACATAAAACTTCAGTATTAGAATAAAATTTGAGGAGTTGTAACTGAATCTTATGACTTCAAGTTGGATTGCTAACCAAACTGATGGTGCTTAAAAAGGGATAGGCTCCCGCTAGCTGCTCGAACCCTTTAGCATGGCAGAAAACTATCATGTTGCTCCTCACCATTTGCAAATTAAAGCAGCTCCTGGGGAGATCTACCAAGGGGCTGAGCTGGCCAAAGGCAGGAGAGCTGAGCCGGGGTGCAGGGCTGGAAGCAGGTGGCAGGAGGCAGCAGGAACTTCCATTTTTGGCACAACTCAGCTGTAATTAGGGTTCCATAAGATGCAATGAGCCATACTCTTAAAATCTATATAATTTTTAAAGAATTTAACACCTTCTGAAGTCTGAACTTAAGCTGTTGCTAAAATTCAAAACCAGGCACCCATCTTTTTAACAAAGAAGTTCAACTTTCTTGTTCTTTTTCCATGTGTAAGTGCAGGAGATTGGAAGAGGGAAGAAAATGAAACTGTTGTAACACAGTATGATGGAAGGAACTCCCAGCTGTTTCAGAGAAAGTTGAAAATTCCTTACTTTAAAAATAGGTGTTTGTTTTGAGGATCTAGACAGCAGCTTTTCAGTTGGGAACAGCCAGAAAAAAGTTCCATATTTATTTTTGCAAAACATCCACAACTGAGATTATCATTAATCCCTAAGAGGAAAAAATTAGTGAGGTTCATATGCTGGAACCCTGGTGAACATCTGAACAGCAAAAGCAATGAAAATACTGTTCTGATTGTATTCACTGTAGAGCCTCCAAAAATCAATGGCAAGGCCAGGAGAATGCACAGCGTAGTCCCTTTTGTATGTTGCCTTATCCTGGAAAAGTGCAATGTCTGTACTTAATGCTTTGGCTGCTGTTGTCCTGCATAGCTATCTGGAAATTACTCTTGTTGCTGCTTGTTAGGTTAGCCTGCTACCTTAACCAGATGTAGCTTTCCATGATCAGGAAATTTTAAAATTACAATAGGGACAGGAAGCAAAACTCTCCTTGAAGAAGGCAGGAATCTTAAACTCTTGTTATTGATCACTGAAACTGATGAGAATTAGAAGTATTTATGGAAAAGTTTATTCCATTCTCTTGGGCATACAAGCATTCTTTGGAAAGAAACAAATTTTTTGTTTGTGCGTGCCACTGTCTCTAAAGCAGATCAATATTTTTAGAAAGAGGCAGAAAATTTTCATCATTTACTTTATTTACTTTTTTTTTTTTTTGTAGTCTAGGCCACAGAACTGGAAGGATGCCATACTCGCAATGTAAACAGTTATCCAGCTTCTTCACTGTGTCTTATATGTGTGTCCTGTGCTGAAGGGCTTTAAAGTGTTCCTTAAGGCACCTGAGTAGAGAATCTTGTCTGGACGAAGTTGATCCGCAGTCATCTAGTAACTGTTGAGTCTGAAAACCATATACATTCCAGTTCTAATTTATTTTGATAAATTAAAGGAAAATTTTCTAGTGTAGCTTTATTTATCATACTCAAAAGTGAAAGGAAATAACTTGTTCACATCTCCTTGTCTGACGGCTTCTCTGTAGAGGAATACAAGCTTAATTTCATATAACAGTACTGGATAAGGCAGACTGTGCTCACTTGGATGGTGGTTAACAGGTGAGGGAATGGGTGCTGCAAGATTCTTAATCCCTGATAGAACTGACCCAGTTAAGGAGCAAGTGTTTTTGGACCTTAGAAACATTTTAAGAGGCTTGAAATAAGTATAAATGTGTCCGTTAAGTCTGAGAAAAGAAAAGGCTGTGCTTGCATTCTGCAAGATTTTTCTGTGTAAAATTACTCGGATTATGTCCTCAGATATTAGTTACTGATTAGTATGTGCTTGGGGTGGGGATGGGAATGTGCTTCAGTTTCTAAAATGCTGTGTGTTGAAAAGGTTCAGTTCATTGAAATGGATGAGAAAGGTCAAGTTGGACTCAAATTAATGGAAGCCACAAACTTTTAGAAAAAGCTGCAAAATGAAGTTCAGATAATTAATGAAGTTAAGTTACTGTCTTCCTCCTTCACACACACACAATTTAAAGTGAGGTTGAAATCTGAATGTGTATCTAAAAATATTTTCACATTGAAATTTTGTTGATGATTAAGCGTTTCCCCCTTATTGTTTTGCAGTGATACAACCTTATTCTCTTCTATTGAAATTGCAAGTAAGGTAGTTTCAAGGTAGATTAGCTACCCTATCCAGGGCAGATAAACTTCATGCACTTTATTTATTTGCCATGCAGTTGTCTCTAACTGTTCACTGTACTATAGCAAATAGTAATTGCTAAATCTGCTGATGGAATTCTTCACTTTCTCTCTCTCTTTTTTTTTTTTTGAGGTATCTTTATTTTACACATTCTAATGCAGCAAGCAAACTGAAGAGTATGAAGGAAATGTCCAAATTAAAAAAAAATAAAATCTTCTGGTAAGTTGTGTGATGAAGACTGTATAATCTGTACCTGTCTGAAATGGACTGTTTTGCCCTTTCTTAATAGAAAAAAATGTGTATATATATACATATACTGCCAGTAGAAAGAGTGGAAAAATATATTGTGGTAAAAATTTTAAATTAATGCTAGCAACCAAGAATAGCTTGCATTACCCTTGTACTGCTCCCATCACTTGAATATAGATGCCATTTTTGTATTGAGAAGAAAAATTGTAATGCTGTAAATGTACATCATTTGCCTTTGGTTTGCTCTAGATAGAATGGATAACTCCATTAGGTTTAGCAATTTAGATTGTATTTACAGACTTAGATTGACTAGCATAACATCTTTCACAATAAAAGCAATGGTTCAGCTCCTCTCCTTCCTTATTGCTGTGCAGTTTGTTTGCTGTGTTTTGTGTTGTTTGGTTTTTTCATTTCTTTGATCCAAAGCTGAGTAATGCCACTTTCACACCTGAGAGGCACGTGTAAGAGCTCAGGGCAGTGACTCGTGGTTCAAACACCTCAAAGAAAACAGAGTTCATTAAAAGACTAGCCTCTACTCTCAAAAAATGCTTTCCAGTCTTTACCTAAAACCTGAACAGAAGACACCCGTTCAATTTACTAGATGGTTAAAGTATTCAGATGGCTTGTTTCCATTTTTGGAGATCATGTGAACTAAATTTGGAAATGCTTAGATAACAATACTGTTCATAGCGCAGAGATTTTAAGCATATGGAATGAAAAATATATTAAGAGGTCTCATCTATTGCACGTTACTTGTGGCTGCACTAATACTTGCCCAGCAGAACTGTTTGACTTTGATTTAAAAACAAACAAGCAACAAAACAAGTTTCTTCTTGCTCCTCCTACCCTTCTCTTCCTCCTACCCTATATCTTGCAAAAAACAACACCCCCCCAACTGTGTTTCTAAGGGCCAATTTGAAGAAATCTTAATGATTTTACATAAAGTAGGGTTGGGGGGGATACTCCTCTTGCAGACATCCTTTTCCCTAAAGCTAAAAATATTAAACATTAAAACCTACTTATGCTTTTTTAAGGATCTGAATTAATCTTATATCTAGAAAATTATTTGAATGCACAAGGCAAATGCAGCCAGAAAGTTGGGTCATTTGAAAAGACTACATTACAAATGATAAAGGAGACTGTTTGAAAAGTGAAATGGAGCAGTTTTTAAACAAGTGTTTCTTCGAAACATGGAAGGAAATCATCACACTGTTAAGCTGCCTTCGGGTTCGTACTGCCTGCATAGCACTGAGCGCCTGCTTCCATTTGAAAAATGTAAAAATGAAACAGTAAGAGTGACACTGTTGGTTCCCAGATGTATGAAAATAAGACCTGGGAAAAGAATTAAGACTCATTTGGAGACTGTTTCTAGCTTCAAACCTCTATGGATTATATAATAGGACTTCTTTCTGCAAATGTGTGGATTAGACATTTTACCTTTGCTCTTTATGTAAAAACAGATTCTCACAGTGATCCTAGAAACTGGAACTTTCTAATACAATAAGGCTTGTCATAAAATAGTGGGAGTTAGTTACTTTAACCCGATGTAGCTGTCCTTTAAAATTCAATAGTAGCAGCTTTTCTTACGTTGCTGGAACCGGTAAGGATTTTATGTAGTGTGTGTAACAATGGTGGGTTCTTTCTGTAGGTTTCCACAATAACAGAAGGAAGTTATTTAGTTGTCTTGAGAAGGTGGGGGGGGACGGGGGACATACTCTTGTGTTTTGAAGATAATACAAACTTTTAAACTCTTGCAACTATACCATTTTAGATACTTATGTATCAAGGGAAGATTGAATAAAACAAACAGTGAGATAAGTGCTCACAGTACAACAACAGGGAAATGAAATGCAGCAAGCGATGGTTGTCTTTGTCTTTGGTTTGTCATAGATTTAAATAAGATTTTTGGCAGAATGTGCACGTTAGCCTGATTGTCAGTGATGCCTGTGTCTTTCTAGCAGCATGCCCTATCAGCTTGAAAGTGTAAAAGTAGAATCCAAGCTATTAATATTAAAAGCATAATATCCTAATTTTTGAACATTTTCCCATTTCGTATTTGAGGACTTTAATCTTTTGCCTGTATTTCTTGCTGTGAATGAAGTTACAGCAGTATTGTCATTTTGCAGTGAAATGCAAATTTCTTCACTTCATGTAAATGATCATGTAATTTCATGTCGGAGTAGAAGAATGAAGTGTGTGGCTGGAGTGTAAGTATGTCCTATTTTCTCTGATAGATTTATATTCCCATTTGACATGTGTTTGCCATTATTGGATATAAATATAGTGAGAACTTCAAAAACAGCAAAATGATGCTTACTATGACAATATGTACTATGGCTTTTATATAAAACAAGCCATGGTTGGGACTGAAGTGATAGAAAGCATTAGTTATAGAATCCGATATTGAAGGCTTGATCTAGTTTCCAGTTAAATCAGTAGGGCTAACAGATCCTAATGGAGTTTTGATTCTCATTCAGCACATTTGCTGATGGGTATGGGAACACAAGGGACTTGGTTTTTTCCTCCTAGCTCTGTATAAAAATGATTTCTAGCACTACCTTCTTGTCCCAGATCTGTCTGTGCTGCCAAACAGACAATTAGCTGCTTTGTCTGGACCCAGAGTTTGGATCTGACATGACATGAGAGTGCGTTGGAGCAAAGTGTGGCTTGGATGTGCGTTTGCTTTATTTAAAGTGTAGATGTGAAGGCACTTCCCAGGCGTGCATCCCCCTTGACTGCCACCTGCCTTTGCAATTAGGACTCTGTAATCCAGCCACTTTAAGATCTACTGCTTGCTAGGGCTCCCCCCACAGAAGGGGGAAGTTTTTGTAGTATCTGGGGAGGTGAATGTGTGGTAGAGAAAGAAAAAAACAGGTTTTGCCCAAAGCTTTAAAAGTAATTTTTGGAGGAGCCAGATGCATCTTCAGAAGGAAATTTCAATACAGGCATCACCTATTGCCTTCACCCCAGTCAGTGACTCAAGGAAACAGGCATCTCCCATACAATATGGTAGCTGCAGTAATTAAAATTCAAAATAGGTGTTAAGAGGACTCTTTTGTGTTTTTTCTTTTTTAAACTTATTCAACTAGGTAATTCAGAGTTGAGAAGAGTTTTTCTTTGTTGCTCCGTAGGTGAATAAATCTGAGGTATGAGAGTGAAAATTGCTGCCTCTAGAATCCTGAGAGATCATGATGAAAAGGAACCAGTTTGGATAGCAAGGCACAGATGACTTTAAAAGTAAATACTTTTTTTTAAGTTATTAAAGTACAACCAAGATTGCTTAAGTTATCTTTAGCTGGTGGGTTTATTCACTTTTAAACTGTTTTCAGTTTCCATCAAATGTACATTACACAAATTCTGAATTTAAAAAAACTGCTTCTGATAAAAAAAAAAATTAAAAAAAATGCTGTGACCTGCAGTCTTTTTTTTATTTTTTGTGCAACAACCTAGCTAGGTTTAGGATGAAACTGTAGTATGAAAGGAATTATGTAATTTCAGTTCCTGAAATAGTGCTGACTCCGGAGTCCTGCTTAGGACTTCAGGGCTTCCTGTTCTGAGACAGTCTCTTTCTCTCATCTGTTACTGTTTTATTACCAGCTAATGAGCTTCAGAACTTCAGGTGGTTGTTGTGAAATCCCAAATATGGTTTTCAGATTGAAGTAGTGTGTATATGTATTATGGGGATTTTAGAGGCAGAGACAAGAGGAGAAAAAACAAGGTGTTTTGTTTTTCTGTCTCCCTGCTGTATCAAAATTAGTTCACAGAGAAGCTTGATGTTGTCTTAGAGACTTAAAAGCCTTTAAGCTCAACTAGGTATGAACTTTGTAGTCATGCCTTTTGAAAAAGCTGTGGAAGTGCGGAAATGTGTAACAAAATTACTAAGATTGATATGAATGCAATCTGAATAGAAATGTGTGTGGTAAGCACCAGAGAAAACAGCAGAACAAAGGGTAAAAAAAAAAAGACCTGTGTTGATAACAAAGGGCAGCACTCCTGGCCGTAAAATTAAAGAATGTGTTGTTTATGACAAGATCAAAAGGCCTGTTCCCTGATAAGCCTATAGCCCAGATGACTGGTGGTTGGACAACCCTGCATCCTAACACCAGGAGGATTGTAAGAAAGCTGCAAGATATCACATATGCTAGTCCTTTTCCTGTTAGCCAAGGAGGAAAGCAAACGCATATTCCAAACAAGGAAGACGAGACAACAGGCAAGCAGCCTGAGCTAGCACTTACAGAAGCTCAGATCAGAATGACTTTGAGGCAAAGGGACCTCCCTATAACACCTTATCATTCCTAAAGGATATGAAAGATCTGTCCAAAATCCATTTTTTATCACCAATCAAGAACCCCAGAAACATGAGGAGGATAAAACAGAAGGTCTCCGTCTGTGGCCAAATGACTTGATGGACACAGTGTCATGTTGCTTGGGAGTATGTGGGGGTGAGTGAATGAAATCTGAGAGTGTGAAGGCATAAAATCAACTTGGTTTGTTTGTTTGCTCGCTTGCTTGCTTGCTTTTTTAACTCTTACCCCTTCCATTAGAACTTGGGTTGAGCCATATATTGCTAATTTCCCTACAGAAGCTTTCTGGAAGATGGTGAACGTGTAACTTGCCTCTCCTTTATTGTTGACAGGTGAAGTTGTCAGTGAAATTGAAGTTTTAAAAAATAGTTTAAGACCCCCATTCTTGTCAAGGGAAGGGTTTTCTAGTCCAAGTATCTTTATTTATGAAAACCTACTTTCTGCAAGCAGGGAGGTATACAGAAGAATAAGAACTGTGTGGGCTTTATTACACAAAAAAGAAAATTATCTTACGTTTGGGACTCTTAGTCATGCTGATAATACTTATTGCAGGGTACTACGTGTCCTGTAGGAGAAGCTAGTATTTCCTCTGGGACTTTTAAAAATATTCCTATTGATAACATATTGTAAGTATTCATGACCTTCATCCTTCTTGTTGCATCTTCTCCACCTTTCTTGTCTAGGGATGGGCTATTCTAATGTTCCCAGTGAATCTTGTTGAACTTTCAGAATTTCTTAGCAGCATTTGCAATGATCAGCTAAGAACATGGCTAAGGTTAAGAGCATCTAAATTGTTGCCTGATTACGTTAGTTCTGAAAGATCTCTGGAGAACAATTTGCAGTAAAGTGTTTGAGGGCTCTTGCGTCTTCTCTAAGTGGTATACTTTTGTTCTTGTGGTTGTAGCATTACACAAGCCTACTAAAAGCAATGATGAATATCAAAGGGCATAATAAAGACATAGCTGATGTATTGGTGTGTGAAGCTGCCACATTAAACTGCAAAATAATTGAAGCACGCGCAGGAACCTCCAAACCCAAAAATACATACTCTAATTTGGAGGAAGGAGGGCAGGGGCAGTTCTTGATGGACTGTGAGCAAACACAAACTGTGGATCTGTGTTTCTAAGACATATATGGCCCTATATAAAGATAGGGAGAAAGGAAAGCTGTATCTCTTCCTAAGGAATAATCTTTTCTTCCCTTGCTAAAAATGCTTGACACTTATGAGTCACTTACAAGTGACTCGCAAAAACACAAAGCACTGACCAATATTTAATATTTCAGCAGAACCAAAAATGCTCATATTGCTAGAACAGGGTAATAAGTGTGTTAAGATGGTTAGTATGTAGTTCCTTTATCCAATCTCCTGCTGAAAAACCACTAATCAAGAAAAGCAGAACTGAATCATGAGCGTAGTGTCTTATACTTACCATTTGAAATTCAGACCAGCCTTATGTCTCTGATAATAATCATTTAGTAACATTTGAAATGAGTCAGTGGACTCCGCTTCTGTCTACTAGATTTGGAAGAAAAGAAGTATTAAAGTTGGTATTCTTTGCAAGCCTTTTTCTGAACTCCAGGAAACAATTTGCAGCAAAGCATTTGAGGGCTCTTGCGTCTTCTCTAAGTGTTATACTTTTGAAATGACCCAAAAATTTTGGTGTCAATAGGCAAAGCACAGTGATGAGCATAGCTAATTCTTATTTCAGTTTCTCTTCTTCATGACTGAGAAGAGGGGGGAGGGAAGTGAAAGCCGAAGTACTCTAACAAAACAATCAGACATTGCTCTGTAGAACCCCAGGTGTTGATTAGGAAAGTTTTATTTTCCATTTCTTCTTACTAATAAGATACTTCAAGAATGTGAAAGACCCATGGCTTCTTGCAGAGCTAGTTTGTCAAACTAACTGCAGCAGGCTTAAGACTTGTCACCTTTGTTGGAAGAGCTTTCATGCTCATACTACAGCTATTCAGTAGATCTTTTAGTTTAAAGATGAAGCCAGATTTGTGGCAACCACTGTAGTTCAGTTCAATATACTAATGCACAAGCATGGGTTAGCCACTTTCCCTCTGTCTAGGGGAAAGGAGCCTCTGAGGGTGCAGACTGGGTGGTGGTGGTGTCCAGTATCACTAGTTCTCATTAGGTGTATGTTTTAGTCCGTGTGCAGAAGGTTTAACTTGTTTTGGCAGTGCTCATTGATCAGTATTGTCTTTTTTTAACAGAAATTTTACATCGTAACAAAAGCATCACATTCTGTTGTATTTTCTCAGCTGATTTTTACTGGGAATTTATTGTCCATACAGGATAGTTCTTATGACAGCATCTGACTCAAAGTTTGGGTTGTTGGTTTTTTTTTTTCCTTTAAGTGGAAAAGAGTCAGACTGTACCATGGTTATATTTTAAATTGTAGTCCACTTTATACTGGAATTTGCTATCTTGAATGGGAGAATTAGAGTTCTGTATGTTTGCCCTTAAAGCATTTTAATCTAATTTTGTTACTGATTGTTTATAGTGTGGGTTTTATGAGCCATTAAGAAGAAGCCGATCTTCAATTTTTTTTTATGGTGAACAATTTGGATTAAAATAATATTGTGGCAGAGTTTTAAACAGAGCATAAATAAAAGCTATAACAACTTTCTTGTGACTCCGTTAAGTGCTTTTGTACAAGTGATGAATATTCTGAAGAATATCCCTCTGTGATAGGAGAATTTGAAGACAGCTAGTTTACAAAGCAGCACTTAAAATATTTTTAACATGTAAATTAGCCTAGATGCCAGAGTTGTTTCTGCAGTGATGGAAAAAGAGCAGAAACTGGACAAGCATGACTGTTTATGCAGCCTCAGTGCTGTGTGTGACTGTTAATGACACCATGTTCCTCCCGAGACAGGAATGACTAGCACAGATCCTGTTACAATGATAAAACATCCTTGTGTAAGGAGGTGTTTGAAGCTTTTCATGCAAGAATTCTAACCGACAATAATTTGCATTGAAATCTCATTTAAAACCCTAAATATTGAGACTCACAGACAATGAGTCAGCTGTGGCATAAGCTTCACTTAATTCTAAACAACTATTAACGTACTAAGTAATTTGTTTACAAGTTTCTGTGGAAACTTAAACCCAAAACCATAGGGAATACTAAATTCCAAGTTAAATAGCTTGTTGAGATTTGAATAGAACTGATAGAACTGGAGCAGAGCACTGGTTATCAATTGTTCAGTCAATTGATTGTATCGATTGATGGATTTTGTCCTTTAGTAAATAAAATATGTTTTCTGTAGTACAATAGCATGGATTCTTGCAGCAGAAATTGATACTGCCATGAGAGCACGCTTGGGAGTGTTATTGAAGATTTCTGATTATTGCACAGGAGATCACATTAAATTATATTTTTCTCTCCCTCATCTGTCCCCTCCATCACCCCCAAAAAGAAAAGAACAAGCTGTTGCCAGATGAGCGTCTTGCTGTGGAAACTTTCATGAATCAAAAAGTCTTTGCTCACATGAAATATCCCAGTGAGTAGGTCAAGATGCAATCCTTATTCATGCTAACTGCATATTAAGTTTATGAACTCTATCCTCAATATCCATTGTAATCAAAAAAGGAATGTAAATATTTGTTCTGATAGCTGGTTGTGACTACCTTTTAACTTCTAAATTACCTGTACAAAAAGGGTTTCTCATGCTTTTAAGCATCTCTGTCTTGGAGATGGAGATAACTGAGCAAAGAACACCTAAGAAAAACCTACTGCATAGTTCTTCCTTTTCACTTGAAATAGCATGCATTTCCCACTTTTACCATTTCCTTAGGGGTTAGAAATGCTAGTTAACCAAATGGTATATCACAGTAATGATGTAATCTGTGCTGCTTTTTCCTTCCTTATAAAGCTTGTAAGTGAAGAGTTTAAAAGTTTTACACACTTTTTCTTCTCATGTGATGTCAGAAAAAAATTCAATTTGTTATTCTGTTTGCCTGAACTTCGCTTCTATATGTGCAACTGTTCCTTCTGTAAATACCTTTCCTTTCTTCATTTCCCTGTTATTCACCACAGGTCTCCTGCCAGATAATAAAACATGGGATGCAATGAGGAAGAGAAAAGTTTGCTGATCGTGCTTCCCCTCTTTTTTCCTCCTTCCCGGCATTATTTATACACTTGTGTGGCCTCAATCCTACTTTTCATTTTCTTAACACAATGGACTTTTTTGCTTCTCTAGGTGTATAATAGTGTGTAATAACTAATAACCTTAGTGTTCTGCAAACCCAAATAAGTTAGAATTTATTAATGATGCAGTAACTGTGTTTAAGGAGCAAAGGCAAATCAGAGCTTTAGCATGAAAACTGCTGTGTCCCAAAGATCCATGTAGTCCCCTGTTCTTCCTGAGAGTAGTGGATGTTGAGACAGAGGATGTAAATGAAAAAGGATACCTTTCCTATTTTTGGCAGTAGATGTTTTAAGAGTGAACTTGCTGTCCTGAAAGTGAATTCACTCAGTAGTGGTAGTTTATATTTTAGTAGGTGGTGTTTCATTGCTTGACAGTTTAATCTTTACCCCTTCACCTATTTAATCCTCCTTAAGGTTTTCCCTTTTTTATATGCTATGAAACGTTTGAGATAATGTGCAGTTATAATTCAAAGCAGGTATCGCTCAGGAGTTTCAAGCCTCCCAGTTGCTTGTCATATATTGTTGGTCTTCTATGGATTTGTGTCACAGCCTGTAAAAGTTAGTTACWTTCTGTGATACAAATAACCAGTAAAGAGATTTCTTTGGTTACCTGGCTATAGAGGGTAAGCAGAGCCTCCAAGGATGAAAGGTGAAACACTGGGGCATACGAATCTTGCTGTTACGTGCTAGTAAGTATATAGGTTTGAAGAAAACTGGGCAGTAGTCCTTAAAATCTTAATATTCTGAACTTTTTCATATAACTGCTTAGAAAACATGATGGTTTGTTCAGGCACTGGAGCACACAAAGTACGTCTTTATTTTTATGGTTTGCAGGCTAAGGTTGTAATAAATAGAGCGAGGTCTGTAGGATTAATGAAGTTTAGAAATCCCACATGAGCACAACCATCTTCCTAAGAAATGTCATGTCATTCCCACTGTGGTAGCTTTTTCTTTTAAATTATGCAGTTAATCTCACAAAACTGCCATCACCCACCAGACTCACATTAGTTGTCCAAGCCACTGTATTTTCCTTGTCATGAATAGTGTAGTAAGAACAACAGTCTCATCTGTAGTAATCTTAGAGACCTGGAAAATTGTGCTTTCTCCCTAGAAAGAGGTTGCTGAAATTCTAAATAGCCTATAAGATCCTCTTGATTGCTGACTTTCAGAGACTTGTGACTAGCTTCCGCTGCACTGAGCTATGCTTCAGGGGAACTGTTACTCAAAGTATGTTGGGACTGCTAGTAGCTCAGAAAAACCTGGGATACCCACATAGCAAGTGAGTTACATGGCAAATGATTTTCAGGAAAAATATGGCAAACCTTTGTGAGAGCCCTCTACCATTTCCTCCTATTTAGACTTTTGGATTTTAGTTCTTTAACTTATACAAAAGCAGTTAAATTTAATTTGCAGAAAGCAGCTGACTTAGCTATTCCTTGCAATAATAAGATTTAGTTCAAAAAAGACTGGAGCAAGAATAATGCTCTTTTTTGTTGAATTTGACAGTGCTTTATTTACAGTCTAGAATTACTGTACCTGTATTTTTGGTCAGTCTCCTTTTGTTTCCTTTAAAATTACTGTAGGAAAGAATACATAAGCTTTTTTTTTTTTCCATTAATGTTAGAGGCATATGCAAGACTACAAAGATACTTGGGCAGATGTTTTACCCAGAACAACTTGTAACTCCAGAAATAGATGTTTCAGGTTGAGTGTCCCACTGATGCATTGTTTTTTCCCTGGATTTTCTTTGGCTAGCCTCCCTCCTATCTCTAAGTTTCTCTCTCCAACATTTAATTTATTTGTAGTTGGCTTTTCTTTCTGTTAACTTGTCAAAGTCAGTGGGAATTTCCATTAAGTTACAGTAGTTTAAATATTGCAGCTTAGATCTTATTTTCTTGGATACAGAGAGGATAAACGCTGTGAGTTTAACTCCCTATTTCAGTGGTTTTATGAGGCAACTCCACAGACATCAGTGAAGACATTTTTGATTCACAGTGTTTCAAATGAGAGGGCAGTCAAGCCCCGTAAATCTCAGCAGCGGCTTGTAACATAAAGACCAGGCATTCTTTCTTGTACTACTGGCTGTTATCAGGAGACATGGCAAACCTTTTCATGTCCTTCAGCTCGTGTAGTCCATCTTCTTATTTCATGTAGCTAATGCAGTCCTTTCCCCTGTGGATATAGATGTTGGCTGTAAACCAAAAAAAGGAAAAGCTTCTTTGTCTGCTCCAAATTTTTTCATATCATATTCCCTTTTGTTGGAAGAGCTTTTTTCAAATATGTTAAAGTTCTTTTCGGAATACACTGTGTTTTTCACATTTCCATGACAAAATGCTAACTAAAAGACAGTATAAAGGTTTTGCAGATCTCTTGTTTTGAGAATCGCTTGTTAAGATGTATTGTTATGGTAGCAAAGCTGACGTTTAAATGCTTTCCTTCCTCACCTGTCCAAAGGACACAATGGTCTGCTATATTTTGGCTGTGACACCCACAGGTCTAGTTACTTCAAATTCAGAAACAGTAATGGTGTCTTAATAACTATTACATGCCTGAGTACCTAATTTCTGATTCTATTCAAAGGCAAACTAATCCTTTGCTTAGAACGTCCTGTCCTTAAAATAACTTACACCGTGCGTTTTGTATGATCTTTAGTTTAGCCTTAAACTGAATATTGAAATTGACACCAGTTCTATTGTGCAAAAAACAGTAAATCTTTTTTCTAATAGATAAAAACATTGTTTTGGGTTTTTTCTTTCTATTCTGAAAGTTCTGTCTTTTTTGTCTTGATTCCAATGTCTTGGTGTAGTATTTATGAGCAAAGGGAAGGCTATCCACAAAAAACTGTTGTGACATTAGTTTAATCTGTTCTTTTTCTGATTAGTGGTATTTCAGCAGAAAAGCAAAAGATTATTTTGGAAGAGACCCTGACATGTATTTAAAAAAGACACAATCTCAATTAGTCACAATTCCTGAATGCCAAAAAGCAACTGTGAGGAATCTTTTTTCTGCCTGTAGCCTTTGCACTTTTCATAATATTGCTCACTGATCTTGATTATGCGTTCCATAACCACATATTTATATATCACAGCCAAGCTGAGGCTTTCTGCGGAATAGAATTTGGGAGGGAGTGGGAGGAGGAAATCAAAGTATTTGAATTTGAATCCCACTTTGTCCGAAGGCATCAATCTTTTTTGGAACTGTACCATAAGCAATCCTGCATTATGAACAGAATTCCCTCTTTCTTCTGAGATTGCTCTTGTCTCTTCAAAGAGGAAATCCAACCCATAATCAGGTAATTATTCGCATAGCACATAGAAACTATTTTTAGAACTTTAGCACTGTTACATACTTACTTTTCTGTTAATTTATATCTCTGCTTCTGGAGGCTGAGTGTAGTGGTTTTTTTTCCAGAAAAAGAAAATATTAGTTGTTTTTTTTGCACAAGCCTGCTCTCCACGTTGCTGTTCATCACCATCTAGCTAAATGTTCCCTCACAAACGCGACAGCAGCTTTTTGCCTTTGTGCTCTTAGAGATGTTTGTGTTGCTTTCTGTAAGAGTTGATCCAAGCCCTGTCAAGTTTTTCCTAAGGAGGTGGTTCAGTTCCGTCAGTTCGTTAACCATTTCTCGTGGTTAACACTCCTGCTGCAAACAAACATTTTCACCCAGACAATGACAGCTAAGAAAAACTTGGTTTCTCCTTGAATGGCAACACTGTTTTTTGCAACTCAGCTTTCCTGACTAATGAACATAAAAATCTCACTAAATTCAATTTGTGGATGTGATTTTAGGTTAAATAGCATGGCTGGAATTTCATATGCAAAATATTTGGGAGCCTTCTTAAAATTATAGTGGGAGTGGGTTTGAATTAGTGCATGAAATAGAAAAGATCTTGCATGGGAATGATGTATGGTAATAAGTATGTAGTAATAAAACAGACTCTTTTCACATGGGATGGAAAGTCGTCTGGGATGGTTAGGACTTCAGAAGTAAAGAAATACTTTGTCAGTGGTATAAATGTGTTTGCTAGTTGCTCTTTCCAATCTAGCATTATTTTGGCTAATGGCTTTTTTTTTTCTTTTTCACTACCTGTCCTTCTATGAAGAAACTAGATAACAATCTGTGACTGATTATAAAATACATTTTTAAAACTTCAGAAAGATGTTCAGGAAGCATAATATGCTGCTTTAAAAAGAGACCATGTCTCAAGCTATTTACAGTATAAATGACTGATAATTCAGATGTAGATTTAGTGCCATGAAGACGTCTGTCAGTAACACTGCATATTTCATATTGAAGTGTGTTGACAGATATATGCTTACATATAAAAGTCACATCAAGTTAAGTATAACAGACCAAAACTGAGGCTTTGCATTTTTTATCTTTTTTCTTTCTTCCTTCTCTTCCCCCTCATCAGCCTGCAGTGAACATTACTACTAGTTCAAAGCCATTGTGTAGGTTTAGTTCTTGCGAAAAGAGCAGTTGCTCACAGGCCTTCTACTTATTGTGGGTATTTCCAGGACTGATGTTTTTTTCTAGCACCTTTGCACATGCTTTTTTGGTATTTACTCATGTGGCTATCTGTATTTATATTCTCTGCTAGGTAGAATATATTTTGAAGATAAAGACTGCTGACTCTTATGCAGTCTCCAGAAATTATTCATACTACACAGTGGATAGTTCTCAGTAAGTGGGTGCTCTGCAAATATTTGGTTAGTGGAGTAGTGAAAGAATTATAAGTGAAATCAACCCTGCCTCTGCAATAATAGAAGCCTAGAGATGAACTAGTCACTCTCAGCTCCATTTAGAGTTACTGGAGAGAAAAAGGGTGCTTTAAGGGCATTATCTTACGACCTTTTTTAAACGCTCAACTCAGATGAGATTGTTCTAGACTCAGTCTGTTTTTGACTAGATCTCCATGACGGTTAGATGAGCTGAGGCATTAGGCTTAGATGTAGACCCCTCTTTAGTCAGATGAATCCCATCCTATGCAAGTACTGCTGCTCTGATGCTTTATTAATAGTTGTAAAAACTATTTACAACATCAAGAATTGCCTTAAATCTTAAGGCAGCCTAAAGCTAAATCCTCCAATCAATGCAATTTTTGTTTGGGGAAGACCAAAGTTTTCTTAAGGAGGGAGGAGAATGAAGAGAGTGAGAAAATGCTTAGGCATCTACCTTGTTTCCTGTAAAGGGGGAGTTTTTAAAGGCTGATTTCAGGTTAAAGTGGATTAAGAGGAGAGGAGGTTAAGAAGCTATTGACAACTCAGTGTAAAAACTCCAGATGCTTCTTGGTTAAGTTATAAATACGATCTGGTAACAGACTCCAGCAGTTTGGATTTTGGATTTTATTTACCAATATGCTTGTGAATGGGAGTTGCTTTGGCGGCAGCTGAAACAGCAACCAATTTGAAAGGTAAGTAGATGCCAGTGAAGTGTCTTCAGGTTGCTTGGTGGGTGTGTTCTTTCTTTTTTTTGTAAAAACACATATGAAAATCCACTCCCCATCCCCGTCTCAGCTAGTTAGTGCCAGATTTGCTTTTGGTATTGCTGCTTGCCGCGAGACATTGATGTAAGGAGGATACTTACACACGCTGTTAGAATGCCCTTGGTTGCCAAATTCAATTGGCTATTCAGATACATTAGTGCCATAAGGAAAGAAGGCAATCTGTATTAGTAATAAGGTAGAAATGTTGCAAGTTCATATAAATTTGTTTGCTGAAATAATTTACTTAATGTTTCGGATATTATTTTTTCCTCTTTATTGCATCAAATGCTTTYGATATACTTTTGAAGTGTTAACAATGAAGTGGATGCTTTAATGGTAAATTATACTTGTAATTGTCCATAGCTTTTATAAAACAGTAAATACAGTAATTTATGAGTTCTAAAACATTTTTATTTTAAGGACTCTCCTTTTAAAAAAAATTCTACAAAAAAATTTTGAATGACCAGTTTTATAAAGATGGAATAGATGCTGTTGAAGAGCCACATGAGCACTTCAGTAATTTCACTGAAAATGTATTGCTTTTTTTGTTCTGAGTGGAGCATTAAGTTCTTCTTGTGGTCTGGACTTTTCATTTCCTCCAAGGAACTCAGAGTACAAATGTCTGGTTTGCTGAGATGACCTCATGAACTGAAAAGAGGATTATTGCAGTGACACTAGTTTTAGCAAATCGTTCCTTTTTTCAACAAAACTTACAGCTGGTCACAGTTAGTGGGCCAGAGGTTCTGAAAGGGAAATTGGGCAATAGTGTTTATAGTATAATTGTCAGGCTCTCTTTAGCATTTGTTATATCCAAAGATTCTTTAAATATCAAAATTCATACTTTCTAAAGTTAAAGTTGTTGCTGGTTTTTGTCACTGGCTTTTTAATACTTTTAATACTTTCCTTAGGCTGCAATTTGACCTATATATGTTATATAGGAAAACAAGATTATTGGCTTACAGGGTAACACTAGTCAAATATAAATTCATCATTTAATGCTGACTTATTTACAGAAGTATTTGCCTAATACATATGTTGTGGATTTTTATTTTGACTTACTGACAGGGTTTCCATAGGAAAAAGATTTCAACATCAATTAATACTACTTCAGTTTGAAAAGTCTGACCTAAATAAACTTCTGGTGATGGCCATTGATAAGATTTACCTTCATATTCAAGTGCCCAATCAGAAATATCTTCTACCTAGTCCTTGGGAGTATTGACTTTCCCAAATGGAACAAAAGTCAATGGGAGGTGCTTCTGTTGAGCACATCTGAAAATCAGACCAGAAATACAGTAAAGTGGGCACCCAAAAATCTGTGGAAGGTCGGGTACTGAAGACCCAGGTGTACAAGGCTTGGTTCTAATGGGAACTGATTTCCAGTCAGCATATTTGATAGACAGAAGTGCCTACTGTTTTCAGTTAACTGGCAAAACCATACTCCTTCCAAAACAGCCTGTACCAATATCTCCATTTAATGAGAGCTGAAGTAAGCTACAATGGCAAAAGTGCAAGTTTTTGCTGACATAAATTAGACCTACATTGTGTTTTACTGGTAACACTTTTCAAGTGCAAAGCTAGCTTTAACTTCATTAGGACCTGATAAAACTATTAACTTTCAGATGCTGAAACAAAGTGATATACTATCAGAATTTAGTGTTCCATATGTATAATATTCAGGTGTACTAAAAATTTAAAAGTACCTCTAATGTTGTCCTTAATTCCACCTCACCATTGAGGAAATTTAGCTACTCTCCATGTGGGATTCGTCTAAACTAGTCATATTCAGTTCTCATTTATAATCAATAGCAGTCCAGTAAATATAGTCAGTTGATTTGTTTCTTCAGGTTTAGATTTCTTCTTCTGAGACAGGCTTTGAACTGATTTTAGACATCTGAATTAGACAAAGGGATCCCAAGCTTGCTATTTGTAGAATGAGATGTATACATTGTATCTAAGGAAGAAACTAAAAGAAGATGTTAAAATTAAGTATCAGTGTGAGACTTGGAAATCATGGAAATCATTTGACCTACAACATTTTTGCAACAATAACCTGTTGCTTCTGTTTGTACAGTACTTACTGCTSTAGAACCCTGAGTTGGCTGCATTCTGCAGGTAGCACAGGTTATTATGCTGTACTTCAGAGTTAAATACCTGCTCTTTAAGTCCAGTCTAATTAATGAAAACTTTCAATGGGAATAGATCAAACTTTAGTTTCTGATATGTTCTGTTCAGTCTCCTTTTTCTACACAGAAAACGTAAAAATGTGGAAAGAGATGCATGCAAAAAATCTCTATAGACAAAATTACCATATTTGAAATAAAAGTTTCAATATATTCCTATACCAAATGGTAAGGATTGTAAACAGCATAAAGCTATGTAGTGCAGTATAGTTTAAATAATAGCAAATTCTGGCCATGAGAACTTTATAGTGTAAGTTTAAATACAATATGAAAGGAGCACTAGATAAAATGATTGAATTATGGAGTTTCAGAGTCAGAGTATATAAACCCTACAAAATTTTATTTATATTACCCATCACAAGGAGCTTATGGTCTTTTGATAGTGCCTGTATATTTATATCTGTTTTCTGAATGGAGATACTGAATTAAATTATCAGAGAATATAAGCAGGACCAATTTTTTGGCATAGGTATATCAAAAATTCAGTTCCATTGCAGTGCTTAATACTGGTGTTTCACAGTAGCACCTTACAGCATGTCCTTTTGTTTATAAAAAGGAGGTAGAGGAAAGCAAGTCTGAATGCATATGACCATTATATAGTTTAACAGCTGTTTAGAACTAAAGAATGTCAAATTCTGCTGGTATTTGAACAAATTCACAGTTCAGCTTTAGATAACAAACTGCTTGTAAATAATCCATTAGCAAATCTATTCAAGGATGAGCCATACTGTAGTATTCTGAACGCACTGAAGTAGAGGTAGCCATGCAAGCCAAAGTGGGCTGGTTTCAGATGGGATAATACACAGGTTTTAAAACACCCAAGGAGTATCATGTCTTTGTATGTCATAGAAAGGTGGCCTGTCCTGCAGAGCAGTGAAGGCAACTGTCTTCATTCTGATTTCCCACAGATCCAATGAAATGTGTCTTGCAGTCTTTTCCCTCCTATAAATTTTTTCACCTACTGTGAGCATGATGTATGTTTTAGTTCATTACTGAGCTGTTGAGAAACAAGGACTGGCTCTCGGGAGAGGGATAAGTCATCTCAGTTGTTTGCATGGGCCTTTGAATTGGGCTGACTAGAGCTTGCGTCATGACTGACTGTTTGCGTTGCAGGTGGTGCTTGGGAGGCCTTGTCTTGGAAGAAGTGGGGGACCTTTCCTCTGCTAGGTGGTGTACAAACATGAAACAAAATATTAGTCCTTGCTTCTAGATCTTTCAGTCAGATAAATACTGTTAGGCATATGTACTACTCAGCTGACAGACAGTAATCGCACTACAACGGTATCTGTTTATCCATCTTCAATATTTTAACAGTTTAATACTAGGCTATTTTTAGTACTGACAGATAGATGGTATGTGATTTTAGAGTGTTTATTAATTTAGTTTTCCTTTTGAAGGTATCTGTTGGTATCTGAGGTCACTTGAATCAACCAGGTCTGTACAAATAATCCATATCCTGTTGAGTTTACATATTGTGGTGTAATAACATTGCTTTTTACTCCATTCTTTTTCTTCAGTATGACCTAGAAAAACAACATATTCTTCATGTTGTGCTATGTGCAGCTCTCCAGAAAACTGGCTTTAGTTGAGTTGTCTTGCCTTCTGGGCTTATCCACTACTAGATAGCAGAAGTGGGAGGGAGACAAACAGAAGGTCCAAAGACGAGAAGAAGTTATGTACACTGCTGGCAGACTTCCTGTGTTTGAAGCCTGCAAAGAAGTCTTCAGTCTAAGGAAGAGAAGTACAGACAAGCATTGGAAGGATAACTTCATTCTTGAAAGTTCAGTAGTGCTTTTAGTTTACCACTATCTGAATTCAAGTTTTGGCGTTTGCAATATAAAGGGTTGGCTGATAGGCTTGACCTTCAGATCATCATCAAATTCTTAACTGTAAGTGTAAGCTTAGCCCAAGATATACTTCAGAATTTATTCATTGTTTTTAGCTTTGAAATTCTACAAACCTAGTGTTGAGTCTTTTTATATTTAGAGTCACTAGAGTAAATGTATTTTATTTTCTTATATCTGGGTGTCTGAGATAGGATACCTCTGTTTTGCATTTGATAAATAATGCAAAACTTGGTAGGTGTGTCTTTGTGTTGACAAGTAAATTTACCTGGGAAAAATGTATAAATATTGGAAAGCTTGTGGTACCAGACTTCAGTCATAAAAAGAAATAGGATTGCTTTTCTTTTCAAGGATGTATACTTTCAGTCTTGTTCAGGCTTAGGCATGGCAGTTCTTAGCCAAACAGTCTAGATTATTTAGTTTTCTTCCATACTTATTTAGCAGTCATGTGCATTTTTGCTGTGAATAAATAAAATTCTGTTTACTTGGGAATTAGAGAAATCTCATCCATTGAGACATCTGAAAGGTTGCATGAGCCAAAAATATGACCAACTAGGCTCTCTTTCAGCAAACCTGAAGAGCTGAGGCGTATAAGTATACTGAGTTTTAAGGCAGGCCTTTGAGGCATAAATGAAAACGGCCATCCTAAGATAAAGTACTTACATGCTTGCGTTTTTTGGGTGGACGAGGTAGAGAATGTTGTGTGTTTCTTCTCCAGTTGACTTAACTTTAATCCCAATTTTAAGCAATATGTGAAAACCCTTATGTCTGAAAATGACTGAAAAATTTGTGACATTAGAAAATGAATCTATTTCTATCCTTTTTCCGTTCTACTTCTGCATGCCATACTATAAATTTGGATGGAATGATTTAAATGAAAATTGGTTAATTAAAATTTACACTGGTAAGCAAGCAACTCATTTTTTATATATAACTGATTTTAATCCCTTTTTGCATTTGTAATGTAGGTATTGCCTTTCTAAGTAGGAAGGTACACTGTATACACCTCTCTGAAGGTTCCTGAGAATAGACTGGCAGGCAAGGGTATGATTTTTAATTGGAAGGACCATTTTTTAAATCACGTTTGTCAAGCTCTGGTAAATTGAGAAGCAATGCACTAACCCAGTATTTTTTTCCCGAAGTTAAACAAAACAACCTTAAATATCCTGGATACACAAAGTGGAAAAATAAGTTAATAAAAGCAAGTTTCATATTTAATGCAGTAATATTTTTAAACAAAGGAAATATTATCTGAAGACTATCGTCAGTTCAACTCATTAAAATGCCTTAAAATTTCAAAACTAGATCTCATCTTCCATAACATTTTTTTATTAGTGGACCAGAAAAGGAAAACAAGTCTTTCTGCTTTTTTGACTCCCAGTTGGTTTCTCAACTCTGTATGACCTATCTATTCAGCTCTGCTAGCTGCATCAACGGAAATGAAGAAAATGTTCTTCCTGCGCCTCAAAAGAAGTTAGTTTTCCAAAGCCAGTTTTGCACTTCAGCAAACTCTAATTTCAAGTACTTAAATGTTGGCAGCAAAAACAAATGGCAAAAATTTTTTGTGTGCGGTAGGTTCAGTCATTAGTACAAGTTATCATTATTTCTCACTTTATTTTACAGTGTATTGAAGTTGAAATAAAATTTCATTTAAATTTCAACAAATTTCTAATGAACTTTTATGCACTTTCTAATAATCGAATCTGGACGGCACACAACACTTTTCACCTTGCGGTTTTTAGCTAGTAGTCTGAATGTTTTAAGCTAACAAATTGCAGAGAGAAGCATGTTCCTGCCGCCTTCCCTCTCGTGTGACCTCACAGCGCACAGGACTGGCAAACTGATCCAAATGAACAAAATTCTTTTTATTCGGCTCGTTTACAGCCAGGTTGATTTTTAGCATTGGTTCATCACAGGACCCCCCCCCCACACACACACACACACACACACACGGCAGCAGAGGAATAACAATGGCTTGAGAGCAGGAACAAGCAGGGAAGCTTGGGAGTGCTGTTTCCAGGAGTAATGCTGGGGAAGCTGACTTGTTTGAAGCACAGGCCTGCTATGCTTTATCTGTGACTCGCTGAATCTCTCTTGAGCCCTTTCTTCTAACTAGCCAGAGGTGTCCGTACTGGATTTCCTGAAAAATACTCTGGTATTGATTGCATTTTCAGTCACAAGTTTAAGATCATATATGCTCCCACATAGAACTGGAAAAAAAATACCAAATATTTATGAGAAAAGGGGCCTGAGCTTACAAGTTTGAAGTAAGTACTTTCTGTCCATCGTAGCGTTTCTATCTTTCCTGATGGCAGAAAAGCGACAAGCATGTTCCTTCATTTGCGGTAGGTGTGCCTCCCTCTGACGCCTGCAGGGCTGGAGGGCCAGCACCTTACCGCGGGGCCCGGCGTCTTCTCCTCCACTGGGAACAGTAGGAATTAAGGGCTGTCTTTAACAATGGCAGCTTTTGGTCCCCACCTCCTTCAGAAAAATATTTGATGGCAATAGCTTTTACTGTGAGCTTCTCTCCAAGAATTTTTTTCCGTTCTTTTGGTTTATATTACAATTAAAGCTAAGGTTAATATTTCCTTTTTAACACTGTTTTTCAAAAATTACTTCTTATAAAAGCCTGATGCTGGAAAAATGAGTATCTGTGCCTAGAGGAATGTGGAGGGCATAAGAGTGCACATTCCAGACCGTTTCTGCTGGGATGGTGATGCAAAGCAGCTGTGAGTCAAGTTAGCTAGCCAGTGTGCTGCACAGGCAGTGTGCTCATGCCTCTGGTCCTAAAAATAACACTTGGTTTGATACTACAGAGCTTCAAATCTTTAAAAATGCAATGTTGTACCTACTGTGGGTCCCTTAGTCCGAAGTCTTAAATGGTCTTATTTTTTTAATTTGTGTTGAAGAATTTCCTATGTTAAGGTTAGTGCTTATGGCTGAAAATGCATGTTAGTAGTTCAGGATTTTTAAATTTTTAAAAAATTTATATCTCTATGTGTATGCAGACAGGTGCATGTATAGAATATATATATCTGTATATGAAGTTCTTGCTTAAGGGATAAATTAAATCTGTTAGATGTTTTTAATTTGGATTTTCAAGTATGGAAATAATCTGAAAGGCAGACAAATTTCCTTTCTCAAACCATTCGTCAGTAATACAAACCTTGAGACAAATGATAGTGATGAGAGTTTTTGTAGACTAATTCTGCTATCCAGGTCTTGAGACTGTGATTTTAATGTTGAGGAGAGGAAATGAGTGACAGCTGATCAGACAGTGGCATCACCCACATTATCGTGGGAAAATGTGTTTTTGACTAGTTTTGAAACAGTATAACAATGGATAGCATAATAGAAAGTAATGTGATTGTAAACAAGATACTGCTGTCCACTACTATTGTAGTGTTAGCTAATTCATAGTTTCCCCAACCTGTAAACCAAATTCTTTTACTAAAAGCATTCTTTTTCATCCTGCTTCTCTATGCACTTGTTAATAGTGTGTCATTTACTTTGTGTCTAATAAGTATACGTTGATAGCATATAGAAGCCACTAATTAATGTGGCCAGATCGTGGCTAAATTGCATTRTGGAAAGGGGGACCTGGGTTCTGCAAAGTGGCTGTCTCCTGCCCCTGGGGTGGAACTCTTACTTTGGCACACTCGGATCTTCTTGCTTTCAGGGCTCCTCTAATGCCATATTATGCAACATCCTAGTCCAGGTAAACCTCCGGGATGATTACCTTGGTTCCAGGAACACTAGAAAAATTAGGAAATTTTCTCATGGGATACTTCAGGAAAAGCAGAAGGTGTGCCTTGGCCAGCTCACAGTCACAACTGAAGGCAAAATTAAGTTATAGTTGAGACTTTGGGATAAAAGCTGTGCATATGGAATACTGTTTAGAGTATGTTATGAAGTTTTATAATGAAAATTTCTTATCTTTACAGTAAAAGCAATGTTGTATTGTTGCTGTCTTTTTTGAATGACAGTTTGGTGATCTCTATTTGATCTCCCTTCAGAGAGCCACCGTTACACCAGTGCATGTTCAGATTAACAGCATTAAAATCACTAGAGTTGCTTCTTATTTATAGACTATGACAAATATAAATAGAAAGAGGATTTATGCGCTCTTGCCTACTGAACATGTCCATGTAGATCCAGTAAACTCATGAAATCCTGTAGTAACAGAAGTCTGACCTGTAAACTTAGGGAAAAGGTTGTGCAATTATATTATGTGACTTTAAAAATATATATATATTATTTTTTATCAAGGGATAAAAAGATGTTTACCTTGAGTTGTGTAATCATTTTAACTTTCAATTTAAGCAGACTTTGAGTGTGATGAGGCTTCAGCATCAGTGAGTCCCCCCAAGCTGCTCCTCTGTGTACACTCTCTCCCCCCCAAATCAGTTGACTACTTCTTAACTACTCTGAAAACAGTCTTTTGTTCTACAAGGTCAGAAAGGCTTTTTCAAGTTATGAAATACCATACAGTGGTTTAAATACTTGGCCTGCAGCAAAATGAATATTGCAGTTATTATATCTAGGCACTTAATATCCAATAAGTAATGATAATAAATGCATGAAATTTTGTACATAACATTACTGCCAAAATAAATGCTTGGCTTATTTTTCTTCAAACTAATGGAAATTGGAATTCTGTGTGGAAAAAGGGTATCCAGGGCAGAAGCAAGAGCCAGTTYATTGTGTTCGAGTAAGCACAACAGGATATTGTTCTTTCCCAGATTCTAAACAGCTGGCACATAAAATCATGGCTTCTGTAGCAAGGATTTTTAATGTATCTATTGGGAGGAGAGTGTAATGCATGTTTAGAAACTATATTTGAGAGAGCAAATAAGCATTCCTACCCTGACAATCACAGAAGAGATGGACTGGAAAGTGCTAAAACAACACTTAATCAACCTCAGAGCCTGTTCTGAAGTTGCCAACTGACTCGAGCCTTTTTTGGTTTCCTTGGACCTTAACATTCCCGGTGGCCGGCATGGCTGCCTGCTGTCATGGCTAGGAATGACTGCTTTTGGCTGGACACAAATTTTATAAGCAGAGCCCATACAGTAGCTTCATTTAGTAAAAATTTTTCTCATTGGCATCATGATAGAATCGGGAAGAATGGTAATCCTCTCCAGGTGACTACAGATCTGTTAGTCTGACCTCAACTGTAGGCAAGGCATTACAGAAAATTTCAAAGTAAAAAAAACTAGATGGTTGGTAAATACAGAGGAATGCAGTGCAACAAATGATATAAAGAAGCTTCAGGAAGATAAACTAAGGGATTTCTCTAAAGAGAGAAAATGCAAAACTTCTCATCCATTTGGACTTCTAGTACAAAATTTTTTTATAGTGCTGCACAGAAAATTGTTACTTCTACTGGATGATATAGGTTGAGAGCTAACAAAAAGTTAGGAAAATAGTATTGCTTCTGTTTTTGGAAAATTTGCCTTGTTCTTCAGCCTGCACATGACCAACAATCACAAATGACTGGAAGGGATTATGTTTTAATGTCATCTTTTCACAAGTCACAATTCTTTGAGTAATAACATATTTCTGACAGTGGAATCTGTGACAGCATGTTAAACTGTCTGAAGTCCTAAGATCTGTATTACCAAAGGCTATTCACTAGTCAGTCTTCCTTCCCCCTAAAAAAATGTTAGCTCCATTACTGTTGAAAGACTTTGACACCGTAAAAATAACCAAAATATTTGTTTTTTTTCCATCCCTTATTGCTTCTCCACAATAATGAAGCCCAGCTAATGCTTTAGATTATTGCTTTGTGGTATTCATTCTGCAGCCATCCAGGTTTGTTATTTGTAAGCAGGATGCTCTTAAAGCCTTCCTCTATCTTAGCAGCTGGTTTGCATGTGTTATCTGTGAAATGGTTCCATAGTTTATTTTCCCATTATTCTTTGGCTTTCTTTGTTGGATAGATTTTTTTTCAATTGAATTTCACTTTACAATTACAGCTTTCAGGTAAGACTATAGCATCTGTGTATTTGTTCAGCTGTTTGCTGGAGTTTTGTGTTCGATTGCACAGATTCATTTTCCTGTTGAGAAAAGTTATACTTGACAAATATGTTCTTAAAAGCTATTAGGAAAGATAGAATTATTTAATAGGCTTCTTTAAGCCTGTTCTTTTCAAATATAAGTAACATGATTCCTGGAATATGATACTTCAGGTCCTTTGGTGTAATTTTACTTCATTTTACTCCTTTTTGTTGAACTCTTCTTCCGGAATTCACCACAGATCATTTAGGAAAACAGCAGAACATTTGTTTGGTTTGAGAGTTAAGTGTATTATTTTGTATATAGAATTCAACTTACTTTGGTTAAATGTGCCTGCTTCCGTTGTGTGATCCTCTGCAATATGGTATATTCTAAACCAACCTTTTCCTGTATCATAGATAAATACTTAATGCCTCTTTGTATCTCCATCTTTTGGGGTGTTTTCTTATGAAGCTTTCAGGACCAAGCCAAGTAAACTAAGTTTATCCCTTGCCAGATAAGAATTTTGTTCTTTAATCAGAAAGCTACTGGCTGGATGGCTATCAGTCCTTCTGACAAGTATGTGTATTTTAAACAACTATTTCAAACAATAGCTGAAGATACCAACTGCTATGAAAGAAATGCAGTATAGTGCATTAACTTTTCAGCACATAAATTAGAGTTTAAAAAAAGATGGGTTCTGATATTTCTGCTCAAACAGTAAAGCATTCTTTTATCAATTTTGTGGCATGTTCACTAGCTAATAGGTTTAGCTAATAGCAAATTGCCAAGTTGCCTGAGCTGTATGCTTTGCCTTATTTTCTTTTTAACCATTACATTAGAAAACAATGATGAGCTCATCTGTATTGTGTGCATCGCTGCTCATCCTAATCTGAAGGACTTTGACTGCTTTACAGTTTCCTTTTCCATTGAGACTGCATTTTTTTTAATATGCCTTTTGCTACTCAAACTGTTTTGCATGTCAAAAATCTCCACTGTAAATAAACCATCTTTCTTTTATTCTATTTTCCATTTCATTAATACACACTAGTATATTTATACACACTTTCATGTTTCTCCTGGCTTTTTAGAATTATGAGGGATTATCATGACAGTCATTGTATCTGAGCTGATTAATTTATGTTTGGACTCTGATTATTTGGCACATTATAAGGTGTTAATTTTTGCACTCATTGAAAGGTGCAAGCAGATTCACAGAAAGTTTAAGCAAATCTGTAGAAATGTGGCTTTACACTTGTCTGATAGTATACAGCAGATGTTCTGGATTTTCTAGACTGTGAAAGTATCCAAGAGACTTAAAAGAGTTTAAAATCTTGCATCAAAACATTTATAAAGGGAATATGACTTTGAAGCTTTCCTTGTAGGTGTTCTTTAAACACTGTCACTCCAAACAATCTGAGCATGAATGACAATCGCCTAATTTAAAGATAAACACCAAGAAATGAATGCTCTGCAAAGCCTTTTTTCCTCTATTTTGGGACTTTCTCTGGTATGTCACAATATCCGGTTTGGGACTTTCTCGGGTATGTCACAGTATCCTGTTTTCCGAATGGATGCGAAAACTACAGGCTCTCCCTCACCAAACGTATTTCATTGTACTGCTGAAAACTGCAACTAAAAAGTCTCATGAAGACATCTGTTTTTGTTTTTTTTTTTTTACTGTGAAGCTAATAGGTCTTTGGGTTTTTTTATTTTAAAGTCAGATCATAAGACTTCAGAAAAGTCTTGCTACTTTTTTGATCAAAAGTAAATAACCTTTAACTGATGTGTTTATTTCTCAGAATTTTTAAAACCACAAAGTATATTTGATAATTTTGCAAAGGATTTTGGGTGTTCTGTGGTTAGCACATTGGGAAAAGTATGCCTTTATGAATTAATGTGATTTGAAAAATATTTGGCTCAATTGGGCTTACTTTTCTAGTGTTAGATTATTCAATTTAATTGAAAGCTGACAATCTAGTGATGGATATCGCCTGAACTATAAAAACATTAGTGATTCCTGGTGGATGTTCTTCAGACACGTGAAACTTCAAAGCATATTATTCTGGCAGCTAGGTGGTCTTTTATACTGGCTTGTTTTTTCTTTCTCTTCATATACCTTAAATGAAAACGATCCTAAAGATTCAGAGAATATTAAATACTTTACCCTATGTTTTCTTCTTAGTCAAATAATTGCTTTGAGTTCAAGACCTGTTTCTGAATAGCTAACTAGGAATTACTTATATATTGTCTCCTGTGGCATTTAAAGTCCTAGCACATTTTGAAGTTAATAACAAATGTCTGGATAGATATTTTTTACCTTGTCCTTTTAGGAAAAAAATAGAGATGAATTTTTGTACGACTGAAACTATGAAAACCTCATTTAAAACAAATTAAAGAGTATGTTGCTGAACTGATTTATTTTGCTACAGCATAACTTAGCTTAACCTTTTATTTCTCTTGCAAGAATAGCATTGATGTAATTTAAACTGTCAAATGACATTTATCAAATGATGGTTTTGCCCTCTAACAGACAAATGTCTTCCACAAAACTTGATTAGCTGCTGACCTCTTCCACCCTTTTCAGATCCTTCAAGGTAGATTTCAGAGTTGTAAAATAATCATTTTGCTTTCAGTTTATACTTCAATACAAAGCATTTACTGTCCCAGTAGCGATACTGCAGCTTGCTCCACATCTGGCTGTTGGAAGCCTGCCTAGCTGTGCCTGTCACCGCTGCGCCCGATCTGTGTTAACCCAAACTGCTGCTCCTGGCAGAAGAGAGACAGCAATAGAAATGTCTTTTTACAGGATAATAGAATGAATAACATCAAGAAACTTTATTTTCTACATGATGATGCTCTAGTGATCAGGAAAACCCTCTATTTCATAAAGCCTGCCTGGTTTTCAGTTATGAAAAAGGTGCCAGAAGAATGAAGCATAATAGTCTCCTAAATCTGAAATGTTATATATACCCCCTGAGAGGTTTCCTCTTTTCTATTCATATTCTTCAGCTCTGTAGCCTTGCTTTGTAAGAGTAATCCATTAGAAGCCAATAAGCTTGCTTTTATAAGGATTAACTTACAAGCAAATGAATTAACTATGCCTTTGAAGAAGCATATGTCTGGATTGATACTGCAAAATGGTGGCCCTGTGTCTTAATGGAAAACACTGTCTAATATTCCTGTCTTCAGAAGTCTGTACTGGTTCCTATGCTGAAGAAGAAAGTAAGATGTGCAGAAAGTAAATGATGAACATAGAAATCTCAGAGAGATCTGCTGTTGGTGTTAAAAGTTCATTTCTATTTTTAGGCCTCAATTACTTCTTTCTTCTGAACTCTCTCCCACCCCCACTTCTTCCAAACTCTGTTTTAAAAATACATGAATTATTGAAAAATGCATCTGATTTTCAGACTAATAAAACAATTGTAGCTTGTTGGTCTTGGTARGTCAAACTGCTGAGAAATGGCTTTTCATTCAGAAACAGAGTTAAAAGATAAATAGATCTGAAAAGAAAGTAGCGCTTCCTCAAGTTTAGCCACACACACCGTCAGAAGGAACGGGGACTTTGCTATATTTGAAACTGCTGAGAGCCATAACTGTGATTTAACATGTTTTGTCAAGCTGTTGAGCATGAAAACACCTAATCCCTCCATGATTCAGGGTGAGTCTGGTTGACTGATATTTTAAATTAAAGGGAAAAGGTATCTACACTGTATATTAAAGCTGAGATACTAAATACAAGATACCACATATAGAATGAAGACTTTAAATAGAAAGAGATTTTCTGAAGCAACCATTAGGTATTGCTAATAGTCTACGTGGGATTTGTGAGATGCTTGGGATGAAAATTTAGGCATCGGAGTACCTGGCTTCTTCCGTTTTTTATGTTTTATCAATGTTTTTATCAACAATACCAGCTGTAGTGTGTTATGCAGGTTTCTTGCTGCAGCATCATACTGATAGGCATCAGGCTGTATCTGTTGGAGAACAGGATCGTTGTTCTGTCTCCTCCAGCTAAACATGCAATATATGCTGTAAATTGCCTTTATTATATGCTGGTTAAAAATCTCATTGTCTGCTTTGCATACAAGCAATTTATTGCTGCTTATGTTCTGACAGAATGAAAACTAATGTTTAATTATGCATTGCCCTAATAATGTGGTGTTTAGGGTGAATGTATCTGAATTAAATAAGGGCCATTAATAATGCCTAACAATTTATGATATATTCATTGCTTGATTTCAAATGATATAAATTAGAGAAGCTTATTTGAAATGTCACCAATATAAGATGGCTTTGTGGGAGCACCTCTCTGTGTGCTAATTTCAGAATCATTACCAGCTGAGTCTTACTATTTATTCAATGTCCAGTAGGCTTTTATTATTCCCTTATTTGCAGTTTAATTACAACCTCTGTTTTCCTGACAGTATGAATTCCATCCTAAACCTGCAGGAGCAAAATGAGTTGCAAACAGTAGATTTTTGCCTGAAAGCCTCCTTTCCCTGTGTGCTCCCCCACACCCGCCCTGACTGAAGCGCGGGTCTGAGCAGCTCTGTGCAGGCAGCATCTTTTGTATCATGTGTTTAAAGGGGCAATGTCCATCTAAAGGTTTAAAAATTGTCTTTCTTAAAAGTCTGTGAGTCATGGGGGATGTCTCTGTCACACACATAACCACCTAGCTTTATACCAATATCACAGAAGATATTTGAACAAATCAGTTCAAGGGAGGTTTCTGGGTTACTTATTATCTTATGTGTGAGTATTTACAAATGTTATTAGTAGACATGAGGTATTTATATACATAGCTACTGTGCAACTCAAATCTTAGTCATTCATCTTTTAAAATAATCCCTCTCCAAGACTATTATATGGGATTTAAATTCCTCAAAGATCTAGTAAGCATTGTCTGTTACAAATTAATGAGAGAAACTGCAGCAAAATTTTGTATTGCCAAAAAAATCACAGTGCTATTAAAGGATTTAAGTTGCAAGATTGAAGGGACTATTTATATTTCAATATGAGGCATATGCATTTATTGTAGAGATGCTATAGATGTGGTTTCTCTTAGAAGTAATTTTAATTAAGTGAATGTTTGGTCCCGAATTCTCAGCAACAGGTCAGTCTTCTCTCCAGCGAGCCCTTTCTGCTTCATTTATGCGTCTTGATTATCTTTTGTGGAAAATTCACAATTCACAATGAAATTCACAATTTCACAATGAAATTCACAATTTCACAATGAAATTCACATTTGGAAGAATTAGAGGAAAATGGATATTTCTGATTTCTTCTGGTATTATTATAGCTATTGTAATACAATTTTGTTGTAATTGGGAATACTGAACTTTTACCCTCACAATCACATTTCATTTGCTCTTATTAAGGGAGCTAGTTGTGTTTAACTGGTAACTGAAGAGAAGCACAAAATGCTTGGTACTGCTATCACATGCATTTTATTTAAAATTCTGTGACACATGACCTTAAAGCACAGAGAAGCAAAAATTTGATCTTAGAAGGCTCAGGATGTTTTCTGTGCATTTTAACATGATGGTTTATTTACGTAGCGATGCCAAAGTGAAGAACTGATCCCTTTGACCTTTCCCTTTTTTCTTAGCTTTTCAAGGCTCGCTTTGTTTTGTTTTGTTTTGTTTTGTTGTTATTGTTGTCATTCCGCCACCCCCACCCTGTGTGGTTCTCGTTTCCACCAAGATGTAATGACAGGGTCTTCCTTCCCATGTTGCGCAGGCTTACAACCCTGGGCTGCTCAGATCTGTTGTAACAGTGTTTATTGCACAAAGAACCAGACCTTACACTTGAGAGGTTTAAATTAATTGATGGCCTGTGCTGCCGGGAGATGCCATTACTCAGCTGGTACACTATACCAGAGGTCACTTCTACTATCTGTCTATCATCTGGGGGGTTTTTTTTCCTCTCCTGCTAGGGAGGAATTGCCTAAAACATTAGAGAAATTACTTTCACATACTTCAGAGTTGGGTGAATCTCCTACAAAAAGACTGAAGTTCAACAAAAACTTCTGTTCGACTCCATTTTTTGCCTGGTGATGGGGTGTGCATGGTGTGTGTGGTGGCGGGGGGTTACCTTCACATCTGATAGAGAACCTCCTGGGAGAAGTATTTTAGAATTCTTGTTTAGAAAAAAAAATGTAAATATAAGTACATTTGGGTATGTGATTCAGTTATGTAGATGGCATTTGTAAGACTTACAGGTACAATTGAAACTGTGCCATTATAGCACAAATTTAATAATCAGCATAATTAACAGTATTCAAGTGAACATGTTCTTGGGATCACTTCTGGCTGGAATGGAAATGCATGCAGGCCTTTGTTATCCCTTTTTCAAGTATGGAATTTGTTGTACTATCTGGCAATATAAAAGAGTAGGTAATTCTGTATAAGCACATCTAAAGCTTCATATCTCTGTTTCCTTGTGTAATATATCTACTTGTCTCTAGTGTTTTTGTACAACAGTTAGACTGGTTCTGCAGACCCATGAAGTGTCCTGTGGTTGTAGGGTGAGATTGATGTACAGTGATACCGACTGTAGTAACGAGTATGTATGTTAGATCTAGTGATGTTCGATCAATGTTTTGTTATTTTATGTCATAGTTAATGAGGTGTCAGCATGATTTATTAAGCTTGTACAGCTGTGTTTGCACAAATTTACTGAAGTTCCTTCTTTCTCTCCCTTTGGAAGGAGGAAGGAGCACTCTCCCTAGAACTTCAAGGAGAAGAGCATGTTGCTCAGCCCATCTCAAATATCTTCATATTTCATTTCTGGTCTCTGTTAAGTAACTGCAGAGCTTTTAAGGGCTTTCCAAAGAAGTACTTCATAAAGTAAATCCAACAGATTTTTATCTGTTTTACTGTGGGCTGCAGGGATCTGAATATGAAACATGGCTAGAGGGGCTGTATTGAAACTTAAAAATACTGAAAAGTGTTGAGRCTGTCTGACTTACCTGCTTGCATTGGTTTCTTTGCTCTGTTTAAAAGTGAAAAAGCTCCTCATTGTTTTTATATTTTTTTTTACTTCAGTTCTACAGAAGATCATTCAGTAAAAGCTCCTACTTGCTATTAGCAAGAGCATTTTTCCTCCCATATTATAACCTGTAGCTGTTTCAGTGAAGGCATCTCAAAAAGCCTCTCTTAAGCAGTATAGCATTTACAGGGGACTAACAACTTCCTAGTTGGAAAGCGTTGTTGGATAAGCACAACCATTGCTAAGAGCAGCACAGGGTCACCCCTATTTGGCTATAACCATCTCTGTTGTGCATTTGTATTCATATAGCAAGAGTTCGCATTTTGCTAAAGCAAAATGTGCTCTGCAGGAGCAGAAAGGTTTGATCATGTAAATCAAGATGCATGACCAGGGTCCAGAACACTGCAAGAGCATAGGTAAAACATACTCAGTGGGTATTTGGTGACTCTTGTTGTAATGGATATCTTGTTAGTGATCTGAAAGAACTGTTGCAAGCTAACAATGCTGGCTGTTATGTTTATCATGTTGTAGTTAACATTTTCTAAAATAATTGTAGATTAATGCATGCAATAATAAAAAACAGGCCTGCACTGTGAACTTGTCTACATTTTATCATAAAGACATGAAGATAAGTGGATGCTTCTGAAAATAAGTGGATACTTTATTTGTAAAATCCTAGTCTTGAGAAGACTGACAATATTTATTTCAAAGCTAGAAAAAATAAATGGCATGCATAAACATAAGAAATCAAGGAAACACTTAGAATTTATTTCTCCAACCACTTTAAGGAAAAATTAAACTAATTAAACTTGAATGTTCAAAAAAAAGCCTTAATGCTGTAACTTATGAAAACTCAGCTGAGCTCTGCACTTATATAAGAAACTAGTCTCTGCTTATTAAGTCCACAATGTGTGCATTCACATGTAAGTAAAATTTCAGTTTAAGACTAGTTTGTAAACTGTGAAGGTTAAGTCACTGGAATACAGAATTTGAATTTGCTAGAGAAAATGTAGCTCAACTGACTAAATGGGAAGAGTGTTTTAAGATTAAAGACTGTTTTGCTGACATCCTTATTGACCTTTCATAAATAGTACTTTCTAGGAGTGCTCTGAAACACTTCTTCCCTGAAACTAGTATAAATATGGAATGCTATTTCTTCTCTTCCATACTGTTGATCTTGTGAATGCATTTAATTTGGAAAGAGCAATCTGCTTTTGTGTTCTTTCTCTTACCTTGATTCCAGAACACACAAAAAAGGAAATAGTAGGCCAAGTAATTTCTTCACAGTTAAGTCACATGCAGCGTCTTTGCAAAGACATCAGCAACTAAAATATATTCTGTTTTCTCTAGATTAATGAACTGAGCCATGTTCAAATCCCTGTTATGTTGATGCCAGATGATTTCAAAGCATACTCAAAGATAAAGGTGGACAATCACCTTTTCAACAAGTAAGTACAAGTAACAATTCTTTGTAGAAGTGGGTAGTGGATGTTATTTTTCGGTTGATGGGACTGAAATTTTGATGATTAATTTAATCCTGTGTTAAACATAACCATCTGTGCTGTTCTAAAAAGCAACAGGAGGGGCTGCTGGGTAGTACTCTTTTTCCATATGGTATATTATTGCCTTATGAATATCTTTTATATTAAAAGTGAACCACTCAGTGATTATTTGTGGCTGATATACATACTTATTTAGGTATTTTTTAAAACATAAATTCACATACAAATATTTTTAATATTTTAAATGAAATATTTGAGTAAGAATGGGAATTTAAATCATATACCAAAGCTGAATAATGTACAACTTTTTATATTCTGTAGTAGAAAATCATATCAATCATAGATGAGCTCAAAAAGTATTAGGATGATTTAGTGTAATATCCACATCTCTTAAAAATAAAGGTGCACCACAAAGGTGTATGCAGATGTACAAAACTGTTAATACTGTTTTGTGTATAAATGAAATTCAGGTTAAGAATATACCTGTAAAAAGGAAGAACTCTGTTACTTTGTGTCTTTTATTCTATGGCAAAGTTCAAAAATACTTTTCTCAAGTTTAATATCTGAAATTAACAATAGGATATGAAAATCAGTCCGATATTCAATGAAACCAATTTTCTTGAAGCTTTGATACTGTCAGTACTTTATGGTGTCACACATGATGTAATTCTTCTATAGTCCAATCTATTTTTTCACCTTTGGAAGACTTTCAGGGCAAAGGAAAATATTCTTTTCTGCTTTTGAGTCCAGGTGCAAAAGCTATCAAAATGCAGTTTGTATCTATTTCATCCAGATCTGATATAGCTTGTTAGAGACAAATAAATATATGTATATATAAATTTATAAAATATGGTAAAGAGAAAGAAAAGAACACACTGAGACCAAATCTGATTCTTTTTTTTGAACGCGTTAGAAGAGAAATTGTAAATCTCCTTATTCTTTGCTTTGTATGAACAGAATTGGGACAGAATACTCCAGAGTTACTTAATTGCATATGCAGGTGAAGGAAGTTGATTTGGTGTTATATTCTTTCAGAGAAAACATGCCAAGTCATTTCAAATTTAAGGAATATTGTCCAATGGTTTTCCGTAATCTAAGAGAGAGATTTGGAATTGATGATCAAGACTTTCAGGTAAGTTTGCTTTCAAAATACCTAAACCAGTGACGTAAACAGTTTTTAAAGGTTAGCAATGCTGTAGTTGTGAATGAACAATTCAACGTGCTGAAACAAAGTGCTTTTATTTATGTGTTAGTTGGAGAAAACTAAGAGAGAAAGAAGATGCACTTTCTAGTCTTTCCCCCACCAGCAGCCAAAACAGCCTGTCCCAGCTGTCTTTTGCTTCTTACCTTTTTACTGTCCTTAGTACAGTCCTCCTTATTTCCCATTAGAGCACCTCCCAGTCATAAGCCATGCTATTAAAGCTGCAAGGTGATGCCTCTTGTGATAGGAGAAAAAATAATGTCTGGAGAATTCTGACAAGAGATGCTGTATTCAGCTGAGTCGCTTGAGTAACACTTGCTTTACTGACGTGCCTATGTGAGATGTAGTTTCAGAAAAGACCATAGCCTTCTGGTTTCTTCCTGCTTTTTTCGTTTAGAAGTGTGATGTATGGCCAGCCAACTTCATACTGCTGCATTTCATCTCCTTTTCCCATTGTTAAAGGGATGTGGGAACAAATAAGTCGCATAGAGGAGATACAGCAAAACAGGAAATTGCTCTTGAGTTGGCAGTATTGTTTCTTGCAGTCAGAAAAGAAAATTCTTGAACTCTGCTTCAGTCTTATTTGCTCATACTCACTGCCATTTCTTTATCATTAATTATTCCTAATATACATCATTTCAATTATAGCAATAATTCCATCTGCAGTTACACTGCTAGACATCTCGTCCTGTCCTATATAACATTCACTGTAAACCCAGTGCCCACTTCTGTCGTGTTCTTTTGCTCTTCTAAACTATTTTGATGTGGGCCAAAGCTGTAGCCTGTGACTAAGAAATATTAGAAGATATTTAATATAAGGTTTCAAGTAGCTAAACAGATTGTGCAAAATGCATTTGTCATAATATTCCTATTCTTATTACTTAGAACGGACTGAATGCTGCAGCCTAAATCTAAATCTAATTCTTTCAATTATCCTCTTCATCAACTTTTCCCTTTTCAGTATCAAGCAGTGTGTTACGAGTGCATAGATTGCTAAAACGTGCTTGCAGGAGTGTATGTGAAGACTAGGTTATGAAGTCTCAGTATATGGCCACTGTAACTTTGGTAAGACTTTCTGCCAGCAGGTGGAGAAGTTTTTTCGTTTGTTTTTTTTTTGTTTTGGTAGAGCTGTTGTGATCATATTGCATAATTCTTCACTGTCCTTTTTACTGAAGAGGAAATACACCAAGACTCAGCTGTTATTACAGTCAAGCCACTAACAGTTATAACAGTTGGGCCCAAAATACCAAATTGCATTCCTGGGTTGAATTTTTCTGATGGATCAAAGAGGAACTTTTTGTTTGGGAAGATATTTGACTCCTTTATATGAAGGTTTCCTTCTCCTTGACAAAGGAAAAGGGTCAGTGTGTCAAAGAGAAGAGAGATGTAATTGCTCCTAAACTTAAAATTATGGTGTCAGCTAATGCTTGAAATCTTTTAGAAGATGGGATGATGACATTAGTAGGCAATCAAGGTTAAATTTCAGTATGTGTATGTTAGAAGACTTAAGATGCTGTCATTAGTTAAAATTGGCAAACTTAGCATAATTAAAATTGCATTGTGGAATGTTTTCATCTGTGCTTCTGTTAGTTAGTTCAGCAATTCCTGTGTTGTAACTATATTATACTGCTCTTTGAATTTATTAATGATGACAATGATAAACAATGTTATGGACTGTCACTAAATAAAATGCACGTTTTCAGATCAAAAACAAAAATACTTTTTTTGTATCTAAGTAGTTTGGGATTTTTAGACAATGTAACTGAACAACAACCCAAAAGAAGAAAACATAACCACATCTTGGTGTAAATGTAACAGTTTTTGATTCAACACTTACATTTAGTTACAGAAAAAAAAATTCAATGCTATTACGTATTTCAAGTATATGTATTGAAACACAGAAGTTAGATGATATTAATTTTGACCTAAGGGAAGATGCTGTCTGTCCTTACTAGTCTTTTTCTTCATTCCAGTCAGTTTATCACTCTGAATTCCTATTCTGTTGGACTGTTCTGATAAAATTTAAAAAATACTGAAAATAGTAATAAATTTTGAATACACTTTTGAAATTCCAAATAATTTTAAAATAAATACACAAAAATGAAAATTCAAGTAAACTTGGCATCATATGTAAGATAGGGATTTCCCCATTAAAAGCAGAAGTTGCTTTCGTTTTGATGTTGCATTCCCTGTGGTTTAAAAAGGGAATCTGATTTGACAAAGGCAAGCTGACTGTATATATATATATATTTTAGATAATCTTTGTGATCAGGAAATTATTCCAATGAATGTTGGTTAAAATGATAGTCTATACTCAGAACCAAAAATGAATCGGAAAAAGCAGTACTGACTGAGGGAAGCTTATGGAACAGCTGGTAAATAACTTCTTCCAGATAGTTTATTATTTATAAAATGGTTTTCAGAAAAAGAGTCCTAATCAGTTGTGAACAGTGTCATTCCCTTTATTGATCAAGGTAGGATTAGTGTAGATAAATAAGCCTGATTACCTTGTTCATTAGTCAGACACATCAGTATAATTAAAGAGAATGTTCTTCCCAAATGTTTTTGTTTTCAGAGCATTCTGCAGATATCCTTGATGAGTTGTTCCAGAGGACAGATAGCGCTTACTCATAAGGAAAGACAAAAACTCTACCTCATGAAAAAATTTGGTAGCGTACACTCTAATTACTGAGCTATATTCATTTTAATGCTTGACATTGTGTTATTCACTTCGTACRGTAGTTTTGTGAATTAATACATAGACAGGTTTAGTTCATTAATATAGAGAATCCCCTCTTATCTTTGAAAAGAGATTTAAGTCTCAAAGTCCAGTTTTTCCTGCATGCAATCCAATGTCAAAGTCAGGCAAATTCCCCTTGAGTTGCAGTTCATGCCTTCCAGGAAGCCATTTCTAGTAATGAGGTGATTAAAAATTGAGGGTCCAGGATCCCTGTTATGGACTCCCTCCTTTCACATGATGTAAACCACCTCCTTTTCTTGAGGTATCTTCAGTAATCTATCCAAATTTGTCTATCTTTCATAGCTAGTTGTGCATCTCTGAAAGATGGTTTGATTAATACTGAGCTGGGATTAAAGTTTCCTGGAGATACATGCTTAGTTGATAAAATTGAGTGGTTTTTTGGTTATTTTTTCTTTATTGTGTACAGCAATGCAGAAAATATAGTATGAAGTAGCTAAACCTTGAGTTGTAGTCGAAGTTTGCTTATATATACCCATTATGACAAATTAAATCTTCAAGTTAGGATAAGAAACTTATTTCCTATGTCAAAAAATGCTTTATTAGACCCTAATCGTCCTTCTTATTGATCACATATTACTAAGATATTTATTAAATATTAAAATTAAAATTAAAAATTAAATTTAAAAAATGCTCTGGCTGCTTTTCTTGAAAAGAAGTACACTTTAATATAGTATAAATTATCAATAGGAAGGAGATTATTGTTTTTCTTTGTGCTGTTGTATGGTACTAGTATGTATATGGATCTCTTACCCAAGATAATTTTAACTGTCAAAGCAATTCCACAACTCAGACCATTAAAAAATGAAAAATTTTACCTTGATATGGTAAATTATCATGAACTTGTGTTTTTGTTAGTGTCTTCTGTTTCATCAAAAAGGAATCCCTAACTCTTAAGATTGTCCTAACATTGACGAGAAAATACCAGAACATTAACTGCTTCCAGTAGAATAGAAAGAAGTGGAGTAGAAAACAGATGTAGTAAAGTAAATTGCACACTACAGTTGTAACTTAATTTTTAATTTCTATATTCTGCCCCAGCTGTAGACAGTGATTTTGCAAAGTTTATTGTACAGAAAGGGCTCTTTTTCCTGTCAAAATATTTGGGGTAGCTGTGACAACTTTGAGTTTCCTTTAAACTTGATAAACATAATTTCTTATCTTACAAAGTCCAAGAGTACAATTCTGTTGGGAGAATTACAGGACTAATTTCTGTAAACTGCAAAATTATGAGAGATTAAAAGTTAGCAGCTAAATGAAGAAACTTTTTTCCCCCAAACCAAGTTTAGAAAAGTTGAATCTACTACTGTTACAAATGCTTCTGCTCCTGTTGCTCTGGAAAGGGTAACTTAATTTACTACCCTCCAGCACATATGTTCTTGCTTAAAGAATACATACATCTGGATTCTACTAGGCTCAACAGAGGGAGCGTAGGTTCTTGCCCAGTAAAATAGAATTCCTTGTACAAGAGGGCATCAATGTCCCAGTGTAACTAACGATCCTTTTACTGGGGATGAGAGAGAACAGAACTGATTTTCCTTAAAGTTTTAGTATTTAGTGTAACAGGAGAAACACTCACATCTGACTTTGGCTGTTTGTGGGAGCAATTTGTAGAAGTTGTCTGTATAGGATAAAAAGTTCATAAAGAACTTGTGGCAGATGGTCTATAAGTTCATTTTAATTTAGAGATGCTTGTTATTTCTATATGTGAATTTTTTCTTGTAAAAGCTTGAAATCTAAAATGAAAATTGATGATCCCTGCTTTTAAGCAATTTCCTTAATAGAGAACCATATGAACTTGGTATTTTTCACTTCTTCTGATGTGGTTCTCTCTTCACCTTTTGATAGCTCTCATAGCTTTTTATACAGAAGGATTTCTTGAAGTATTTTATAGTCCCATCTCTAATATGGTATCAGGCAAGTACTGCAAATTCTAGGTTCATTCTTCAGAATCAACCTTTAATATTCATTTTCTGTTTAAGTATCTAAACTTCAGATCACCAAAATTCTTGAAACCTTCAACCTGTGAATATTTTTGCTCATTTTGTGTGACTTTTCCAATCATAAGATAGCATATTCAGATTTTTACAAGCTATTCTACTTTGTAAGGTGATATGTTGGTCTGTTCAGACAAACGAATATTCCTCAGTAGTGATATGCTTTTTGAAACACACTAATGTTTTTTCTACAGAGATTCCCTCTTCCATGTGTGTGCACAGGCACACTCAGTGCACACAAATTCAGGCTGTGTGAGCAGTGAGATCTGTTAAGGCAGTATCCTGAGTGACTGCTCCCTGTGGATGAAGGCACGAAGGACAGCGTAGTTGCTTTCTCAAAATGCTTTCTGTTTCTTTAGTCTCCCACGGCTCTAAATGGAACACTGCAGTGCCTGTTCCTTGCTCCTTGAAAGGGTGGTGTGACTTACCTATTCCAGTTAGGAAAAGTGAATTTAGTAATCTTATTCTGCCTATTGGTAGCTACTGTCTTGAATTAAAAAAATAAAAAAGAAAGAAAAGAAAAAAATGAAACTTTCATGTTCAAAAACTGTATATATAACCTTCTTTACACCAGCCTACCCCTCAATAGAAGTGACTGCCTCTAAGTCGCAATATTTAAGATCCTGTGCAGTACCTCTGGATGGTGGGTACAACTGCTGCCATCAGTGATTAAGCATTATTCAGTAGCCCTACCTTTCTAATTGTCAGTTGCTTCTTCAAAAAAACACGTAGTAAGGAGTGATCTTACATGACTCTCTTTGGAAATACTGTGAAAGTCACACTAGATCTTGGATAGAGAAATCAAATCAGTTGCGAGTGCCCAAGATGCATTTTAAAAATTTCACTCTTCCCCCGCAAGAGAGAGGGGCTTTTAAATGGTAGCATGATCAGGAGGAACATAAATCCTCTTTTAGTTTTTTCCATCCCTGGCTCATTTCCTTAGAAGCCTTAAAGTAGAAGATGCTTCTACTCCATACTGGTGCTTCCACACTGAAATTCATGCCTCCATTTATTGGCCCTTGGTTTGGGAAGGGGCAAGCCAGTTCTAGTATCAAACTACAGACAATTCGGTCAGCAATAAATATCTCAGCACCAACTAGGTTAGGACTTGGACCTTTTTCCTAAGTTACAACCCTTTCACTAAATGTTTATTGAAATGCATAAATAATCCTGGAAGCAAGAACTGTCTGAAAGGAAGTTCTTGTGCCAGTTATTTTATCGTGGTAAATCTGCCAGTGCATGAGAAATTCTTGAGTGCATGTGTCAAACAAGGGACTTGTTGTTTGGCATGATTTCTAGATCCCAAATGGCCATCGGCACCACAATGTTTAGAACTGCTGACATCTTGTTTGAGATGGGCATATGCAGTTGTGGAAGTAAAGCATTGAGCCAGCTGTACTGGCAAAGACTGTGGCATTTGTCGTCTTATCAGCATGAAAAAAATCAAGTTCACAATCTGAATATTATGTTCTAGGACTTGGTGCCTTAAGTGAGCCCATGTAAGAATTTAGGCTCCCAAGACTGCGGGTCCAAACCTTTGTAAGCATAGCAACTCTCCAGAAATTTTAACTTCCAGCTTCTCCTAGTCTCCCCCAGAGAAAACATTTTTTTGTTTTGCCTTGTCTTCAGGAATGTCTTGCCTACACTAAATATCATTCACAATTGACTGTTCAAACTAGAAAGAAATAATTTAGCATGTAGTGGCTTCAATTACAGCAACATCAAAAAAACAAGCTAACAGTAGCTCCCCAAGCTATTCTTAATGAAGATAGTCCTTGAAGATAGCCCTTGAAAATGAGGCAGCAAGCCAACCTTTGCAAGGCAGAAGGAAAAAGAGAACCCTAACTCTTTCCAAAGCAAGTGCATGCCTTAAACTGACAGCTGCAAATCCAGGCACCTATAGCCTGGAAAGCATAACTTGTGGTAGGAAAGTCTTTTGTATGTTATTGATTAAACTCTTATTAAACCAAGTCAAGGAACCTGTAACCTTCCTGATGGAGGAATAGCTCTGTGCTGAAAAGAAGAAAGGGGGTTGTGTCTCTTGCCTTTCTCTGTCAAAGTTCTTCTTGATGTCTTTCACCTCAGTAATCATTCGCTGAATACAGTTTGCTTATAAATGTCCATAGGTGTTCAGAATGTGCACATCCACATCTTAGTAAGATCACAGAAGGCACCTGATATTTTTGACAGGTCTATCCTACTGTCAGTCGTGTCCTGTTCTCATCTTCGGGGGCCCCATGACATTCACCATAGTCCTTGTGAGAGCCGTACAGTACTGCACTGTGATTCATACAGCTGCACATGGCAAGGGGAGGTCATACCACCAAATGTATATGTAGCTTATGTTCCTGGTCAGGCACGCGTTGCTGCATGCTAGACTTTTTCAACCCATGTGAGTGTCTGAGATCAGTGTTTTGGGTCATCATAATTCCTTGAAGATTTTCTTGCTAGACTGTCAGACAGATTCAACCTGCAGATGTAATGGAGTATGCTTTCCAGAATTTTTATCAGCAAAAGCTCTGGTAATAACAATTTTCCCACTTAATTTTCCCACCCCCTAACATGACAATTTAAGAGTTATGAGACAAATGTCTTCCTATAAAGCCATTCTTCTAAAACATATATATATTAGGCTATTTAACAAAGCCTATTTAATGTGAAGCACCTTCTGTTGTGCCATCATACTGCAGACATGAAAATGCTCAATGGGAATGGTATAACACTCTATGCTGACATACAAAATAAACCTAAAAGTCTTCTCTATCCTTCCCTGTATGACAAAGCCAGACATCTTTATGTGAGAGAGCAACTGGAATGTATTGAGCTGTGCCTAGGGGTGGATGAAGAGCAAGTTGAGAGCTTATGGGTAAGGATTAAAGGGCAGGCTAGCATGGGTGACACTGTTGTGGGTGTTTACTACAGGCCACCTGATCAGGAAGAGGAAGTTGATGAGGCCTTCTACAGACAGCTGGAAGTAGCCTCACGATCCCAGGCCCTGGTTCTCATGGGGGACTTCAACCACCCTGATATCTGCTGGAAAGACAGCACAG
>NW_020448553.1:450495-521496 GCF_003343035.1 Apteryx rowi
GGGGACTGGAGCGTCTCTCTTATGAGGAAAGGCTGAGAGAGCTTGGCCTGTTTAGCCTGGAGGAGAGAAGGCTGAGAGGAGATCTTATCAATGTGTACAAGTATCTGAAGGGAGGGCGCCAAGAGGATGGAGCCAGACTCTTTTCAGTGGTGCCCAGCGACAGGACACGAGGCAACGGGCACAAACTGAAACACAGACAGTTCCATCTGAACATGAGGGAAAACTTCTTCACTGTGAGGGTGACAGAGCACTGGAACAGGTTGCCTAGAGAGGTTGTGGAGTCTCCTTCTCTGGAGATATTCAAAACACGCCTGGACGCGATCCTGTGCAACGTGCTCTAGGTGACCCTGCTTGAGCAGGGGGGTTGGACTAGATGATCTCCAGAGGTCCCTTCCAACCTCAACCATTCTGTGATTCTGTGATCTCTGGGATTGGTCCTTCTGTTTTTACATTATAACACTAGTTCTGGAAATCACCAGCCAAACACCAGCCTGAACACCTTCCCAGAAGTGGGATGTTTCTTTCAAATTACAACAAAAAGTCTTGGAGGTTCTATGTCCAGTTGTATGACACCGTTTCTTTCAAATATGCTTCTTAACTAGTGATCCAGGACTAATATACACCTATTCATTCATATCCATAATTCCTGGGCTCTTAAAAAAAAAAAAAAAAAAGTTCGGGAAAGCTGCAAGCCTGTCTTCATAAGAAGCTGTGCATGAGCCAGGCAGTGCCACTGTAACTGCTCTCACAGGAGAACAGCCAGATCATGTGCACGTAATCCTCCTAACAGCCATGAACCACTGCCAGACTTTTCCACTGAACTATAATTTTAGTTGTCACAGAGCACTTCTGTGTGCTTGTTTTTGCCTATTCATTCATGCAGAGTTTCCCCAAAGGCACTCTTCAAGTATCTTGGGATTTGATCTGATTTTGCTTTGGGGTATGTCATTGAAATAGTAGCAGAATGTTTTGTGAAGTTCATTTTAGTATTCTGCAACTCTTGAATGAGTACCAGAAACTGCAGTTCTCCTTTTGTCCAGACTTTGCAAAATGTGAAAGATTTAGATCTGTGAGAAGCTGTTTAGCCAGTCAGTTGGAAAGATTACTGTTCTTCTAAATCTCTCCATACTTTGTCACCAGAATTCTTCTATTGCCCTTTTCTCTTTTTTAGAAGAAGCTCTGTCTCAAAAACAACTTTTATTAGGCTTCCTTTTTAGATTAATTAAATTAAGTATTTGTATTATATCCAACACAGTACAAATGTATAAAGTTTCTAAAATATAATCTTGTCTGCTAAAGAAACAGTGACATTTACCTGAGATGTGTGAAAGATTAGAATGAGTTAATTAAATTGACCTTTAAATCTCTCCACCCTCTTGGAGGCTGTGGCTAATCCTTGGCCTCCCACTGTGGAGATAAATATTCTTGCTGTGAACATTTTAAGCAAAGTGGGCAGAAGAGGAAGAGCCTAACCAGCAGTTTGTCTTTAAAAGTGAAGACAATACTTCCCCAGTCAGCAATATAGCTTTCAATTATGGAGGGGGGCAAACCTCTTCTGAACTTTAGTGGCAGGACCTATGGCTCTGCTCCATGTGTTCGCTCACAAATATTGTTTCATTCAAAACAAATAGCTCCAAAGAGCTTAACTTGCTGTTAGAAACAACCAAAGTCTCTTTCAAAATCAGTTTGCTTTCTCTGATAACTAGTATTGGTATAACTAGCACTATTAATAATGTTATTACTATTACTTAATTACAATAGGCTGCTATTTTTATTGACCAATGTAAAAGGTAAAGATAGGCTTCCAAAAGATAAAAAATTAGTTGGTGTTCTTAGCTAAGTTGTAGAGACTCTTGAGTATGCCTATTATAAAGTATTTGGCTTAATAGTGCATGACTTTCTGATTTTTAAAATGCTAATTATTGTTTAAAATGAATATGTGTAAATAATAAAGAGATTGTTATATGGCAGTGATCAAAATTTAATTGTCAATAAGCAGCTGACGTTTTGTGTAGTGATAAAAACTCGCAGAAGATACAAAACCTGTCCAAATCACAAAGTGTGATTACAATTGAGAAGTAGTATATAAATATCCTTGCAGAAAAACAATACTAGATGCTTTAGGAAAGAATAAATAAGAATGATGGGAAAAAGAAATCATTCAAATTCAAAATTAGACCTACCTTTTCATCAATGCAAATTTTTAAAAACTAGAATAAATACGGTGGTGAATCTTTGTATTTTGAAGCTGGAAAATCAAGACCATCTTTCTGGAAGTTATGCCTTAACCAAAAGAAAGATTTGGAGTTCAGTTGAGGAATAACTGAGGAAAAAATTAAATGACCTGTGATGTGTGGCAGTTGAGTTAATTATAATTTATTAAATTTTATTGAAAGCTTTAAAAAAGCTCCTGCAAACTTCAAAGAATTTTGGATTGGGACCCAGGGGAAAAAACTTTTTCCTTACCTAATAAAATTTTACCATAGGAAATAAGATAAAAATCTACACAGATTATTAAGAATTTGGGAAATAGTTTTGGAGGGAATAGAGGGATCTATAGTAAAACTAAATGATCTTTCCGTTAATTTGCTGAAGAACATGTTCCTATCATAGGTGAAATGATGACTTCTAATTTAGGGGTGCCGATTAACTTTCTGTATCAAGAACACTTTGGGAAATGAAATCCTAATAAGTAGTGTAGCTTTCACCCATTTATATTTAAAGCTATAGGTAGATTATTTTATCAGTAATTAATTCTGTGATAGGGGGCAAATTCTCTGCGATTCATAGCCTGTCAGCACTGAAGATCGGATGAGTATTTCTGATTGCCTGCTACTCAGTGCAAATGCAGGTGATCCTTTTTATATTGACCTGTGTAAGGGCAATGACACTTTCAGCCAGTGATTTCTCAGAGGGAAACAGTCTGGGAGAGGAGGAGAGGTATATAAAAGAGAAATTTATCCATTAGAGGTATCTCTGAGCTTGGCACGTTAAATGTGTCTTCAGTTGTGTCAGTAATTACACAAATAATTTAGCATAGTCTTTAAATGACCTCATAGAAGTATTCACACTTAAAAAGTACAAAACCTTTTCATTCTCCCAAGACAAAAAAAAAGCAGCAGGCACAAGATTAAAACTTCACAAATTAGAAGTGAATGGGGAATTGACAGAACACTAGCACTCAGCGCGGTAGACTTCAAGTGAGTTGCTAAGTAAAGCTGTTAAGTGGAACAGAGTATGTGTGTGTGGCTGGCAGATGTTGTGTTGTGAGAGGGGGCTGAGGCATGCCGTGGTCAAGTTGAGACGGCTGTGGCAATCTGCAGTGGACAGATTCTGTGACCCTCTTCTCTAGTTTGCTTTTGAATTTTGTACTCACTGGCAATATAGTATAAACTGGTGATGTTTGTTAACTTACTATGACTAAGGCTGCAACATCTTAGATCTGGATAAATTCTCCAGTTTCCTCACGCAATATGAAAGTGTTAGGTATTAGCAGTAAGTGGTGATAAAAGGCTTGTTAGAACATCAAACCTGTATCTTCTCGAGAGGATAAGCTTTCTTCTGTATCTGAAAGATATCCTGGGTGGCTCATAGATCTGTTCTAAGTGAGGAGTGGCTTCTCTCCCATCTGTTCATGCTCTGCGTAGCCTGCCCCTGATTAAGAAGCAGAGCCAGAGGGAATTCAATCTGGTATTTGCCACGATGTGTCTCTTTCTGTGTCCCTTTTCCCCCTCCCTCAACCTTGCCTATATACTTTCTCTTGTTCCTTTTTTAACCTGCTCTGTATTTGGAAATTCTTGAGAAAAGGAATATATTTGAGTTTCATTCTTTATTTCTTTCCCAATCCCTTACAAAAGCCCCACCAAAGGAGGAGCTATTGCAGCTGGGCACTGGGATTGGCCTTGTTTGGCTGAGTTTACTGCTGAGCACAAGAGGAGAGAAAGAGACCTGTGATGCTGTCTTTGAGCAGGTTGAGTCAGCTTTCCTCCCACTGTGTTTGTGCCCAGGTGTCTAAAGTACATCTTATTATCCTGTTTTGCTCACTTTTTGTACAAATTATCACTGAAGTTTATGCTTATGTTGTGGCAAAAGTCATCTTGATTATAGGAGTATTTTAACATATGCTGTCTCACAAAGCTGTACTGCATTTGATAGTAAAAAACAAGTCTATACATTAAGCCTGTTAATAGTCTGAACTACAATTAAATAAATGCATATTCTCAGTCTGTTGTCTGACCACTACTACATAACCTTTTTATAATTGTCTATGTTAAGAAAAAGATGGTTGTCTTAATCCCAGAATAAGTAACACTTTTGTCCTTATTTAGACATGTTATGGGCCTAATATCTAATCTTAACAGAGAAAACTCCATAAACTTTTCATGATCCGTGTGGTATACAATGCAAATTGGATGTCGCATGTGGTATTACTGGTATTTTAGACTGAGATTTCTTGCTAGTTGTAGGTTTACTGGTAGCTGTGTTTCAAAGAGGCTTACATAGGATATTTTTGGCTATTTTGTGCGTTAGCTTCCAAAAGACACACTTTCCAACAAAGAATCTCTTCCATTTCCTGTGTATGTACCATTTATTTTTTAGTATTTGGCATAGCTGAATTTGTAGGGCGCAAACTGCTTTGGTTTATACTCGCAGTATTAGGTTAAACATTTAAGTTAGCTTCCCCTACATCAGAAGGAAAGTATCATAATATTATTAAATTATTTTTAATAGGCATATTGTTTCTACTTTGAATTTACTAAACTCTTCCAGTTTGATTCTTTCAGTAAAGTTATTTTTGATCTTACTTGCTAATAATGACCTATCCAGTGCAGGCCAATTTTTGTCATCTTTCTGTTTAAAGATTGATTGTTGTCATGATCAGATAACAGTATAATGTATTTTATTGAATTTATATTTAGAGGTTTTTAAATACAAAGTATTATAACTAGTATAGTCAAGAAATAAGATATTTTGCATGGTACATAGAAGCTTTCCCTGAGAAGATACTTGAATTTTCCTCCGCTCGCAGAAACGAGGATTAACTGTCACAAATAAAACTGTCCACAGGCAGAACACAGCCGTACATTAGCAGCACCAGAAAGTGATAACATTTCTCAAATAGACAATTACTAGCAATCAGCACAGTTTGATGAAATTCAGTTATTTTTCAACTTTTTAAAATGTGCTTATTTAATAAACTTACGCAAGTATGAAAATAAAGTACAGCAAACAGCAGTAGTACAGACAATATTTTCTACCTTCCAACTTCTTTCAAAGTTTAAAGCAACTATATTCTGTATCTCAAGAGAGAATCATATTGAGAGAGTTATCACAGGGATGGAGGGTTAGTAAAGACAAAATATCAAAGATTTAAATTAGAGATTATTTTTATCTTAAACACATTTAATGTTTAACATCCCATCTTAAACTCTAATTATTACTAAAGTCAGAGTATTGCAGAGAGGGCATTTGGATTACCTGTGCATGAATATAATAGCACTGCTTAGCATAAGATTGATTTTTTCCTAAGAAATTAGTTATTTATATGGTAAAATGTTCTGTGAATTCCTATTAAGCTTGATATAGATAACTAATAATAATATAGCCATCTACTCAAAAATAAATGCATCACCATTTCTAACCTGTTAAAGCATTAAGAAAGAGTACTAAATGCGTGCTAAATAATTATCTACAGATGCATTATATTCTCTTGTTAGCAGCATATATAGTATGATAGCTGTATTTGCAAATTAGCTGTCATTATAGTTAGCAATCAGCCAGAATTCATTTCCATTAGAAAAACAGCTATGGCTGGAAAAAACAAGAATCAGTGAAAAATCAGTGACATATCAAGGTTTCCTCCTGTTGATTTAAAATATGACTAACTTTATTAATTTCTATTTAAATCTGGCTAGTTTCTTTTTTAATGTAGCCTGAATTGTAATGAAAGAAGCATGGTAAAAGGAGTATTAGTTGATTCTTATTTTAACAACTGCCATGCTTTTTAAGTCAGAATTTTTTATTGCTTGTGCTGTCCACACTTTTAAATGCATCAAATATCATATTCCAACATGAAAATCTAAAATATTAAATATTTGAATAAATGTATATTGTCTTTGATGGGTCGCTATATAAACATGCCTAGATACTAAATACTAGATACTCTTTTTTTAATCATGAGATGAAAGCAGCTTGTGCTTGTGGGAGCATAAGCATTTGGAGGGTTTGAAGTAAAAATGGGTTGTTTTTGTCCCTTTATGGCCACAGAATTACTAACTGAGTTTCAGCAATAGAACACTCCAGAGAAGAAGCATCTCCAGGGTGTTGTACCTCAGTTAAGACACTGCTTGCACTGTTGATCTCCAGAGAGACATGTTTGGAAGCAGCATGTTTCTACTGTAATGAAACTATTCTGAAGTTTTTTTCCTTCATACTGAGTTCTGACAAGTCTTTTGGTGAAGAATGTTAATGTGTCTTACCTTAATGCTACCTTGAGTCCTCTGTATCATCTTTGCTTTTTCATTCCTTCTTAAGAGGTCTTGTTCTGACTCTGGAAGCCAGAGAGTTTCTACAAAGGATGTTTTCTAAGACTAACTCTATAATTCAATTTTCAAACTAATGGAGTACTGACAACAAGTGTGACATTAAGAGGATTTGATTCATTTATGATACCTGCTCTCTTGAGTAGACTTCATCAGTATATAAAAACATTGCAGTGGTGGAGGAGTGGGAAATGAATTTGAAGGAGGAACATCTGAAAATAGATACAAAATAGAAAATAGAAACCTGCAGTAATACTTAAATTCCCATAGCTAGTGTTTTCAATAGCATGTGAAGTCATGCTGTACCAGGTTTTTGAGAACTTTGGGGGAGGTAGGCTGGGACTGGAAGGGATGGTTGTCACTGTCTTACTAGGACTCTCATCTGTTAAAATTGACTATCAAAAGCCAGTGCAGGGAAGGTCCTGAGTCTGCAGTGTTTGTCCCAAAAGCCCTGTTTTCATGAGTCTAGAAGAACTGGTTATTCACAAGCATTAGGGGAACATCCACATCTTTTCTTTCTGTAGTAAATTGAGAGGACAGCGGAAGAAGACATCACTTTTAATCATGGACATTAATAATGGCTCTAGTTCTTTGAGCCTAGCCATAAAAAGGGAGAAGTGTGCAAAGATTTGTTTCTCTTACATGAATGTCATAATTAGGCTTTTCATTCCAGTAAAACTTTATAAAGTTGTGTACATTTAGATCCTGTTTTTCCTACTGATCCTGAATATTTCAGTTGAACCAAGAAACCTTGTGGGAAAATGTTTTTTTACCTTATATTAAACTAATTTAAGAAAGCATCCCACAGCTATGATAGGATTTAAATTTGCTGAAGGCCTGTTGAGGCCAATGTGATTCCTGTACACAATTAAAAAGTATAAGAGTCTGAAATACGAACATGTAATTGTATATGTTCAAGTGGCTTCTTAAATTCAAGCTATATGGTTGCCCTCATTTCACAGTTGAGGTTATTACTTAATAATAAATGCCTGCAACACTAACCTTCTGACGTTGGAGTTGAACAGTTTCCTTGAATCTGCATATTCAACTCTTGCTTAAGTTTGCAGAACTTGTGTTGGTCTTCTGTGAACACACTTCAGTTCCCTGCATTGCTGAGAATGAAAACATAAGTACCTCTTCCTCAGTGATTCAATTAGTCCAGAAAAGTGGTCTGCTTCCTTGATTAATTTGAAGTTTAGTTTATGAATATTAATTTTTAAAAGAAATGTTATAATAATTATAGTGTATGTCCTATATAGTAGATATAACAACTGCAGTTGTATTTTCAAAGTTGATAGTTGAAGTTCATTTTCTACACATAGTAATTGTGCATTTAATTTGGAGTAGCAAAAATAATAGTCCACTAAAAAAAACAAAACCCTCTCTTCCAAATAAGATACAGCTCCTACAAAAGTAAACTTTTGTGGTTTTGGTACCAAGTTGTGGTAGACTGAGCCTATATGTAATTACTTTCTGAAAATATCCTCGTTCTTTCAGTGTAAATCTGTCATGTGACTTTGTTCACAGTATCACAAGAATATATCCTATTCCGTTGCTGCTGGAATTCAACTATTGCTATTTAGGAATCTGTAAATTTAAGTTGCAAAGCTTACATCTACATACACAATCTTATTAAAACTTATTTCTGTGAAAATGGCTTTTCTTCCTGTGGGGCAGACATTATGCTATGTGAGTGAGGAAGGGGGAGGTGTATTTTAATTTAGCAACAGATGTTTGTGCAGTATGGCACAATGAGAAATGACAGTAGGAGTTGGATTTTTCTGTTACCAGTAGTGATATATTAACAGGATACTGCAAGTGTATTTCATGATCATAGAAGTGTTACAGTCCCTGACTATATTCCAGCAGTGCATACTTAACTTGATTAATCTTTCCAGAGTATGGTCCATTTTTATGCAAGTGCACATGGGAAAATACACATGCACTTGTATTCTCTCATGGCTGTGCTACTGCTGTTTTTATTTAAAAAAAAAGAAAAGTGTGTTTTTCAAATATGTAACAATTGGTAATGAAATTAATGGTAATGAAAGATTTTACAGTCAAAAGCAAGTTGTTATATTTTGTCTAATTTACTTTTTACTGATTTTAATTGTAAAAATTTTTATCTAAATACTGATTATTTTCTGTAAGATGCAGAAAGTTTCTTCTGCTACTGTTGAAGCACAAGTAGCCTCAAGTTCCAGTTTAAAAATGGCCACTAGTCTGTAGTTTCTCTTCCAACTACCATATAGTCATTAACTAATCTGCCTCTCTTGAGCTTGTAGGAAGGTAGTTGGGTCTATTTTACAAAAGGAGGAACTGTGCAGTAATAAGCTAGATATCAAATCGTTGGAGTAGCTCTGGTACTAGAACTCGAAATCTAACTGTTTGTCTTGTGTTACGTACCAAATCACACTGGCTCAAGAAAAACACTGCTGAGTCGTAAAATGATACTGTTGCTGCTGATGAAACCTGTATGTATAATTACTGTGGTGTAATATGGTGTTTCTTTGGGTTTCTTTATGACTACATGGCTTCACCCAAAAGGATGATAACATGTATGTAACTCTCATGCAGTAAACTCATTCAACTTTGTGAGTGATTTTTAAGTTACTGATGGTCAATACCTTCTTCCAAACACTCCTTTATTCTGAAAATATTTTTGAAGTGATTTGTCGATCTGAGATACGTGCTTTGGTGGAGTTCAGCTAGGTGCAGATGTTGTGAAAAAGATTAAAAAATAAATGTAAGTGTTGTATAATTGTTTTAGTTAAAACTTGCATATTTTTGTCTGACGATGCTTTTTTTTTTTTTTAACTAATTGACAGAATTCCTTGACAAGAAGTGCACCACTTGCCAATGATTCCCAAGCACGCAGTGGTGCCCGCTTTCATACATCTTATGACAAAAGATATATCATCAAAACTATAACAAGTGAAGATGTAGCAGAAATGCACAACATTCTGAAGAAATACCATCAGGTAATTACTATCAGGGTATGGGATCTCCTCTTAAATATTATAATGCAAGGGCAGGAGGGGAAAATGTGTGTGTGTGTGTGAGATAAATGAAGTGAAAGTGTTTTCAAATGTGTACTATATCAGCTGCAGAAATGTTGGATTATTGGTGTGGTGCCAATCTCTTTTAGAATGTTAAAAACTTAATAACTGTGGCAAAAGGATCACTTCAGATTTTTTTTTTCGTTTTTACCAGAAATTTGTTATGCATCTACAGTTCACAAGGCTGCACTCTTCTAAATATCTAAGCAAAATGATATGTCTACATGATACAGAGTTACAGATTTGGAGCCCATAAGCTCCTTAGCTTATTAAGAAGCTCTTTATTTCAGCTAGCGTGTGCCCAGGCTTGACACTAGTTTATTCTGGCCTAGCTTGGCAATGTCTGCATGCATTTATCTGCGTGGTACAGATGAACCCTTGCCGGTCCAGTCACTGAATGTTCAGTGCATTCCACCAACAACAGATTGCAAATAGTCAATGTTGTCTTGTATGAGAAATGAAAAATTGGGTATAATTTACATAAAATACCTGCTAATAAATGGACAGGTTTTGTCAATGTGAATTTATGTTAAACCACGTTAAAGTCAAGAGCAAACAGTAGAAATCCCTCAAATTAATATTGATAATTGTCACAATGTGCCAGTGTATATTTTGTGAGGATGGCAAAGTTGTGGGGGTGGGGGGGAGAAGGGCAGACACTTTAGAAATATGAGAAGCCTTAATAAAAATCGGTGTGAGTTTTCTTAGCCTCAAATCTGTTTGAATAAGCCATCAAAGTGCATAAACCTGGAAAGCCTCTAAAAAATGTCTAAAATATGATTCCTGAAAGGAGGATTTTTTCCTCCCTTCCAACCTCTGCTCACTTCTGTGGGCTGGAATTTCAAGTAGAGACTTCAGGAGATTCAAGCAATTTAAAATTCAGCGTTTCCATTTTTTGCAGGTTTTTTTTTTTTGTCTTGCAATGTTTAGTAGTTTTCTGACAGTTTCAGCCAACACAATAGGAATCTCAAACTCCATTTTAGAAGTAACTATGTCTCAACACTCGGTGAACGCAAACCACTTGGGCTTGACCACTTTTTTTTCTTTTTTTTTTTTTTAGTATTATAACATTTGTAAAGCCCATTTTAAAGCCTTCTTTGGAGGAAGAAGGGAGGCTAAGTCATGATTCTTGGGTGCTTGGGATTGACCCTATTGCCAGCTATCTTTGTGATGCTTTCGGCTGTCTCCCTCTCTGCTCTTCTTGTGTTCAAGAGAGATCTGTGATTTCTGATCAAATCCAGAGTAGCTTGTGAAGCATTCAGTGAGTTAGATATGAACTCTTGTCTGTCTCTGCATGTTGTTCTTCTGTTAAATTAAAATGTAAGACTAGCATGTTTATATTTTAATGTAGATAAGTAATGTCACTGTCATAAATGTCCATAGTACTATCTTTTAACTACAGTTTTACTGAAGAGAAATTTTAAACAATTATCTAATTTTAATTTTGGGGTTGTTATTATCAGAGTTTCCAAACTTAGTATTTTAGCTTTGATCTCAGAAGTTTTGATCTGTGAAGCACTGCAGCAAAATTAGAGGTTTAGTCCATTTCTTATTTGACATTCAGAAGCTAGTATTAATGATTCAGATTTTGAGATGTTTAAGCTAGTGGAAAAGTCATATGGCTTTTCAAAATGGTCGTGTCCTTTCAAGAGTGTCACTGAAGATAGTGCTGACATGAATGAACTTCTAATTCATTGTTGGGATTTTTTTCACTAATGCTTTGAAAGCATCAGGGATCATAATAGGTTAGGTTACAAGTAATAATGTTTTGTAAGTTATCTGTATCAGGCATCTGATTTCACTTTATACCAGCAAAATACCACTATAAGAATGGAAGTATGCACTTACTTAATACTAAGTATCTTATCATCTATGACATTATTACATTAGTATCTTAAATAGCTTAAGTCAAATAGCTTTCAGTGGTGCCTCCAAAACATTCATAAAGATACAGCTTGTGGTTTTTTTTGTCTAAGAACTTCAGAGCACTTTACAAAGCTTTGTAAATGCTGAGGAACTCAAGTACAGAGACAGTTTAATAATTGGACTTTTAATGAAATGAATTTATTTCAGTGTCTTTAATAATGTACTCTTAAAGGAACAAAATAGTTCTAATAATTAAAGAAAATCTAAATTAAATCCCATTAACCCTGGTGACATGGCTGATACCAGGTCCTGTAATTTGTTGCTGGAAATTGAATGCCTGCCATTATTAAGTGCAGCAGCTTGTTGTCTCATTTTTCTAGACATTTTTCAGACGAGTGAAGCTTATCTTACTCTGCATGACAGAGTCTAGGGAACCCATTGCCCTGGTGTGAAGGTCTTTAAATGATTCTCTTGACTAGGTCTTCCCACACAGATTGGCCTTAGACTACATTTGTACTAGTAAACAATACAATGCCACATAAAATCCCCTGGCACTTAAGCCCAACTGTTTATAATAAATCATTGGAATAGTCCCTGTTGTAGTTTTGCTTTGGGCCAGCCAGCACTTTCCCAAATAATTCTAGGCAAGGTTCAAGGATAACTCAGGCCTGTTCCTAATTAGGAGTTTGAATATGGCCATCCTGTTTTCAAGGAGGAAAATTTAATAATTTTGGTGTGGGCTATTCTGTTCCAACTAGAATTGATGCGAGAGTACAGTCCAAGACCCATTTACCAATGTACATATAACCTTCTGGTCCTGCTGGATGGTTAATTGAAGTAGTACAAGACTTTTCAGATACTGCACTGGTTGTCCTGTGGGAGCCTTTGTCAATAAACCGAGTTCTCTTGAGTTCAGTTCTGTTTTGGTGTACTCTCTTCTGCCAATAGAGTAAATGTCAAGTTCCCTATGTTGATTTACATACTCTTACTATGCAAAGTCTTCCTTATTTATAATTGTTGCTGCAGCTGAAGAGGCTAAACTGCTAAGGAACACACAGAAGTACCACCAAGATGGGATTTCTTAGGAAAAAGACAGCTCAGTAGCAAAAGTAAAGGTTATTTTATCAGTAACTGCAGGTCGTGGAGATGGATAGTTCACAAACCTATCCAATACTTGCCATCCTTCCTCTCATCTGTCTGAAGGTGTAGTAGCATGTCTGCTCTTTGAAGCTGTAAGGAACTGAGGTTATGGTTATACAATCTGTACACCTAGGTATTTACAAAAGGAGCAGGAATAGTGCAAAGCATATAAACACTCGAAGATCTAAAAGTATCAAGTTTGGAGTGCCTGGTTTCTAATTAGTCAAAGTCACAGTGGACATGTGCACTGTACAGTTAGAGAAATCAGGTTACTTGCAGGAAATAAAATGGCTAGTAACTTGCTAGGAGGGAAAAATAAAGGAATTTATTTTGCCTGAGTTAATAGCTTTCATCTTTCTGGATAGAGTTCTCTTGTAGTATTGTGTGGCATTTTTCAAAAGTAATCAAGGTAGATGTCCCAATAGTAACTACTATTTAAAATAAAGAACTTTATGTAAAGTAGCAGAAAATAAAGGAAAACATCAAAGCATCAAAGGCCTCATATTAAACATCTGTAAATAACTAAAACTGAACCAGACTTGAAGGAGTATCAGGAGAAGTTACTATAGAAACAGTATGTAAATACATATAGTAATTCCATATTAAAACTGTAGGATTGTAAATAGTACTCCTGACACTTGCAAATTATAGTTGCTATCCAAAATCGYGAGTTGCATTCATCCTTTACCCTGTCTGAAGTGACGGCTTTTTCTTTTTTTAGTGGCAGTCAAGCCTACAACCTCAAACAGATGGTGAACGCTTTCTGTCAACCCATCAGATGAGTCTGATGCTTTTAGTACTGAGCAAAAACACTAGAGCTCATCATTTTCTCTTGCAAAGTTCAAAAAAAATCTAAGCCTACCACTTGTGGCCTAAACAAATAGGAGGAATGGATGCTGCCCAGTCTGTCTCTCTCCATAATTGAAGTTACAAAGGATGTTGTCATTTATGCCTAGAATATGAAGTCCTTATTGCATGCACCAGCTTTTTATATACGTTTGAAAACAGAATGACCTAGGTCATGAACCGRCTAGGTTTCTAGACACTGTGGTAAATACAAATATATATGACATAACAAATTTTTCTGCTGTGTATTTCCATGCTAGCCAGTTTTTAACTGCTATAGTATTTTCTGATACATAGTATGAAATGCTGCTTTTAGTCACATCTTGTTGATAACTTGCAACTGTTTTGGACTGCTTATATTATTGGTATACTATCAGTTAATAGTAGAACTCTTCTAGCTGTTCTTCAGACATTATTTCAGCTGAATATCATTTACTTGTCAAATACATTAGACCTATTGCAATATGCTCAAATCAGACTTTGAAATATTGGAAAAGTCTTTGCACTTTTGCTTACCTACTTTCAGAAGCRGTTTGACATTTAAAAATTTTTAATTAATCAAGCATGTTAATGTTATTAATCATAGACCTTTTGCTATTGTATATTTAAATAGTAATCAAGGGCAAAATCAAATATTCGTTTCAAATGCCTCCAAATCTGGTGCTGTATTGTTTAAAACTTATGCTCCTGACCCCAAGAGGATGGATCAGTAAACTGGAGTTAAGCCCACAGCTCCCTTTGGTGTTGTTAAAGGAGAGTTCAGCTCCTGGGAAGGTCTGTCCAAAAAGCCCTTGTGCTGGGCAGACGGAGCCCCTAGAAACGGTGGGTGGTAGGTTTGGTGGTGTTTTTAGGGAAGCTGATCTCTTGCCTCCCCTTGGAACTGGTACAGAAAGGGAGCAACATCAAACATCACCTCCTTGAGATCCTGTGGGGGAAGTTTCTCTTCTGAGGAGAGGTAACTAACTGAGCAGTGCTTACCTCTTTAAAAACATTCCTGGCAGAGGTAATGCCTGTTCCCTCTGTGGTTCAGGACACAGCTCCTGGACAGTGCCTCTAACCACTAGAGATGCATTCAGCAGCTTCAGCAGAGTCAAATCTGTATCTCCATTTTCTAGAGTTAGTGTTATCTCAAGGCTAAAGAATTTATGGGGGCTTTTCTACCATGCTTTCTGGTCCAAGTTGCACTCTGAATTGAATCCTTGTGATAATTTGCGTATCATTCCTGCTTTGGGTTGTAAGAGCGAARATAAGAACGTAGCTGCTCAGAGTCGGGCAACTCTGTGGTGAGGCATTTGAGGAGCGCTGCTCCCTGAAGTGTAGGGGTGGAGGCATCTTCAAGGCTGTGCAGTTACTGCGGCCTGGAGAACAGATGTATTGCTTTGCTGGATTGAGTTTGAAGGCTCAGTCCTGTTGTAAGTGCCAGAGTAAGTGCTTTGGATCATTCCCTCATTTCACTAATAATACATTGAAAAGGAGATTATTCTCCTCTTTTAGGACTGAACACTAGACTTACACATCCTTCAAACAGCTGTGTTAGCTTAATGTCACTTTTTTGTTACTGACATAAATATAGGGGAGAAAAATGTGAACAGCTGTTTTGATTAATAAGTTATTAACATGCAGATTTGCATTTGGTACTTTAGTGACTGGAGCAAACACTGCAGTAACTTTAGACCATTTCAAAAACTCTAAAATACTAATGCTAGTTTAAAAAAAACCCTCTTAATGCAAAAAGTTATATTAGTAACTTGTATTATCTTCATGTGTATTATGTTAGATACATATTCCCCATACAGTATTTTACACAGTCTTTGCACAGTCTTTTTTTAGAAAAAGAAATGTGGGGTTTTTTAAGGAGCACAATGACAGGATGTTCTAAAATGACTGAAGCAGTGTGTGCAGTCTCTTGTGCACACAAACGGTAATGTGTCTTCAGCCTGAACGCATGTTTTAGAGATGGGGTTTTCAGATTAAAATGTCACTCTGCAAGGTCATCTTTTATGATTTGTACATTGCCAGGATTTCACCTTCTATGTAAGGAACAGGTAATACCCTGCTTCTCCCTAAAAGAAAACTTTTCCTTTCAATATACTTTCAGGCTACATTTATGTGCCTCCTGTGGGTGTATGGTCCTGTGGAAAAAGTTAATCTAGTAGCTTACATAAAACAGAGAGTATACTATGCAGATATTAGTATAAATTAGATATTTTATAAACTAAAAATATGATTTTCAAGGGCAGAAATCAGTGTCAGTTGAATGAAATTCTGTAGATAAATGTTCTCGTTTCTGAACCAAGGCACCCTGTCCTTCCCAGTGAGTAAAATTTGCTTTAAAGATTAAATTATTGTAAACTGATGTAAAAGTGGAATCTTCTGCTCTTTGAGAATAGGTCAAGGGCTGGATCAGAATTAAAAAAAAAAAAGGCAACTTGAGTTTTTGCACACCTTTCTTCTTTTTCATTGAAATGGGCTTCAAGGGGGATTTATTATTGCCCGGTGCTGACAGCCAGGAGACTTTAGCGTTTGTAAGGAAAGGAAATTGAGAAGCCATCTCAAAGCAAGCGGATGAGAGGGACTTGGTATGCCAGCTTTCCCGTATAAAACCACTCGCGAGTGTAGGTACCCTGCAGGTGGTCTGTAGGTAGCTGTGCCTGTTGCCTGCATGCTCCCTTCCTTACCCAGGTGACTGTGCACAGAGCCAGTACCTAGTGCACTGCCAGCTCATCCCTATGGTGACGGGCAGCCCTAGTGCATGGGCAGCAGGCAGAAACTACCGGCTTTGCAGGGGCGGCCAGCGCTGAGCCAGCTGCGAGGGAATGAGAAAAGAAATGGAGAAGACAAAAATGAGCTAAAAAGGAACACGACAGCAGAAAGGAGAAAACAAAAGCAGCAAGAATAGGACATTAGCTTCTGGAGTGGAAAAATAGAAAAGAAACAGGAAGACAATGAAAGGGAAAAGCACAGACAATGGGGGGGGAAGAGGGAAACTGCACTGAGAGCATGGTTCAGGGCTGCTCAGAAATCAAGGAATAGCACAAGGTTATTGAATGAGATGTAGTAAAAAAGGTTAACATCACAAGTAGGTGGAAAACCATTATTGGAGGCTGAAAGCAATTTTATCACAGAAGTGGTGACAACACAAACTGGAGGAGATTCTGAAAACGAAAGTAAGGAAGTCAAGGGATTTGCACGGTGATAGGCTGGCATCAGGCCAGGAGGCTGCTAAAGGAGAGCAGCATTTAAGTTTGTGTACATCCTCCATCCATGTCATGGGTTACCAAAGGCTTTTTTTTTTTTTTTTTTTTTTTTTTTTTTTTTTGCTTTCCTCATGACTTGCATCTGTATGTACCATAGAAGGAAGGGGAAGAACAGGAAGGGTAGGTAAAGCAAGACAATATAATGTGTTATTATTTAAATGCAGCATCAAGTGTTATGATCTGCAGCCTAGATAATTGCACATGCTGGTCACATTTGGATTATGCTGAAGTAAAATTAACATTGGCCCAAGTCTGAAACAACAGGAAATGTCAGGCTGTGAATCACAGGGCTTGTATCCTAAAACCTGTGAATTTGTTGAACTCTTCCTTAAATTAAATTACTTTGTCATACATGACTTACTAGAATAAATCAACTTTATATGCCTTGAAAATCTACATCTAATGCTGTTATAACATGCTGGTTTTGTGGTTTTTAATTCAGCTAATTAATTCTTTCAGGGGGTCACATGTACCCAATAGATAATTAGCTGTGAAATTACTAGGGCTTGAGAAAATGGCAGTAATCTTGAGTGAATGTAGATGAACACATTATTCTGAAACTTGACAAAACTCTTTGGACAACTACTCAATCTCCTTTTTAGGGAGTGATTCCACATGTGAACATATACGCACACAGCACATTGGAGGATATTTTCTCATTACAGGCAAGAGGATGTGAAAGTTGAGCCCAAAAAAGTAGTAACAACCTCTTGTCCTTTACAATGTCAAAAATGTTTCTAAGTAATTGTATCATATGGCGTTCAATTTCTTTAATGAAAGTGTCCTAATGAATTTGATAAGTCAAGCTCAGTGTTGCCTTAATCATGTTATAGAAAATCTTGAAGAAATAGAAATCTTGAATCTCTATTTTAAAGGAGTAACAGAGTGAGCATTTTGTGTATTTCCTAATTAACATTTGCAAAATAGCTACCTGTCAGAAATAGGAGTGCTGAGTTTTCACATAAGAACTGAGATAGATATAACTCAGGATTTAGTCTTCACTAATGTCAAACTTATTCCCCAGACTATCTTCAAGGGGAGGAACAATGGGAGAAACAGGAAAATTTTATACTCTGCTTTTCGAAAAAGAGCCAAAAATAGTTTGTTTGCCCATATAATTATATGCATTATGCTTTCTTTTAGTCTTCCTTGTAGCTTACTAGGGTTACCATGGGGAAGTAAGAGGCTGGAATCTTTTTTTTAATGTAAAATGAGATAGAAGAAGTTCTGTTTTTATTAAGGAATTTTGAAGCTGTATTTATACAACAGCTACTGAGAATTTAAGGTCATAAAGAATTTCTTATTAATTTTCACCTTAAGCATGGGGTTCAAGAGAGCTCAGAAAATTATGTATTTGAAAGCTTATATGCTGCACAGCTGATCAAATGTGTCAACGTGCTGATGATACTTTATTTTGTTAATGGTAATATTGTCCTTGTGCTGTGCAGAAAAATCAAAATTGTTTATCTGAATTAACAAGGAAAAATGATAGGGTGTTTATAACACTTTTAAAAAACATGGATTTTGTTTCTGCATATAAGGACTTGTAAATGTATTAGCTAAGTATTATAGATATATTTAGCAAGGCTGCTTGATAGAATTGTTGTAATGTTCTTTTTTAGAAAGAAGTAACATAAAGGAGCGAAGGTCTTTTCTTTCACTGACATTTAGCAGTCCTGTTAAGCATGTACTGGCTTATTTTCTAGGCTCACTTTTATTCCAGCTGTGAGTGAGAAACTTCAGGAAAACATTCCTAAAAAGCACCTTGAGGTGACTAAATTGCTACTTCATTTATATCAAGATGGACAAATTGAAAATCTGCCAACCACAGTCACCAGTGCAAGTCCTGCTGGACTCCCACCCAAACAGATGACACGTTTTGCTTCCTCTGTGATGCAGATATGGGGGATTGATAGTTTCAAAGGTAGGAAGCTCTAGACCAACCTTGTAGATTCTGAAAGCAAGTGGCATTCCTCCCTCTTCCCTTTATGTCTCCCCATCAGGATAAGAAATACTGTCATGGAAAACACTGAAATCATTTTAGGGGGTTTTCTTTAAATGGCAATGGCATAAGTCTCCACAGTCAGCACCAAGTAGGAAATAATTGTTGCAGTATATCAACTACTTGGAGAAGGCCTCTTACAGAAGTCTGCAGTGACATGGCCAAGTCCATTTTTATCAAATGAAGAGCTGTACTAACAGTGCTTCTCATGTCCTGTGGTCTGTGCTAGTAGTACTGACTTGTTTGCAAAACATGAAAATGCAACAACAGCGTTAGCAAATGGCTAACCCTAATTTATAATTAGGATTTAAGCCATTCTCAGGAATTGCCTTTTTTTCTTGTTGCATAATAGAAAATAGTTTGGGAGAGTGTTGCATTCTGCTGACCAAAGAATTTTTTTAATGTAATTACAGTGAGTATGTTATACATGTTCTGTGTTAATGCCATTGCTCTTTTACAGATGGGGACACTCAGGACCAGAAAGGTTAAAATCAGAGAGTTAGCAAGAGCTAGGGCTGAAGAGCTGATTTAAGTGTCACGACTATGCCCTAGCAACTGAGAGGAGAGGTCACTGCGCAAGTAAGGGATTAGTCTGGTAGGCAAGATATCTAGGCTCCATTCCTTCATGTGGCACAAACTCTGTGTAATTTTGAATAAACACCTAAGTTCTGTGTCTCAGTTCCCCATCTGGAAAAAGGGAATCATAGTATTTCTCTTACTACACAGGCATTCAAATTCTGTAGTTAAGAGCCTTAAGATTAGAAATAGATGGATCCTTTAAGCAGTTGAATGGCTTGAAATTCTGTGGCACTAAACTCAGAAACTAGATTCGTTTTTATCATCATTGCAGAAACTAATCATCCTAGAGGGGAAATCATTCAGTAAATGTTTTTGTGAGAACAACATTCCCAGCCTTCCAAAGTATTAGAAACATATTTACCCTTAGAATATATGCCAAGTACTTGATGTTTATAACAAAATAATCAATGCAGTTGGAATAATAGGGATTACTTTTTTAAAAACAAGTTTTCTGCAGCCCCAGCATTCATAGTTCTACTTTCAATTTGTGATCACATCTTTAAGAGAAATTATTGGCGGCCAGAATGAGCTATGTATCTTGTAACACATAATAACTGCTTTGTGAGGTTGTTAACCATCCTATGATCAAAAATCCTTTAATCCAAGAACTCTGATTTAAAAGCTTTTTGGTCTGTTAAAAACAAAGCAAAAGTGCTTCTCAAATGCAAAATGATCAATCTTTGTGCACTGTTCAGTCCTGAATTTGCCTTTGTGACCTTTTACTGTCAAGCTTCTTTGTATGTTGGGGCATATAAACTTATTTCTTTCTTAAAGTAAGGTGTTCTGCCCCTTCCTAGGCAGTTAGAGCTTAAAGTGCTGGACTGTGAACTGGAGCAATTGTGGCATGAGTATGTGCTCTCTCTGCTTGGGGGGTTGTAACCTCCAGGAAAGCAACAGGGCAGGCAGAAGGTGGTGCAATATCCTAAACTGTTGCAGCGAGACCAGCAGAGCTCATCTGTCAGAGCTGTCAGTCATAATTTCATTCAATTCACAGTCAACAGTTTCAAGCTTTGTTGTTCATTCACTTTGGTTCTTGCTGGACAGGATTGCTTTCAGGACTCTCAAATCTTTCTTAAAAGCTATTTTTGATTTTGCAGTTTAAAAAAGAGAAGTCTGTATTTGATATGTGCAGATTCCAGTATAAAGTTAGTGAGACTAAGAGGAATTCCTTAAAATTACCAGAGGAGCCAAAATTGGAAAATCTTCAGATTTCCAAAAGCTTTGTTATATTGTTTCTTATCAAACGCTAAGCAACATTATTAAAGGATTCAAATTGCTTGTTCTGTTAACTTGTTCTAAAGTCACCTATATTTGAGAAAAAAAATGTGCTTTTAATAACCAGGTCATTTTGACAGAAAAGAAGCAGAAGCTTCAGTATTCAGCAAAAACTGAAAGCTGATCTGCTTTAAAATTGTTTGTTTGTTAGTGTTTTCATTTCCTGTTTAGGGCTCCAACTTCCTCTGTTTGAGACTTGGTAGTAAAAGAAAGAGGAAGGTTCTTGATTCCTTCTCTGTTTTACACCGTTGTCACTTAACTTTTTCTTGATTCCATATAATATGAGTGGAGATGTTAGAGTTGGTTTTAGGATTAATATAATATGGAGGGTTTTATTCTGAGACTAAATATTCATTCTTCAATAGTTCTTGTTGTCAATGTAGTGTGTACTTTTTCTGCTTCCACCAGTAGTCTTTCAGCAGTACTCTGAACTGTTAGTTGTAGGGCAGGTGATTTAAAAAAAAAAAAAGGCAACCATCCAGTGCAGGTGGCAAATCTTTTCAAGGTTATTAGTCCATTTGTAATGGAATAAGAAGACCTTAAGGAAATACAGTGATGTGTAAAATTAAAAAAAAAAAAAATACAAGTATCATACACTTTGCTGCTCAACTGTATTGACCCTGAAAGGTAGGCATCACATGGGAACTAGCAGAAAGTTGGTGATAATAAATAATATCCCTTGTTGGTGACATAGCACCATAAATGTTCATTATGATAAACAAGTATTGAGAACTGAGAAATTTCAAATTAAATACAATTTAGGACAACAGATTACAAAATACAGCAGTGTGATGTTTGAAAAAGTAATAGTTATTGGTTTTGAGATCAGTACCACATACGCTGTCTGCATTTGATTTTCTTTTGGACCGTAAAAGTGCACAGGTCTGTCAAAAGGAGCCTACTCTTTCTATGAGATCATCTGCAGAAGCCAAGACTTTTAAATTAAGAAATTCAAGATTTATTTATTTATTTATTCATTTTTAACACTGACCTGAAAGTAGGACAATCTTCTGATGAAGGGTTTTGCTTTGGCATGATTTTTGGAAGGTTTGTCTCCACACAAATGTATTCAGCAAATAGATGTGTTGTTTCTAGGTGTTTTATCTTTAAAAAATTTAGAAATATATATTCATACATATATACACACTTATTTCTGTTTTTTATTTTGTTCCTGCAGTTTATTGTGGAGTGTCATGGGAATACACTTCTTCCCCAGTTTTTGGGCATGTACCGGCTTACTGTTGATGGAGTTGAAATATATATGATTGTTACAAGAAATGTGTTCAGCCATCGTTTATCTGTTTATAGAAAATATGATTTAAAGGTGAGAAATAACTGTTAATGAAATAACTGATAAAGCAGTTTAAAATCTCTAATGTAAATGTTAGACTCTGTTGATAATAGCATATTGCTCAATGTTTTAATGAATTTAAGTTGTTTTATGTAACAACCAAAATTAGGTGGTTTACTTCTAAATTTAGGTTTAGCAAAACTGAAGAATGATTTTATTAAAATTGTACATTTCAGTACAATTGTGTAGCTTGTGCATGTTTTAAAGAATGCAATTTAACCAGATATGCTTGTTAAATGTTACTAATGGTTAAAGGTAAAAAAACATTCAGACATATACAATAACAACTTTGCTTGCTATATGTTTTTATCAACATTGCGGAGAGCCACAGCTGATTTGGCAAAGAGCTTTTATATAATGATTAAATAATGTCATCRTTTAAACAAATAAAATGTTACTAACAAAGTACATCTCACTTATTACTACAAAACCTTCATCAAATTTAAGTAAAAAAGAAAATAGATGTTAAAATACAGAATTTTTGTTGCTTTTATCATAAAGTGTGTTTAGGTTTTGTTCCAAAATTCCTCTTTGCAATTTTGCCAATTATTAATATACAGTGATTTAGAATGAATGCCCAAAATATATTCTCAGTCTCTCTACCTAAGGAATTGTATGTATTTCCTCCGTAGAGTCTCCCCTGAGAAACCTACTTCTTTCTAATATGTTTAATTCCTGTGTGTTAAACTACGTAAATGTATCTGCAAGCTCATTTGAAGATGGTTACTTAGCATTCCATATTAAGAGGTGTGTAATGCTACATATTACACCATCTTTTCCTACTATGAAGTATCTACCTAGAAATTGGTAGATATTTGACTCAAGCTGATTTCTGAGAACTTATTTCCAGATTATAGTGAGTTGACCTCTTGGTGTTTAGTACTATTGGCAGGAGAGCCAATAGAGTATGGATACCAAGAGACTACAGATCAGCATAGGATTTCACAGGTATTGTCCTGGGCCACTGAGTCATTTTATTAAAATGGCATAAATATCAAATTCGGCAATCTCCCTAACTTGACTATTGTAAATCCTCTTTTTCTTTCAGTTCAGTTTTCTGCAGACCTTTTTTCAGGCCCAATAGTCTATTGTAGCAGAAGGAGAACACAATACAAAATAAAATGTACATCCTCAAAGAACTCAATTATCAAACACTTTTACCAGGCTTCATTTTCAGCTTTATTTTCACAGTGAAATGAAATCCCTGCTTGCTGTACCATACAGAATAACTAAGTCTCTCTCTGCAAACAAAACAAAACATTGAAGTGCTGAGGTGTGTATGGGATTCCTCAAGTTCTTTAAAGTAGTGCAACTCTACTCCAGCACTTCTTTCCCCAATGCTCACCTTCCAACAAAATACAGAGCTAATTTACCTGTCTTTCAGGCTAGCATATTGTATTTTTGTGTTATAAAGGTATAACTACAGTTATTATTTCTTGCAGTGCCACTATGTGATGGATAAACTCTGGGTATGTGAAAAGGCATATTTCTGCCTTTTCAGAGAAACATGCACAGTGTTTTTTGTCACCTCCAGCTTATTTAGAAAGCACCATATAGCTTGCTAGTTTTAAGGAAGGGAAAAAAAAGTCTTTTAAAGCATTCAAAATGTCTTTGGCAAACACTGGACAAAATCTTGATAAATCTACTGTTGTTCCCATCTCTCTTTTTTGACTTCGTGTTGCTTTAAGATGCTTTCTTCTTGTTTATACTTTGTGATCTTTTATGTATTAATATATATAGTGCAATATCATTTTCAAGTGTGTATTAAACATGTCCAAATAACTATATAAAATAGACTATTCCATAACAATGCAGCTAAACTGGCACCAAAAGGTCAGAAGACTGCCAAACAAACTGAACCTCCAAGATGATTCTCTCAAAACTGGGATGAGATGTGAGGAAGAAATGCCGGCAGTGGGGGGAGACAACAGATGTAGAGCATTTGAGGATTTAATGCATCTTTCTTCTCTCATGATATATCTTCTTCAAGTGATTGCAGTTCAAGGGCCCAGGGCATTCTACCTACTGTATCACCTTTCTTTAAAACAGCTCTTAAGTTTAGAAGGATACAGTTCAGCTCCTTCTTGACCCGTTATTGTAGAAGTTTTCAAATTAGTTTCTGAGATATGCACATTTTTAGATTCATTTTTTCTGTTTCAGGGCTCTACTGTGGCTCGAGAAGCCAGTGACAAAGAAAAGGTATGGTGCATTTCTGTTTATTTTTCAGTTATCTAAACTGCTAGCTAGTCTCAGGACATGCATAATCAGTGCTGGTCGGCCCCTTTTCTTTGTTTTCTGTCATATGCTCCCTCCTGAGTTCTGCCTCTTTCCTTGCTTTATCTTTCCTCTGTTTACTGAAGACCTTTGAATATTGTTTTGTGATGGTGATGAGAGTTCAGAGGTAAGTGAGCCAATCTTCCACCTCCTCCTTTTCCCTTTTTCTCTTCCCTTCTTAGCTTCTTCAGAACCTGCCTGTGGTAGAAAAACATTGGGAACTTTCTTCTCTTTCCTCCTGCTTCTCATCTTGCTTTTTCTTGCTTTTTAGTAATAGACATTTATGGATACTCCATGTCAATTAATGGAATGATGTGACATGGCATCACTTGTAATGTGAATGTAAAGTTGAATTGAACTTTGATTTGTGAGAACCTTTGCCGGGTACATAAAGATATGTGCAAAAAAGCAAACCATTGTCCCCGTGACAAACTTGGATGTATATGTAGCTATAATGAGAGAGGTTCTCCTTCAAATTCTGTAGCTGCAGTTTTACTTTAAAAGGAAGTTGGTCACTTTGTTTTTCTACATCTCCTATTTTGGTTCATTTGGAAAATTTAGTATTCTCAAAATAAACGTTTCTCTCAGATTTCAGTAAAATACGCTGGTGGTACATTACAAGATGTTTGTCTAGACATGCTACAGATAATTGAAGATGAGGCATCGTCTCTGTCATGTGAGACTTCTTAGATTTCAGGATTTTCGGTGAAGTCTAGCAACACATGATACTTGTTTTCTTAAGCATTAGTTGTACCATACCTGCCTCTTTAAATCCTTGACCAGTCCCACAACTACACTAAGGAGTAAGAGACATGCAGTAGCAGTCAGTGCTACAGTTTTAGCTATGTGAAAAGCTTTGGGTTAAGTTTTCCCACTTTCTCCTGAGGTATGACTGAACATGTAAATTCTTCTCCCAGCATTATCCAGCTAACCTGTCCCAAATGCCAACTGAAGTTACAATCATCTATCTGCATTAGTTCTCTTTTGCTGTACTGTGTGAGGCCCCTCAAGATCATGCCTTGAATGGTCTTTGTTCTTTTCTTACAGTCTATTTTTGTTCTTGTTTTGTAGCACAGCTACTAGCGTTTTTAAAGCAGAGGGATTAACCCTTCAGTGACTTACAAATGATAGCCAGTATCACTAAAAAGCTCTGCTGATAGTACTAGAATAATCTGATATAAATGAGGAAGGCAAATTATTTGAGTGTGAATAGAGCTCAGATCGCAACATTAACACTTGGAGTAGTAACGTAAAATTTAACAATATTACATATATTCAGCTATAAAATAACTGATCCTGTACAGATATTCAGTGCTTGTGCTTTCTGAGGAGTTTTAGGAATATGTTTCATAATCATAAATAGATGAAGAATACTACATTGATATTATATAGTTATTGAGTGAGAACCTCGAACACAGGCTTAATTCTGTTCCCATGCAAGCCAGTGGCAAATTACGATTGAAGTTAATTATAGCCAAGTTTAAAAAAAATTCTGTAGTTTTGTAGAATTATATACAAAAATTCTTCTCTAAATTTAAGGTGAAACTATAACTTTACTGAAGCCAATGACAAAATTCCTATGAGCTTCAACACATCTAGGACTTTTGCTTTCATTTTTTAGTACTTATCTGAAAGAAACATGTAAAATTGCTGCCCTTAGAATCAGCTTCTGATATTTTAACAGCTCACATAGTATTTTCTTGTTAAAGGAATTTGACTTCTTGGAGACAGAGCCACATTAAGCCTACTGGTGTTGTAAGCAGCCAGCCTCAGTCTGTTAAAACAGACTTCTGTTACCCTTAGTTCCCCTCAAAAGTCAATGCAGTGCACCAAGGACAGGAAAAGCTAGCATTCAGCATAAACATTTTGAAGCAAGTGAATGAACTGGATGGACTACTAGCTTCGCAGAAGGAACAGTATTTTACAAACGCTTTAATAAATACTTTTGTAAATTATTCCAAGGAGGGGGGAAATAATATTTTGCTTATTACCTGTTTTCTGTGTAAATTTTGGAATTTCTCTCTTGATTTGGAAAAGGTCAGGATACACTGTCATTTGTCTTCATTGTAGATGTTTCGAATAGTCATAGTCATTGTGATCTGAGTCTCTCCTGCAACAGGCATTAGAGTTGTAGCAGTTTACTTATGTAAACTATTTCAAGTAGTTCTAAAGCACAATTTTTAATCTTATATAAAAAAGTGTTTGTGTATTTCTATGAATAGGCGAGGAAAGCTTGGTCTTGAAACTATATGAGCAGTGATAAAGACCGGGGTTTCAACCCTGCAATCATGAGACATATCTATGCATGTGTGCCACCAAGTTCAGGACCTTGAGGATTGTCTTGACATAAGTATGTAGATGGATCCGTTATTCAAACCTGGCAAGTAAGAGCTCTGTAGCATGTTTTTCACTTTCATTTTGTCTTACGTAGCTGTCACTATTTTTAAATTTTTCTTCTGTTCTAGTATGTTGTCTTCTGTAGGAATTTCATGCCAGTCTTGAAGATATTGGAATGCCTGGAAAATTTTAGCTCAATAAGGGGAAAAAAGGCATTTTTAGCAAACTCTCTCAAGAGCTTTTGACATCTCCTATTTATCATGTCTCAAGAAATTGCTTTGAATGATTTAACAAAAACAGAAAATCTCAAATACTTATCTGCTGTGGTAACTTACTAGCTAATTTTTAGCCAGAGGCAAATTAAATCATCAGTTTATTAATTTCCTCCTAAATGACATTAATAATAATAGAATCCAAATTAATGACAGTATTATTTAATTACATATTCTAAAGGCATCCACTGCTATTCACATCTGAAAAACAGAAAAGTAATACAAAGCACGAAGCTTTGGGTGATAAAATATAGGGCTAAAATGTCTGGTAATGCTTTTTTTTTAATGGGCCCTTAAGTAATTAATTTTTAATTTCAAATGTCAGTATTCAACTAATCAAATGATTTTCAGAATACTGAACATAGTATGTTAGCTTCATTTAAAGCTGTGGAACTCAGAAACCAGAAGAGCAAATCTTTCAGTCACTTGCATTAGCACTTGCTAATGCAGATTGAAAATTTTACATAAATTACTTTGAAATGGCAAACTTGGCTAAAATGATGATGTTCTTGAATTCTTTTTTTTTATCCCGCTACTCTTTGGTATTTACTCTGTTAATAAATAAGAGGCAGTCAATTATGCAGAAAGATTTAATGGACCTTAAAATAACAAATCGGAAAGAAAAGAGTCTTTTTCTACTTCAGTTTTGTAGTGTAAAATAGGTATTATGGTTCAAACATTTTTTTAATCAGTTTCTAGGAAGAAAAGCTGGCTGGAATGACTTTGAGAATGTTACTTTCTGTCCTGTTCTCAGTTTATCTTCTGTTTGACTGTTTTCAACTGTTTAATATCCTAACATATTGATGATAAGCTCTGAAACTGTCATTTCAATATTTTGTGATAATCAGTGTGGAGACAAGCTCCATCCCTTATATTTCACCTTAACACACGATTCCTCTCATTTGCATTATAAGTGTTATTTTAATAATAAAGGCATCACTTTCTTGGCAACAAGTATCATAACATGCACTTACAGATGTCTTGAATTTAAAAAGAGCAGTATGTTTCAACAGTTGTCAAATTCTGACAGCTGCTCCTTTATTTTTTTTTTTAGTCTTTAGTTCTCTCTTTTATTATTATTATTATTATTACTATTATTATTAATAGTGGGCATTTTCTATTCTTTCCTTGGACAATTTTGCCCTCTTAAGTGAAACAAGGATAATGCAGAACTCTCCTGGTGGTCCCTCTGTTCACAGTTATGCTATACTTTCAGTATGACATGAAATTAGCCATTACAGCTGAGCGTGCTGGTACTTCTAAAGAACTTAAGCATGTTGCTAGTGAGTGAGCAGCTCAGAAGGCAATTTGGAGAGGAAAAATAAAACCCAAGTGAATTGAACATAAGCCTACCATGTGTCATCTTCCTTGAGCAATCTCATAGCTTGATAATCGTATGTTTTACGTCAGTTTGTAACTGGTTGAAATGCTACATCAGTGATATATCTGTTGTTTCATAAATAAACATAAATACATAAAAATGACAGTAAATTCATTTGAACAAAGGATTTTCTATTGGAGTTCTTTTTTGAAAAAAGTTATTGTTGACAGCTATTACATTACATATTAGTTAAAATTATGCAAATTGCTTAGCTTTGATAATTAGATTGGAAGATGCTGCTAGATGTAACAAATCACTTTTTAGCTTTATGCTTTACTTTTTACCCTATACATTACAACATATAGTAATTAACTTACCAGATTTCAGAGAGCTCAATTATAACTAATGGAAGAAGGACTTTAGTACAGGAGCAGAGCAGCAAGCTCATTCAGGCTTGAATTTTTTTTTTCTTTTGATGTCAGTAAGTAAAATTTGATTAAAGATTGATTATTCCAAAATCTGGCGTATTTCTTCCTGCTAATTTAAAATCTCTATTTCCAGAACAGTATTTTTTTACTTATTCCATTTCTTTTTTACTTATTTCCTTTATTGATTGCAGTCTGCTTCATATGCATGCCTCACACAAGATATGTGAAACATGTCTGTGAAATGAATCTCAGGCTGACATATACAGAGATTATGACTTTCAAAACATCACGCTGCAATACATAGCAAAAACAGGAATAGGCATTCAGAGTTGAGATTGCTATTTCAGTATTTAGCCTTTTTATGACACCAACCCTATTATTGTTTTTCAAAACAAATTTCTGGTTTTCCCCCTTCTTTGTTTTATTTTGTTTAAAAGTCTGTTTTCCATATGTTAAAATAAGTTTAAAAATAAAAATGGAATCTTTGTCTTGCGTTTTATATGTAGAATGTTCATTTTGCAGCAGGAAAACATTAACCCTTGCTGTAATTCTAAATGCATTCCCTGAGCATTGAAAAGATGTATGCTTACTATTTTAGTGCTGCTTCATCCATGTATGAATTCCTAATCCATCTAAAACTTCCTGCACAATCCTACAAAAATCCCAGTTGCACCTACTAAAGCCGTTCCAACGTTTCCTCTCAGCCCCCCTCTTTCTGCGGTTATGGCTCCATTTCCATTGCCATTCACAAGCTCGTGATGCCCAGCGGGGCTGCAGGCCCTAGGTGGGTTAGAAATCCCTGTCTAGGACAAGGCAACTGGTGCAACAAAAGCTTGGGCCCAACTCCCATAACTGCTGGAGGAAAGGAGCTACAGTCTTCAGATTGCCAAAGCAGATTCTAGTTATGCTTCCTCTTTTTAGAACTAGGGACTTAAGACTTTTGATTCAGTCCAAAATCTGCCTGTGCAAGATTATTGGAAACTATATGTAGCACAATACCCTTTTTTAAAAATACTACCTTCCATGTATGCTGTGAGCACAAGAAGTCTAAAGTTAGTCTAATGTATTTAACTTGAAAAAAAAAGTACATGTTAAACATTCACTGTGAAGAGAAAGCTAGGGTGTGGAACTTAACTGTTGGCAGATGTTTCATACCATTTTCAGAGGTTATATACTGTAAACCCAATTTTGCAAGTGTTTAGCTACATGAATAACTTGACTAATGAGTCAAGTTCCAAAACAATCAATAAAACTGCTCTGCAACATTTCTCCTACAACCTCTTTTTGCCTCTATCAGGTGAGAAATTGCTGCCAGGTTATGAAGACAATTAGTCTTCTTCCTTTTTCAGTCTAAGACTCATCCTGAGACTTTACTGGCTACAGCTATTGTAGCAGGCTTCTTCCAAGATGCAAAATTAATGTTAACCATGACCATTATTTTAGGTCATGGTGCACAAAAATCCCTTTAAAAAAAATACTAATCTTCATTTTAACACTTAGGCTAGGATGCTGAATTGAGATGTATAAGAAATGTGCAAAAACTATTTTCATGTTCACATAGAAAAAATCTTCACATCTGGCTCTTATCTTTCAAGAAATCTTTTTCAGAAACATTTCCAGTAAGGCAGTGGACTGATTCTTTGTGATTTTAGGCTTGAAACAGGCCTTACATATTCTGTCTTCTAAGTCAAGGAAACGTCTATTACTTTTCAGCCTTTTCAAAGGCAGTGAGATCTTCCTGCCATTAAAATTCTCTGTGACCGTGGCAATATTTAGAACATAAAGCAGAAGTGTGTAAATAATATGCTTTTTTTTAAATAAATAAATACTTATTTGTAAAATCTACTATGCCTTTCTTGCATCTTTAAGTAGGGAATTAAAAGTGATGGAGATGGTTCAGAAAGAAAATCTATTATTAATTTAGTGGAAGTAGTTAGATGTTCATCTCCTGTGCAGCTCTTAAAATATTTAGTTCTTTAATGATAGTAATATGTTCATTATAATGAATTACATTATAGGAGATTCTTTTTCCAACAAGGATTTTGCTTCATTGGAAATATTTGAGACTGCATTAAAAATTAATTGTATCAATTATTTCATTAAAGCAAAGTCTCCATTTTTTCATTCAGATACGGTGGTTTAAACTGCCACAATATGTTTTTTCTGTATTTACTTACTGAGGTACATAAGATGAAAATGTATACATTAGAATTTTTCAGTATGAACACATACATTATAGATTTTAAATGACTACTAAAGCCCCTCCTAGTTTTAATTCCTAAACTCCCAAATCACTTTTTAAGACATTAATTCCTGTGTGAATTGCTATTAGTACTGACTATTGTTAGTAACATTTGGGATTGAAACAGTATCCTAGTGATATTCAGCTTTATATAAATATGGAGAATGATGTTGCCTAGCACAAAAAAGCTTTGTCTAATAACACTTAATAAGAGGGAAGAATGTAGGCTGGGAAGCATCACACAAATGTAGTGAGGGCAACCCCTAGAACATGGCTTTTTAGCTCTGATTTCTTATATTGGACCCACTGCTTTTATTTCTAGGGCTTCCTATTTGTTTACATGCCTGAGTATTGGCTTTTAATTTGTGCAATTCTGTACTTGCAAAAACTTCACTGCTGTGGGTGTTTGGGTGACTAACTGAACAGAGGCTACTGAGGACCGGGGGAGCCTGCACACCAGGCAGTGAAGAGTCTGGCTTTTGGGGAGAGCTGAGTTTCTCGCGGCCCTGAATTTCCTTGAGAGCGCCCCTCGGGTCTTGTGATGACAGGCAGAAAGGTGGCTGTGTCAGCTTTGCTAGCTCAGGTTCATTAAAAATAGATTGGCAGACAATGTTGAAGCGGAATATGGCACCTGGACTGCGGGAATACCAGCTCTCATATCTTCCAAAAAAATCACCACCTGCAATTTAAGTTTATTTTTATTGAGAAGACCACTGTCTCAAGTGGAAAAACACATTTTTTTCCCCCTCACCCAAACAAGGTCTAATTGGCTGGTCTGGTGTTATACAGGAAGTCTGTGGCAGAGTCTAGAAATAAACCTACATCTCAGTGTCTTAACCACAAGCACATCCTTCCTCTGTGCCTCCCCACCACCTCCCTGCTTTATTTTCATCAGCATTAATAAAGGTTTTTGCTGTTAATGGGTTTGTTTCACCTAACCTCTGCCTAGTTTAATAAATAATTTGGATGTACTAGATATAAAAAATATCTTAAGATGAGGACTTTTAGTGACTTTGTTGCTGGGAATGAAGGGAACTTGGTTTCTTGCATTCTTTTCATTACTGTTTCATCTTAAATTAATTCATCCAAGTCTCCTCTCCATTCTTAAACATCCCACTCACTGGATTCCAGCCGCTGGGGTTGGCAACATCCTTTTATCCCCAGTCCCACCTCTGCAGAATTAGCCCACATCCATGGGATGGTTTCCTCAATTGTGTATGATACTGTCTACAGATGTGATTCTGGAATGCTTATCTGATATTTCCTCTACTCTTTTTCATCCTTAACCACTCACTGAGTAGGCCCGAAAGAAAATCGATGCACAGTCTGCTGTCGCGTTGTAGTAAACAGTTCATTGTCGCTTTAAGCAGTGTCTAACACGTTGCCTCTGTGTCTTTAAGTTAATCGGCAGAGCGCTTTGGGATGACTGTCCATGGAAGGGATCCTGGTAGGGATAGCAGTTATCCTTCCATCTGAGTTGCTTAGGGTGTTTTTCCTTTTATTTTTAAACTAACGTAGGACTCTGGAGCAAAGTTAGAGGGTAACTTAACACATAAGAATATTCTAGATACAACACAGTAATTAATTCAGAGCTGCCAAACTCAGACCTGGCCTTTTCCAAAGTTCATTAGGTGTTAGGATTGAATGAATTTAGGATGGATTCATAACTATTAAAATCTAATTAAATTGTTTAAATGCTTTTGAGCAGTTACTGGAAGAGAGAGTCACTTTTCTAAACAAATGCAGCACTGAGGGCTCTTGAGCCACAGATTCCATGTCCAAGAAAATAAATTTGGACAGTTGTAGAACTGAGCATTTCATCCACCTTTGTATGCAGCCCAGGAGCAAAAAGCTTTAGACTGTTGCGAAGATATATAAAGGCATTGAAAGGTCTGCCATGATCACACATTTTAATTCTGTGCTTTTCAAGAAGTAAGTTTTGGAGAAGACAGAAGAACCTCTGAGATTCTCTTCTTTACTGTGTTTGCAGGAAGAAAATAAATTGTTAAAAATATTAACAGTTAAAAATATTTTTAAAATATTTTAATTTTAAATATTATTTTTTTAAAAAAATATTTTAAATATTTTAAATATTTTTAAATAAAATTAATTAAAGTTATTCAAATTATTGTCCTCAGGAAGGTTATAAGCAATGTCATGCAAGTTAAACTTACAGAAGACATTCCAGTAGGCTCATGTTAGCTGCCCATTATTCCTAGCGGAAGGACTTTCATATTAAAAGGAAATGATTTTATTCAAAGTACCTGTTAGTTCTTGGGGATCAAGGACTGTAGTGCTCAGCTGTTGTGTTACATTTTCTTTGTAAAGAAAACCTGTTCTTCCCTATCTTCCCTAGTAGTTTGGGGGGGGGTGGGGAAGAGAGAGGGAGAAGGCTATTAAAGACTCTGACTGCAGAAGCTACTTTACTTTTGGGTTCCTTGACCAAATACCTTGAAGGGACTGTTTTTTTTGTTTGTTTGTTATTGGACTTTATTTGTTTGACTTTTTAAAGTGAACTTCCAGTCCTTGCCCTCTGAAGACAGCACATTTCAGGGGTCTTAAGTTGGGTACTGAAACCAGTGGTTACTTTATCTGCAGCGGTCATGTAACTTTCTGACTTTCCTTAATGCTGTTGCAGCTCACTTCATGGGAGAGTTAAAGATGAATATAATCGACTAAGTCTCCAATATCAAGAATATTTAATTGAATATTTAGAAGGCAGTAATCTTCTCTGGCATTTACCACTTCTGGGCAGTATTACATAATTCCTGTTCACTTGATATTTTTTTTTTAATAATTATTTGGTATTAGGCACTTATAAACCTTCACAACAGCTATGCAAAATGTAATCTAAAGCCTATTAGATTTTATGTGATAGCACTTTGTTATGAGGTATAGATTGTGTTTGGGCTTATTTTCAGTCACTTTTGACAAATGACAGCTTGGAAGAAGCGCAGACTTGAGCAGTAGATGGCAGAAGTATTGGGTTTGGTATTTTGCCTTAGTTGAATTTACTGCTTTCCCAGTAAATTTATACCTACAAGGCTAGTTACAGCATGGATAAACTAAGAAACCAAATATCTGTTTATCGTTATGAAGAACTGCATGCAATGGAGGTATATTTGCTTCCACTGCAAAAGCAGAGGTGGGGCTTTCAGCTGTGATAGCTCACTAATGCCCTCTTTTGGGCGTTAGTGAACCTTTTGCATTTTGGAAGCTTTGAACTTGTAGCTCCCAGTGGGGTTGAGTGAGCTTTTGCTGTAGACCAGGTTGAACGAGCAATTTCATTGCACTCCTGCTCGTGTTCCGACTCTTACTGTACGTTTTGGTTTGTTTTAGGCCAAAGAGTTGCCAACATTCAAAGACAATGATTTTATTAATGATGGTCAAAAGATTCATATTGATGAAAACAACAAAAAGATGTTCCTTGAAAAACTCAAAAAGGATGTTGAGGTAAGAATGCACCTGGTCAGTTATATGTAATTAAAATATGCAGCAAATTACAGATATCCTAGGAACTCATAGCTGTAATTCATAAAATGAAAACTCTTGTTTATGAGACTGTAAGCATTGACTCTTTTAAATGAAACAGTTAAAAATTTCAGGAGTTGATCGCTGCTTTGTTGACACGGTAAAGAACCTTGATGCCATAGCTGGTTGTCGTACGTTGTCCCAGCCTTGATGATGTGGTGTTAAAATGATGGTAACAGCACTACTTAGCATTAAGTGCTTTGCAAGCATAGTACATCCAAATGCCCCCGAGGGGTAGGTAGGTATTGTTAGTGGTATTTTACAGATGGAGAATGTTGAGGTGCACCAAAGCTATTGACCTTAGCTAAGGCCATATGTGGACTGTAAACTGTAACAGACAGTGTAGGTTCCCCTCCTCACAGCTGTGCCTGCTCTGTTTCATATTAGTAATCCAGTTTTAAATCATCTTTAGTATCGCACTAATGGAGTGCTTCAGAAATTTGTATACAGCAGTTGCACTCATTATCTTGATGCAGTCTTGCCTTGTAAATCTGTAATAGATTGAATATAGTCAATACTCAGTAAAAAAGTGTTGTTTTACTATGTGATTTTAATACAATATTTTGTTGTAACTGATACAGCTACTCAGCAAATAAGGGAAACTAAATATTGGGCTAACTAGTTCGCAAAACTTGGCTTCAAGTTCCACAATTCTCCTGTATTAACACTAAAGACAATATTGTGCAGTCCCTATACTCAAAGCCTAAAATCCATTTTCATTGTTGGACAAGGCCTGACATCAAATGGCTCTGTGGCTTAATAAACTTTCAGCTATTTATATCAAAAGGACTCTGTGAATTCACTTGTTAGTTCTTCAGATGTGTATCTGAGTGTTGTTCAAAAGCTGCTGCATAGTCACACAAAGTAGTGTAACTTTAGAATTTACCCAATAATTTGCTTTTGAAGAAAGCTAATTTTTCATCAATTGAATGACAATTATAAAAACATAAGTATTTTGTGAAATATCAATGTGCCTTTATTTTATATTTCAAATATATTATGCTAGCAAATTGCTCTGTCAGTCTCACAGTTCTAGAGATAAGCTAATTTGGGCTTAAATTTTGTGCTCTTTTAATATGTAGTGCTGTTGCTGACTAAAACTTTTACAGTAGGTAGGTTTCAGACAAGATTTTAAATATGTGCAATGAATGTAGRAGATACTCTGTTGCCCCAACATGTGGATTCTGTGCTGTCTTCTACATCACAGTAAATTCTAAGTACAGTGTAATTGTAAATACAGTGACAGACCATGTTCTGAGAGGCTATTTTTTATGGTTTTGAAATTTATACAGAGCATCATTAAGTATACACATAGACCACCAGTGTGAAGTGATGTGACATCTGATTTAATAATGGGAAGCCAGTTTTTAACAGTGTTTTCCTTTTATTGGTTGTTCTGCTCTTGTTAGATAACTAAGAGTATGCAGTTTGTACCCAGTGCTTAAGCACTCAGATTTCACTGCAATCTAAAAAAATGCACTGCACTTAACATATCATTTTCTTATCAAACATTATTTATAGTTAAACGTATTTTGGAGTAATGTGCTCAAATATATGGCTTTATATCCGTTTTTGTTCGTCATTACATAACTTTTGTTGTATAGTATTTCTCTCATAATCAAGTCTTATGTTCCTTTCATATGTTCAAACAGACGAACATCTATTACTGCTGTTTTGATATCTTCTTGTCCAGCACTATCTTCAGTTCTCTCCTGCCTCATTTTCCTGCCTGCTCATTCCACTGAAACTGCCCTGAGAAAAAGCACATAAGGGTATTTTTTTCCACTTTAAATGTGATGATCTTTTCTTTGTGCTGATTTTCCTAAATCTCTCTGCTGTCATCAGCAGCACACTTTTTCCCAAGACCTATTTTCTTCTGATTTGCAGCCCACTCCTTTCCCAAGGGTCTGTTCCCTTTCACACTATTCTTCCTTTATGATTATTGGTAGATATTCCTTCTCTCTCCCTCTCCCGCTCTCTCCCTCTCTCCTTCTCTCTCCCTCTTTCTCCCTCTCTCTCTCTCTCTCCCTCTCTCTATCTCCCTCCCTCCATCAGTATTTCTCAAATACCTAATGATATGCCTGGAGTCTTTCCACTCCATCGCCTTTGGCCTATCTCATCTGTTCTTATTGTATGTCATTCATTACCTCCGTGCTGATCACAAGTCAGCTGCTCTATCTATCCTTGATGTCTCTTCAAACTTAAATCTATTCTAGTCTTGTGAACAGTCTTTTGCTTTATTATATTAAAACTGGTAGAAACCAATTTCTTCTTTCTTCCTAAAACCTCTTCTCACTCTCCTTCTTCATGTTATCTTTTGTAGCACTTGAATTCACAGTCTTGTTATTTCTGAATTCTGTCTTTCCTCACAAAGAGGATTTTGACAGACTCTGTATTGTTTCTCTTTTTCTAGTGATTTTATATTCATCTCTTTCATCCGTTAGGAAGTCTAGCTTAAATTCCTTCTTCTCTGGTCTGCTCTAACTTCTTTTTTATAGCCCTGTAGAGTCTCTGAAAACTGAAATGATTCGTTCTTTCAGTCTCTTTCTACGCATATCGGAAGCACTGGTTCCACGGCGCTTTGTATAGGAAGTTCAAAATCCCAGCATTGCTTTCAAGCTGCAGCACAGCTCTGCCCTGCCTTCCCCTCATCCCCTTGAACTGTTTGTTTATTCCTTCTTCTCTCTTTTCTGCTTCCCTTATTTCCATCTTCCTTTCTTACCTTTCTGCCTTATCCTGTTCCCCTCAACTCAGATAACACTTTGTATATACATCAAGCATATTCACTTTCCACTTTTCTTCAAACTCTCATCTTCAATCTTTTCTCAAAAATATCTGTTCACATTCACATTTTGCTTACCTGATTTAAACTGTGAGCCTTTCACTGTGAAGAGAATATGGCATCATTTCATTTCTTCACAACATAAAACTTCACTACTGCTAGAATATTTAAACATTTTTTCATGATTCTTTAATAAGGATTACCAAGGGGGGGGGGGGTTGGATGGGGGGGGGTGGATTTAGTGCCAGATCGTAGCACACAACCCATCTGATAGCACAGAGGCTGGTCTGGACATTGCACAGTGAACAAAATAGCCCTAAGTGAAACCCTAGGCAAGAGCGATAGCGATTGCCTCACACAGGACTGATCCTCATTACAGGAAAAACGATGTTTCCCTGAGGATTTTGGAAGAGCGTGCTACAGCTTTTTATAATCTTAAATTGTAAGTGACCCATGTGCTGTTAATACATCTTAATAAAGTATATTGCTGCTAGATTTAGCACTTAATCCTCCATTTTGCTCTCTCTTAGAAGTGTCTGGCTTTTTAGACTGATGACATCTTTGCATAACTTCCCACATTTGTAACTGGAGCTTACATTTTTCAGTGATATTGATAAATTGCTTATTATCACTTTCTAGTTTCTTGCTCAGCTAAAACTCATGGACTACAGCTTGCTGGTTGGGATTCATGATGTTGAAAGAGCTGAACAGGAAGAAGTAGAGTGTGAAGAGAATGATGGAGAAGAGGAAGGCGAGAGTGATGGCACCCACCCTATTGGAACACCTCCAGACAGCCCAGGAAATACACTCAACAGCTCGCAGCCTTTGGCTCCGGGGGAATTTGATCCAGCTATTGATGTTTATGGAATAAAATCCCATGAAAGTAAGCAATAATAAATATTCTTACGTTAAGATGTTTTGATTCTTACCTCAGAATCCTAAAGGCTTCGTAACCACCTAAAAGCAAAGTTAAATTGAACAATATAATTCACTCTGTAGAAGAGGAAATGAGTTGTTCTTTGGTGCAGCAGAAAGCAGAAGACACCTGTAATGCTCAGCTTTGATGCTGAATGTATTTCTTATGTATTGTGATGTGGGGTTACAGTCAAGTAGTTCACTGACTACACAAGCAACTCATATACTGGCTGAGCTATTTACACACAGTGATTCTCAGTTAATTCTTTTTTTTTTTCATTCCTTTTAGGAAATCTAGTGTATATAATTGTTCTTTTCCTGATAGGTAGTTAATACTGTTAAAAGCACTCCAGAAAAAAATTAGCAAGCAGCATTCCAATTTGTATTTCACTTTTTGTTGTTGTTATTTTTTGGAAATTTGTGTATGTTCATGCCCAAGTTCTGTGTTGCAGCAGAGAAAGTATTATAAGGAGTGCTCTTTTGCAAAGAAGTCTGAAAGTGTGTTTGATGTTAGTGCGTAAAACTAAGTATGATTAGGTACCTTCGACTGTTCAGGACCAGGAATGTTATCTCTCTTTTTTTTAATAAGTATGTACATTGATAGATGAATGTTTTTATTCATAAATAAAATATGATCTTGTTTGTTGACACAGAAGCACCACCTTTCATATAAAACTTCATAGTTTTTCTATACTTATATATAACCATGAAAAAACATGTAATCCATATTACTTCTAGTGAACAATAATTCCTATTTCTTTATGCTGGTGTTTTATTTTACACTCATTTACTTTTATTTGCATTATATATGAATGCAGTTAATCTTTCAATTAGAAAGGGCTTGAGCCTGTGGTCTTTACATATTTGTGATTCTGACTGATGTCAACCTGTCTTAGCTGCTGATAGATCCTTATGAAGTCTCCTTTGCTGGAAAGTCATTCTTACTGCCATGTATTTGCATTTTGCAGATGCACCTCGGAAGGAAGTATACTTTATGGCCATTATTGACATTCTTACTCATTATGATGCAAAAAAGAAAGCTGCCCATGCTGCAAAAACGGTTAAGCATGGGGTAAGTAGCTGTGTTGGTTTTTTCACTCTGATTCCACTGGTACTTATGCATATTTGTTCTTTAGGATTTTGATGTAGCACAGTTCAGGACATCTTTGGAAAGGAGGAAATAGATCAGATTTTTGTTTCATTTTTTTCTAGTTTACCGTGTAATTCAAAAATAGAGAGTAACTGCTACACATTACATACTGAGAGTAAAGCTCCCTTTTCAGCTGTATGCAGTGTTCATACCCATAGAGAATGCTAGTGAGATGCTGCCTTTTTAGGACTTTGTCCTAAATTTGTGAGATGTACCTTATTCTTGGAAACAAAGAAAGTTGTTCACAGATACTTGGATTCTTATATAGCTCTATGAAAGCTATTGTGAATCTGATTTAACATGCAGGACCCTAGTGATGGTTTCATTATTTGGTACAGCCATCCTGAAAATTCATTCCTTGACATATAACATAGCTCGCTTTGCAAGACTTGTAAAAAGTACAACTTGCAAAATTAAGCATAAAATGTACTTACTAAATACTTCAAGACCATTCAGTGAAGGCTACTATTTGACTGCCATCAATTTCTTTATTTTGACTGAAATTGCTGCTTAACAGAAGATACCAGAAAATCATGGTGAAGTATCCCAGTCTTATGGAGTTAAGGATTATATCTTTCATCATCACTGTACGGTGATTTTAGGGTTCAAATGTCATAAACTCTTCAAACAAGACCTTAATCGTTCGTGAGTCTAAAATCTGTTCTCTGTCTAAGTATCTGAAGGATCAGGCCATTATGTTTTTTTTTAACCAAAGAACTTGGAGCTTTTTAGTTTACAATATGAAGTGATTTAGAATTCTCAGCAATAAGCCCTGCACAGGCTTGTGGAAGATATTTTTTGTCTCTCCAAAACAATGCTCTCATTACTCTCTCTGCTTGCAAAGCAGCTGAAAGTTGATGCAGACCATATGCAGCCATTATCTGGCAGTTATTAAGGAACTTTGAATGTAGCAGACTTAAAAATCACAGTTCTGGCTTAAATAAGGGGTAAAAATATGTTGTAAATAACAACTAGGATTATTAAAGCTGACTGTGATTAGATCTTTTTACTGAACTTTTGTACAACCATTTTCATTTATTTCACTGTCAACATCCTGAGCCACCTGAAACTGAACTTTGTTCCTTAATTGCATCCAATTTTTCACTTTTGTTAAATGAGGAAAATATAGATACAAATGTGGCTAAGGCTCTGAAAACCTCAAATAATAATATGGATGAAATTGTAAAATAGCAATTATACAGCTTATTCAGTGAGTCAGGATTTAAATGTATATATATTGAAAAAATGTTACTCATTATTACCATATATTCCAAAGCAGGCTGATTAGCATTCAGATAGCAATATACATTAAACAAGCAGTGACACACCAGATCTGACTATGCTAATTCAGCCTTCTCTATACAAAGACACTGCTGCTAAACAGACCAGAATCTGTTGATGACTCTGTGGGTAGAACGGTTAAGTGTGTAGTAGAAATTATACAGGAGTTTGAAGTACAATGAAAAGTACAGAGAAGTAAAGAAAGGAATGAGAATACTTCCAGAAAGGGAAGCTGGATATCCTACAGTTAGGCTGGTGAGTACAGAATATCACTGTACCTGTGTGAAGTCTTAAAAGGACAAGGTTCTGCTTGAAGGCCACTATAATTTGTGTTTATAATATCTGGTTCTGAGACTGCAGATAAAATTTGAGTAAATAACACTATCAGTGCCAAAGCATCAGATAAAATGTTGGTTCTTCCTTCTCTTCCTCCTCAATTCTCTGTATAGGCTGGTGCAGAAATTTCAACTGTTAATCCTGAACAGTATTCAAAGCGCTTCTTGGACTTTATTGCCAACATCTTGACGTAACCTATCATGTTACATGGGACAGACACAAGACCTGGGGACAGCAGCAGTGGCTACAAGTGTAGGGAAAAAAGGAACTCAGAGAAGTGCTCATCTTGCAGAAAGCAACCCCTTTGTTACATCTGCTGGCAAAGATGACTGAAGTGGGGTGGAATACGCGCTTTAACAGCTGCCTGATATTCCCAGCATAGTTCTAGCTATTTCTGACTCTTTTATGTGTGCAAAAAATTAAAATAAATTAAATAGATCAGCTTATTCAGAGTGCACTGTGACAGTAATACTCTGATGCTACCAGCTGAAATGGAATAAATGAGCAAAGAGGTGGGGGTGGGGAAGAGTAAATGCATGTTAAATCTACAATATTGGTATCAAATTGTAAACTGTGGATCGGTTTATTTTTTGAACTAAAAGATACATGACAGTATTCATGATGATAATGATAATAATAAAAAACTTACTACGAATGTTACACTTACAACTTGCACACTGGCACTCCTTAAAAAAATACCTGCCACAGTAAGCCCTTGGTGCCAGAGGATTTTCCTGTTAGGTTCATAGCAGTTGGGTTTTTTCCCTTTTTTCTCCCTCTCCCATTTTTTTCCTCCTTTTCAGCACATCATTGCATCAGGAAGTTCAGACTCTCAGACATCTGAGAGCTAATGTCTCTTACCTTGCAAAGAGCTAACAAGTATTTCATGCTATGTGTACATTTTTGCTACGGTAAACTTATGTTAAGGGAAAACCTTGCTTGTTTCACTTTGTTACCTGAAGTTTTAATTTGTTTTATATTCTTGCAATATAGGAACTAATAATGTTACAAGTGGAAAAAAGCTTATTTGAGGAAGCGCATAGTTTTGGGCAATAGTAGCTTCATCTTTCACCCTTGAAAGATGTGCACACTGATAGCAATTCCATTCTCCTGTAATTTAATGGGAATTTGAAGTTTAAATGCTTGTGTTGTACTGTTTAAACAATGGTATTTTATTATGGATTATCCCTTTAAAAATTAACTCTGAATTTTACTGTTTACATTACTAGGAAAGCAGGGATACTTCTGAATTTCAGAGCTGTGTACAATATATGATTTTTGAGTTTACATGTAAAGTTATTTTGAAGTACAAATGAAGTAATGTTTGTCACCTCCCAAGGTGTAATGTGCAGTAGTGTACTAACGTGAATGTCTCGCTCACCTCCCTGATAGAATCTTTTACAATAAAATGAGAAAGGATGTTTCAGAGGGATTTTTCCCAAGGTCGTCTTTTATCATCCAAATGACCTGTCCTATCATTTACACAAATTTGATTGTATAGTACATTGCCTAAAACTGTGCTGATCTTGTTTAACTTGTTTAAAATTTTTAAACACCATTGTATTTCTTCTCTTCTTGTATTTTTCCCCAAAAGATTCCATGCTTGAAAAAGACAAATTTACATATGCTTAAAGTTTATCTACTTATACACTGTGCTAAAGCTGTGCCTTTAAAATTTCTTTATTGAAATTGTTAGATTTTGTAGGCAATTTAAAATAAGTCACACCCTCCCCATCATCATTTACAACACAAATCAGGAGTGCCAGCATGCCTTCTCCATAATTAATGTCAGTGCTGTTCAGCCTGCAACTGTGCATTACGTAGGTAGTGTTTCACTTCAGAGAAGCCTATACAATAGCAGCCCATCTCACTCTCTTCAGTGGCCAAAGGCAATACTGTCCCTGTTGCTGTGTATTCATTTTTTTCTCCCTTCCCTACCTTCCCTACGGAGTTTTTTTTTTTGTTATGTTTGACTTAGTGATGTCCGCAGCACTGTAATGTATGTGTACACTTTTGTATTGTCTGTATTTAAATAAGTTGGTACTGTGGCTTGATATTTTTTGTCCTCTGCCCATCTGTCTGCAATATCACCCAAGTTTTATTTTCTGAAGTATGCTGTGGCTTCTTAAAGTATGAGACCACAGGGAGACCCTGAAGTAAAAATGAGGTTGAGTAAATATTTAATTGTGGCCGATTAGTGTACATTTTTAGACAATTTTAGAAATTTGCAACAAAGCATTCTTTTTGTCTGTGTAACAGTTTCTGTCATTTGTTACTGTTGATAAACTGTTTATTTGGACAGGGCAAGGAGGACTCATTATTGTATATCTTAGTGCTTAGATTACACTCCAAACATGAGCAAGGCTTTATAAAATAAAGCACTTTGATGACTCACTAGGTAAATCCTTTGTTCCTGTGTTTCGACTATGTTTTTGATCACTTACAGATGAATTTTGGATGCTGAAATGAACCTGTAACCTGTATCGCAAAGAAAAAAAACAAGAAGAAACTTAAGAGTTTTTCATTAGATTTTATCCTGCTTCTTCCATGCTTATTTTAAGTGGCTTGAAACATTTTGCCTTTGTTTTTTGTGCGTAGGCTGTGCTCTGAGAGCAAATACAGAGATCTGTAATTGGCAATTCAATGGACTAAATCCTAATGTTACTATAAAAAAGGAAGGTCTTCCACAATAGTTAATTTAAAGAAAGATTGGCAGAAGTTTGCTAAAGACCTTAAGCCAAACCACTTATTAAAAAAAACTTTCAGAAATAAGTCAGAGTAATTCTGGAGGTGGCAGGGGGGGATTTTCTGTTCTAGAATTACACGGCTTTGATTGTCAGGGCTTTGACACGATGATACTGCCTGTGCTGCACATCTCAAGCAAATGGCAGAGAAGTGGCCTTTTTCCTTCGTTCTAACTTCTAATTTCTTAATACACTTTTCTCTTTTGAATTTTTTTGTATTATTGCACTGATGTAGCAAGACAATATTTTCAGCAATATTTAGATCTATAAAATCCACATGATAGAATTAATGAAAATGTAAATATTTCCCATAGGGAAGATTGCTGAGTTGCCATTCTACTAAAAACAGGTGAAGTGATAGGGAGGGGAGAGAATCAGCAATGTCATTACTTACTTAATGATTTCTCTAGTATTAATCTAAACCTGCACTTCACACAGCTGCTCCAGCTGTTTAGGGTTCAGTGTGCCTGTGGTGCTCAAGGAGCACTGCTCAGCTTACTGGGACGTGTCAGCGACGGTGGCCAGCGAGCACTCTGGCTGGGTCTCAGTGCACGCCACTCTCACAAGCTACAGCACCCATTGAACAGGCTGCCAAACTCTTGTGCCACTTTTGTAATATGGATATACATGGGCTGTTAGGAGGTAATTTCTCAGTGCCATTTCCCTCGCAGCATAAAATAAAAGCTTCTAATGTACAAAACAAGCAGAATGTGACAGATCTGAAAACCTCCTCCAGTTCTCCTGCTCCAACGAACTACTCAGCAACTGAAGTGTCAGTTGTTGTTTATAACACATAAGTGAGGCTTTCCCTTTCCTCTCTTTCTTCTGGACATTCTCAAATGTAACTTTCTGAAAAGTGTCCTGCATTCAAATTTTTAAGCCAACCCTGTCTTTTGGCACGATGGTTTCATGGAATTACTCCTGCAGTCTTTTACAGCACTGTTCTCTAGTTGTCACTCTGAGTCATCTTCATGCAGGTATGTGGCTAAGATTTACAAGACCCTACTGCTATCTGTGGGCAAACTGCATCCCCCTCATCCCATCTCTGTCAACGCAGGGGCATCCCCAAACTGCAGCTGGTGACGTTTCCCTCCGGCCAGTTCTACACCAATAGGGCCAAATGCCGTTTTGCTCCCTGGAGTTTGTTACAGGGTACGTTGTGTTTGACAGGCTTTGCTGACTTTACCAAGTTGAAGGATCTTGTCTTTAGTACAACCATGTTTATGACAATACATAAGAAAATAGTATCTTTTGTGATGTTTTCTCTCTTCTCACCTGAAAAAAAACCACCCTGAAAACAGTGATTCTATTCAAGGTATAAGATTCAATTGGCTTGTTAATGCAAAGACTGCAGCAAAAGAAAGGTTTAAATTAAAAATTCTTGGAAACAATATTATTATATGTAAACTACATGACCGAAATGTGTAATCTGAAGTTTCTGCTCCCTTTCTTGATCTTACCTCTTCTTTTCCAATGTAATACTAGTTGGCAAGTTCATGCACCAAGTGGAATGATTGCATTCTGCTGTTCTCATCTCCCCACCTTTATCCAGTTTGTCTGTTCTGTATGTGCTGTCCACTGTTTCTTCTCATTTTCTTTCAAAGCTTTCATAAGTGTAATGGAAAAAAATAAAAACAGAGAGCAGTTAACTTAGAAGAGAAATTGGTTTTGTCTCTTCCTTTCCGTCTGGCTTTCTCAAAGGCTGCTCTTGTGTCTGGCACTCAGCACACCTTTACAAAGCAACAGGGCGCAGAAGAGCAGAGGCAGTGCAGCTACACCAGTGCTATCTTTAATGCAGTTTAGACGAGTGTTTACTCCTGCATGAGACAAATCAGAGAGCTAGTTTTATGCTACAGTAAGGGAATGTGCATGAACAAATGACTGAGGAAAAGCTTTAGAAAAGCTTCTTCAAGTGGCAAGGAAGGCTTGTGCGAGATGAAAGTCACTGTAACTATAGCCTTCTAACAGCAGTAGAAAATGGCTGGAAAGGACCTGAAGAAAGGGTTAATTCTACTGCAGATAAACTTTGGCAAGATTGGTTTAATCTTTTCCAGTGAGGCTAGTTCCACAGCTTCCGTCTGCTCTTTCCTTGCCTCACTGGCTTTATTAGAAAGATTTTTTCTAATACCTTGCTTGACTATATTACTGCAATTTAAGTCCATTAATATTTGTTCTCTTCCCTGAGAACAATTTATTCTCTTCCACTTTCAGTTTTTCTTAGTATGATCCTGCTTTCCTGTACTGAACAATGTAAATATTAACTTTTGCACATATTAAATTGAATATCCTCTTTCCTTGTTTAACAAAATAATCAAAACGGTTAAGCCAGAAAGAATGACCTTTCCTTTTTTTTTTGTAATGCATAATTTTTTAAAAGAATATTCACACATTAAATGGTGCTTCTTAATTCTCAGCTACATTTTATAAATGGATTTACATATTTCTAGTTTGAGAATTTCCTAATGGAAATGGATGCATTTACAATCTAATCCAGAAGTTTTGTAATAATTGCCATGTGAACAGAATGTGAATTCAAAATAGGCATGCAGCTACTGCTTACCGGTAGTTGAGTTGCTATAATGGCAATAAAATACTAACTAGTTTTCTTTTTTCCCAAAGAAAATGATATTATGATTTTAGGTTTCCTAATTATATTCCCTGTTCACAGCTTCTAGGCTCATCTCCAAGACGGTGACAGGGCATAAAATAATTGTTTGGTAGCAGGTAATTAAGATAAAAGAAACACTTGTTTGTGAGTTGGCATGAATTCGTTCCTACCTAGTTCTCTGAGTATTTGTACACATTTTAGCTATCACCCAATATGCTTTGAGTTCATAAAGAACTCCTACTTTGTTCCCACTCAGTCTGATTAATTCATACTGACTCATTTTTATTTAGCTATGTGTATCCTATTGGAATAAATGGAATTTGTGAGAACTGTGTGTTTTGAAGAGGTCTGTCACTTTCATGCAAGCCTGGAAAATGATTTAATTCATTACATTTCTTCATTCCTGCTAATTTTACCTTGCCTACGTGTAAGAAGCCCAAGGCTAGAGCACTTTACTTTCTTTTCCTTTTTATATATCTCTAAGTGGATCCATAAAAACATTTAATTATAAGAATTTCGCAATCACTTGTCTCTTTCCAGCATATTTGGCATACAAAGTCAAACGCAAGGGCTAGCTGTGGTTACGGGGCTGCTAAAAATATACTTACCATTCCCGCAACTGAGGATTAAAAGGATCATGTTTGATTCTGGCTGAGAGTCCCATGTTCCAACGACAAGCCTGCTTATTGCAGCAGCTTGGGTTCAAATGACGCCTAGGAGTCTTTTCTGCCCAAGCAGGTCCAATTAGTTAGTGCTGTCTTTAACCAGGCATATCATGCTAAACCGAACTTACAGTCAGCATCAGGGCCCTATTACCCTTTGTACTGTRTAATTACATAACAAAAAAATGTTTTCTGTCTTTAAGGGCTTTACTTGATAAGTATTTCCACTAATTTCAGTGGTCAGACTTGAATAGACCTTATACACCTGCTGCATCAAAGACTTTGTATTTGGGTTGGGAGGGGGTGTTAAACTATTAAATTGTACCATGCAGTTATGATCGTCTTTTTATAGGGATACAGTAGACTCTGCTTTTAGTTAAACACTATGATGAACATGTCAGCACTTACTTAATACTGCTCCACTGCTTCAGTTATAGCAAAGTTCTTTGAGGAAGAAAAAATGACACTGATTGATTGATTTGATTATGTTGTAATGTGCTCTAGAACAGAAGTTTCCAAGCTGAGTTTCATGTTTTGCTAGCAGCACCATCTCTGTGCTGATCTGCAGTTTCACTGCAGGATGCAATCGAGTGGGTTGGGATAGAGTCTGTGGCAGGAGCGGGGAAAAGGTATAGGTGGGAAATGAGTGTAGCTTCAAAAGCAGGTTCAGCTGTATCACCCACAGTGGGACTTCTGGAGACCCCAATCTGAATGGAGGGAAACATGCTTTCTGTATAACCTAATGTCACTTAAGGAACTGTAATGTTTGAAATTGCCCCTCTAAACATCCTTGATTTAAGTGCTGTCCTTAAAAAAGTCCTGTTATCACACCTTGCAGCACTTCACCTGTTAGCCACTAATCCGACCAAACCAAAAGGCAGCTCCCTCCTYCCCCTCTTACTGTTTTGCCCTACAGCACCCACAGTACCTTCTGCACTGGTGCTGGAGAGGCTTGGCAATGCTCCCAGGACTGGTGGCCACTGCAGCTCCCCGAGTGTTGGCAGGTGGAAGAAAATAGTTGGTCTTCACCTGTAATTTAGATGCTTTCTGAATGTTTTCTAAACATTTTCTCATGTCCTACGTAGCCTGCTCTCTCCCACAGGCTACTTCATCACTTCCTCAGACACACTCCCCACAACCACGTTGTGCAAAACGTGCACGCAGCTTATGTCTGTGTTTGGATTCTCCTGTTCCTGTCCTTTTCATTTAAAGGTAGAAATATAACTATCTTGTTTTTCCACCAAATTGCAGTTTAGAGGGGATAAAATCACCTAGTTTAGTTCACCATGACTCAATTCATATTAAAAAATAATAATAATACAGAAAGGAAGACTGRGGGGGGACACTTCCTGCTCCCCCATTTTCTGTCAGTGACCTACCACCCCAACTAGCAGCGAGGGACAAACGTAGGAGAGGCAGAAGACCGCTACTGCGCTGCTACACGATTGCCTTGCCCATGCAGCTCCTCCACACATGATGCCACCTGACAGACCCAGCGCATGCTTCAAGTTCTCACCCTTTCTGGAAGGAAACACAGCTGGGGCTCTGCCATGACCGGTGGTGAGCACCTCTCTTTCTTGCTAGAGGAGCTAATCAAATGGGACTAGTCTGAAATGAGAACTAATTGATCTACGTCTTGGGCAAGCGATAAATTCATGCTACAAATTGCAATAGTAAGCATGCAGGGTAGRGGAAGAGAAGGGCATAAAACAAAAATTTTAACCTTTCCTGAAGCAACAAGTAAGAGTCAGTATTGAGACCAGTAGTCAAATAAAGCTGAGAATGAGAAAGACAAAATAAATAGAGACTGCTGAGAACACGCTACAAGATCCCTGAGCAGGGGCAGGTCTGTTGAATCTGCCTAGGTTTGGCATTAGCTACGGCTGCTCCAAATCCACTGTCAGAGTGGAAAGTCACGGAAATATTTCTGCTCAAGCAGCAGGGAAAAATCTTGGACCATAAAAGTTATGATGCATACAGAAAAGGATAAAATATTATGTTGACAACACCATAGTACCATTTCATAAAACAACAGGGCTTTTTTCACATGAAATAATGTGAAGGGGGCTGTAATGCTTAAGATTAGAAATAAGTAGAGCCAAGCAGAAAGAGAGAAAATGCTGTTCCTAGGGTTAGATCATAAGAGCCAGCTAAAGGGTTTCTTCCTCTGAAGCCTTCAGCATTGCCCCCCTGATGAAACCAGACAGCGAGCTGCTGCCCAGCCAGAGACAGGGGAGCTCTAGCTACGATAGCCCCAGAGAGCAAGTCCCAAGTTCTTCACATTACAACACTGATGTGAAAGGATGTTATTCTCCTAAGATCCTCAGTGAAGCAGTCTCTTCCTTCTCAAGAACTGGGGGTTGGGTTAGGACCCTCAATACAACCTTTGGTTATTAAGCAAAGTTGTAAATGGCCTTCCTGGGGAAGAGGCATCATCCATCTCACCAGTCCAGTAGATGCAACTACTGCTACAGTGAAAGAACAGATCATGGCTGATCTGCTAGAAGACACCCAGTCTGACTTCTGTATGCTGCAGTTGAAGACTCATGCTTTGCACACGTGGCTAATTCTGGAATAACAAAACACAAATGTTTTAAAGACAAAATGCTTACCCAAAATGGAGTTACTTATGAACTGAATTTACGAACCTCCAAAGAAGAGCTGGTCTCTCTTACGTTCCTGTGCTGGGGAGCAGGGTTCACTCTACAGACTGACAGCCCGCTCTGTAAAGGTGCAGTGCCCTACCTACCGCTGAGCAACTGAAAACGTATTAGCAAGAATGCCAAGACAGCACCTGCGGCTTTCCTGTCAAACATGGCTTGAAAGAAGCAGGGAAAGAAGGTAGGGAGCTGTCAGTAATCAAATTCCATTACACACTAAAAATAAAAGGAAGCTTTTCCAACAAGACAAGAGGTGGAACAAGTTTCACCCTGGTGAAGATGAGTGTGCATCCTGACCCAGCACAAGAGGCTGGGGACTATCAAACAATGAGCCATGGCCAAGCACAGATGCCCAGAAGGCGAAGGCGGAAGTTGATCTTCAAACACAGCCAACACTTTACACTATTAAAAATCAASACTACCAGTTTAAATTAATCCATGCTTTACAGCGAGCCAATGTAAAGAGTGCATTGGGAATGTAATAGGATCCTGGTAACTCAAGTCAGGGAGTAAATGAGCTGCTGCATTCTGCACAAGCTGCGAGCAAAAGGAGCCCTGCTGAAAGCCCTGCCAGGAGCGACTCACACTAGCTGAGCCACGTTGTCATCAGGGCACATACTGTAGCTCTTGCAAGGCAGCCACAGGCTAAATAAAGACAAGGGCTGTGCTGTAGAATAAAACCCTGCAAGCTGCATCTGAGACACATGCCGAAAAGGAGTAGTCAAGAGGCCAATGTTAACCTGATACGCTGTTTCCAAAATATGTGTCCTCTCATTACATGGAGCTACCAAAGAAGAGAGTCTGAACATGAACTGGCCTCTAGCCTGTTGTAAGACTTTCCAGCTAGTAGAAAACACAATTTCACAGCCATGCTGTAACTGAAGGGCTACATTTCACAGCTGATCCTGGAAATGAAAGGTGGAAAAGTTCAATTAGTTCAAAGCCAAGGATCACATACAAACACCCTTCTGAATATTTTCTAGATTTTTTGACTAATGTTCAGCTTTAAATCTTTCACATGACACAGATATTACCGTGAAGTCACAGCTGGGAAATTAGTTTTAGATGTTTAATCCTAATGGTTTCTTTTCTGTTAAACAAGGTGGTTTTAAACAGACCTGTCATGTAGCTTAATTTTAAGTAAACCACTCACAATAAGTGCTTTAACCCATTCTTGTTTATTCCGCAAATTGAAATGTTACCTTTCCAAACCAATTTACAGACAGAAGTGCACTGCTGTTCTTTAATTGCTATAGTAGAAAAAGTACCCACCTACTTCCCTTGCATTGCCCTCCTCAAATTCACAATCATGTTTGTTTTAACCATGACTTTTCTAAAGCAATGATTTACAGTGTTAAAAAGTAAACTGTATTATTTCTAAAGCAAGAATTGCACTCTGTCAAGCACCAGCCATTCCTCTGAGCCATTCTACACTTGAGAACACATTCAAGACATCAAAAGAAATCCAGAGGCATTTGAAATATCTTCTAACTTACAAAACAACTTACAACAAATATGTTAAGTTAGAAATTAAAATTTGATCCAAAGCCCAGGAAAGGTTCCATCTAAATACAATAGGTATTGAATCAGACCCTTCAAGCGTAACATTTTCATTATCCGTTACTCACACCAATTAGTCCTTGTGAAACTAAAAGGGCGTTGCTATTTTAACAGTGCCAGCATATGAACTCATATTTCCTATCTTTCTTATCATGGATGTGGATATATCATGGTAAAAGTACTTATATTGCTAACACATATTCCAGTATTTATTTGGGATCCTTAATGAAGTACACTCTGCTTTGCACTAGAATAACAAATTTGATTGTCTCTGTACTAAAGGTTTTGCAGCATAATTACACCCGTAAAAGTAGAGTCAAATCACTTACCAAAAGGTTTACTGGGTACAACTGTATTAAGTGTAATCACTTAGCAATCACATATTTGGACAGGCCTCTTGAACAGTATCTTCAGCCCCATTTGCCTAATGCTCCCATAGTACTTAACAGCCAGCTCAGACATCCCTTCAACTGTCAAAGAAATTCCCACAGACCAGATGAGAGCAGAACAAATCAAGCTCCAACACACACAATATGTGCTAGCTCTCCTACAGTGTAATTAGTCCCATACAGCTTCTCTATTCAACAGGATAACTTGTTACCTTAACTTAATAAGGGAGAGAAGTCTGATACTGTCTGTATTAGATCTTCTTCTCAATTCCAGAATAAAGCGTTTTAAATACATAATTTAAAACACAAACATGAACATTTCAACTTTGAATGCACTGAAGCAATGTATTAAGGTGATGCATTTCAGCTTGGATTGCTCTAAATACTTCAATGAGGAGTAAGACACGGCAGAAGCTTGGTTTAAAGCCAGACAAAAACTTCAATGAAATCAAAACATGGAAAGCATACTTTTCACAAATGTGAAAGTATAAAACCAATTTTGCTCACAGCTTTTTCAATATTACTCATTTTTGATTGAGAAAGAAATACCACATAATCAGATCAAAGAATTTTTATTGAAAAAAACTGGAGGGTGGATCTCAACCCTGGCAATGTACATGGTGGTTTACACCACTGAAGAGCCTATCTGTAATGTAGACCTATGTCAGTGCATTCCTCCTACAGCTTTCAATGCAGCAAAACATTTAACACCTTGCCCTGGTGTTCTGCTGAATCTGTTCTGCTCTCTTGCTCTGGTAAAGATGGAGGGAGTATCAGAATAATAATGTACATTTGCAGTAATGAAAAGAAATTGGAGCAAGAGTCTCTACAGTTCTAAGTACTAAACTTTTTAACCCCCAGAGCCGCACCATACAATAAACTAAGTATGTGGGAGGTGAACACAAGAGAAATGAAGGGTGACAGCTGTTAATTCACTTTGACGATATACACCAATGGCTGTTGCTAGAGTAGAATGGTGTCAATTCACATTTTTGCAGCTACAGCACTCCTCTTTATTCAAGCAACACATGATACGCAATTATCCTGCAAAGGTCACGAAGTCAGCTATCCCTTTCATCTTGTTCACATCAATTAGAAAAATATGCCCAAGTTCACTGAGGTTCTTTTTACGCTTTTTATGGTAGTTAAGGGACYGATTCCTGACTCCAGAAGCTCACAGCCTACAATCATGTCCTCAGGGGAGACTGCAAACAGAAAGAAGGAAGTAGGAAGCTGTTCTGGAAACAGAGTGAAAAAATAAGAGATACATTTGGTGCAGGATCCAAGGAAGTATTAGCAAACATACCCCTGGAAGTCAGTCATTCTAGGCAGAAATGATGATGGGAAAGAAAAAGGATGGTAGTGGAGTGACTTGTCCAGGAAGCAGCAATTTCACCACCCACAATCAGGCGTTTGTAGGGCAGAAACACCAATTGTGCTGCTCCTGGGATAGCTACCCGCTATTGCGCATGCCACGTCCATCCACAGCAGCAGTATTAGCTGTCAATGCATATTTCCAAACGTGGTGACACTCCTTCTGCCCTCTTGCTTTTGTTCATGCTTTAGCCTGGTAATTAGTGCCAATCTCCTTCAGTGTTTTGTTAGGAGTCCACCCTCAAATCCCCGCCTGTCCTCTGCCGGGCTGTTTTCCCTAGCTTTTCCTGAGCTGCTCTTTATACAAGATGTGTATTTATACACATAAAATAAGAATCTGAAAATGTATAACCCATTGAGCTCTGGAGGACAGCACGAGATCCAAGCATTTCTTGGCATGTAATTTGAAGTACAATGTTCAAAACCATACATACACGCTTGCAGAAAAGTGAACACATATTTAGCTCTATAACGTTAACATCAAAATTTCAAGTTTCCTTTTCCCATCACTATGCTTGGCTGTAAAACAGAGACCCTGAATGGGAACACGGCGCATCAGATCCTCCCATGCCATTTTAGGTTATCATTTCATCAAGAGAGAAATCCTCTTAAAATTAAAAATAGCCTCAGGGTTCAAGACTATGCAGCAAAATGATTCCCAATCAGATAAAAAAAAATCCATTACATAGCTGATTTATTAGAACAGGCAAAACACAAGCAGAGCGAGACTGCAGCGCACTGGCTTTCCCAAGGAGAACTAGCTCCAAACAGGACTCAGACCTGCCCACCCCAAACAGGCCCCTGGCCATGCTGACAGCTCCAGGCTCTGCACTCCAGCATTGTCATACCAGCATACAGGAAGGCAATGCAAAGCCATACTGAAAAAAACACCTATGGTTATTTCTTTCTGACTTTATACAGCCTGTTAATCTCTCTACAGGAGTTTGCATTTTCTATGTAAAGCATACAAGTTTCAGTTCAGCAAGCCCCAGTTTCACTTTGAGGAACAACAAACAAGCCTGAAGCCTCCCCAGCTGCCGGAAGATGCTGACTTGCTCCACAACATCTGCACTGAGCCACCCTAGTCCACATTTCCCCAAACATGTCTTCTTTTTCCAGCTACTTGACATTCAGAAATCCAGTGTATTTCTAAAGTTCTTCCCCAAATCAACTACACATGCAGAGTAAGTCAAGACATTGCCTGGAAGCTTCAAATTTGCCATTCATACACTGCACAGCTGATTCACACATTCACAGTAAGTCCGAAACACCCCCCGAGTGCCAAATTTATTGCACATTTACAGCAAATCCAACACTTCCCAGAAGCCTCAGGCTCATTGTACATGCTACGCACAGTAAAAGTGTAGAGATTTCTGTCTGGGAAATCCCCTGCACACAAAAAATGGTGTGGTAACCTTCACTCAGCGGCTAAACGAAACACATAGTGGCAGCTGCTTTGCTGACGGTGTTGGGCCTGGCAGACACAAGGAGAATAATCCGTATTCTAAAATGTAATATGAAACAAAACAAGGAATAATACCTCCTTTCACTTACTTCTTTAGCTATTCTGCACGAAGGTGCATTGATTGAAATCACTTTGATTTCACTTACAGTTTCAGTTTGACTAAAAGCAGAAATCCATGATTTAGAATCTACCAACCTTCATGGGCTTGTTTGTATTTTTTAGTTATCTTCCCAGAGGAAAGAATTCTCACTGACTGGCATAAAACCATTGAAATTAAATACAGATGTTTAATTAGGTGTGTTTCTTCCACTTGGCTATCAAGAATGATATTCTATCATTATGAATTTAGGACTTTATTTTAGGACTTTTATAATATTAACATAATTGTTCAGATTGTTAATAAAAATGTATTTCATCATAACTCATGGTAATGGTACATCAGCAGACAACTGTGGTTTTGCTCAGATTTGTGTTTATCTGCACAAGAAGTTTACCATACAAGATTAACCGTCTTTATTAAAACTACCTTGCAGCCTTTCTCCTCACTTCTGCAGTTACAAAAATCTATGCTTGAAGATGCAACTCTTGAGAATGCTGTGTAATTGAAAATGGAGCATGAAAGTGAAACAACTTATGATTTCAGTTTAAAAGAAATGCATATAATTAAAGCAAAAAGGTTTTCTGCACAACAGAGACTGAAATTCCTGACATCTTGAAAATGTAAATACTCTCAGTCATTAAGCTACAAACTCTCAGCATTTGCTAAAAATGATACAGATATTCAATACTGTGCCACATTTCTAAAGCTTCAACCCAGTAATCTATGAAACATGCTCTTCCCCCATTTTGCATATAAAACTTTTTTTTCAGGTAATATATACAGGTCTATTCACCGATCATATCTAAATTGTTTTTGAATGAGTATGTTTTAACATAGATTATCACATGTGATAGTAAGTAGATTTTGAAACCATCTGGTAATTAAATTTCTTAAAGTCTTATTTTGTGAAAACAGATCAAAATTGGTTTAAAAGCTGAACTATGAGACAGGGTTATACTGCTTTTCCTGTAAGGAAATAATTTTCAATCTACATCTTCTAAAGAAATGCCTTTAGGACTACGATGGTGTTTCATTTTTTTTCTCAAAATTTCTATTATTGGGGAAAAATAGAACACAGAGACAAAAATATTTTCATTGACTCCCACAAGTCTTTTATTAGACTCAAGAGGCAAAGAAAACACGTAACAGCTGGAATTCTGATGGTAAGAGGCAACTAGAATTATTTTTATCTGTTTCCCCTCTACACCTCCACTAAATATCTTCAGCCCCTCATTAAGTCATATGTCAACTTGGGGAGATAGTCTTTTTCTCCAAACTCTTCCTGACAATGCATTAATCCCCCAGCTCATTTCTGCAGCATAGCTTTTTTCTCTCATGCTTAACCTTCTGTGAGAAGGATTTCACCTTTTTTGCCCAAAGTAATATGTTCACACACACACACACACACACACCTTTGTTTTTTAATTCATCATTAAAATGGTATTCTATGCTTCAACCAGGTTGATCTAAAGTGTGCACCACAGACATTACCTCATCTGTGTAGCATATGCAGTTGAGTACATGCAATCATCTCCTTTATGTGACAATCTCTTCAAGATTGCAAATTATCATTTCCCTATCAGAAACATGAAAGCATTTTTCACATTATGTAGAGGATGATGGGAAATAAAGGCACCATCAAAACTTGCATTATCTTTAAAAGACAATGATACGGGCTAAAAAAAAAAAACCACAAACATATGTTCTTGTTCACATGGAGTTAACCACAGTGTCATTTGGTTTTATGAAGAAATTAAGATTTTTTTGTGTGTGTGCAGTTTCTTTTTTTGTTGTTGTAAAATGTTAAAAACTACAAACTTGTATCTGTGGCCTAGCTGACAGATATACCAGTACAGCATAAGGGATAACAATTTAAAAAAAAAAGATTTATGCAACCTGCAATCTATGCACACAATGGTTGTTCAAACATATCTGCTTGGTCCATTACTAGAAAAGTCAAGCCTGCATTGAAGAAATATATTTTTAGTGCTTCATGTTTTGGCACAAATTATTTATGACTCAGGATAGCTTGAAAATGATTTCCATAAGCAGCTTGCTTTTCTTCTTTCTTTTCATTATTTTTTCCCCTAAGTGCTGGAGCTCCCTATAGCCCATCTGTACACTCCTTTACTTGTTCTGCTAGTGATACTCAGTTCAGTTTCTTTAATGTATATAATCTATGTCTATCTAAATTTCATGTATTTAGTACTGCTAAGTTTTAATCATTTAAGGCTCAATCCCTATTCAGGTCAGTAAATTCTTCTGGATTTCCAAAAGGAACGTATCAGGTCACTCAAAAAAAGAGCAWTGTCTAGATTGCCTAAACCTGTAGTCATTACACTTTCCTGTACAGGCATACCTCAGAGATATTGCAAGTTCGGTTCCAGACCACCRCAAAAAAGCAAATATCACAATAAAGCAAGTCACACAAATTTTTTGGTTTCCCAATGCATATAAAAGTTATGTTTACACTATACTGTTGTCTGTTAAGTGTGCAATAGCATTATGTCTAAAAAAACAATATACATACATTAAAAAATACTTTATTGCTAAAAAATGCTAAGCCTCATCTGAGCCTTCAGCAAGTCGTAATCTTTTGCTGATGGAGGGTCTTGCCTCGATGTTGATGGCTGCTGACTGATCAGGGTGGTGGTTGCTGAAGGTTGGGGTGGCTGTGGCAATTTCTTAAAATAAGACACCAGTGAAGTTTGCCGCATCGATTGATTCTTCCTTTCACGAAGGATTTCTCTGTGATGCTGTTTGATAGCATTTTACCCACAATAGAACTTCTTTCAAAATTGGAGTCAATCCTCTCAAACCCTGCCGCTGCTTTATCAACTAAGTTTATGTAAAATTCTAAATCCATTGTTGTCGTTTCAACAATGTTCACAGCATCTTCACCAGGAGTAGATTCCATCTCAAGAAACCACCTTCTTTGCTCATCCATAAGAGCAACTCCTCATCCAGTAAAATTTTATCATGAGATTGCAGCAATTCAGTCACATCTTCAGGCTCCCCTTCTAATTCTAGTTCTCTTGCTATTTCCACCACATCTGCAGTTACTTCCTCCACTGAAGTCTTGAACCCTTCAAAGTCATCCATGAGGGCTGAAATCAATTTCTTCCAAATTCCTGTTAATGTTGATATTTTGACCTCCTCCCATGAATCACAGATGTTCTTAATGGCATCTAGAATGGTGAATCCTTTCCAGAAGGTTTTCAATTTACTTTGCCCAGATCCATCAGAGGAATCACTGTCTATGGCAGCTATACCCTTACAAAATGTATTTCTTAAATAATAAGACTTGAAAGTCGAAATTACTCCTTGATCCATGGGCTGCAGAATGGATGTTGTGTTAGCAGGCATGAAAACAACATTAATCTCGTTGTACATCTCCATCAGAGCTCTTGGGTCACCAGGTACATTGTCAATGAACAGTAATATTTTGAAAGGAATCTTTTTTTCTGAGCAGTAGGTCTCAACAGTGGACTTAAAATATTCAGTAAACCATGTTGYAAACAGATGTGCTGTCATCCAGGCTTTGTTGTTCCATTTACAGAGCACAGGCAGAGTAGATGTAGCATAATTCTTAAGGGCCCTAGGATTTTCGGAATGGTAAGTGAGCACTGGCTTCAACTTAAAGTCACCAGCTGCACTGGCCCCTAACAAGAGAGTCAGCCTGTCCTTTGAAGCCATGCATTGACTTCTCCTGTCTAGTTATGAAAGTCCTAGGTGGCATCTTCTTCCAATAGAAAGCTGTTTCGTCTACACTGAAAATCTGTTGTTTAGTGTAGCAAACTTCATCAATTATCTTAGCTAGATCTTCTGGATAACTTGCTGCAGCTTCTACATCAGCACTTGTTGCTTCACCTTGCACTTTTATGTTATGGAAATGGCATCTTTCCTTAAACCTCATGAACCAACTTCTGCTAGCTTCAAACTCTTCTTCTGCAGCTTCCTCACCTCTCTCAGCCTTCATAGAATTGAGGAGAGTTAGGGCCGTGCTCTGGATGAGGCTTTGGCTTAAGGGAATGTTGTGGCTGGTTTGATCTTCTATCCAGATCACTGAAACTTTCTCCATATCCGCAATAAGGCTGTTTCACTTTCTTATCATTTGTGTGTTCACTGGAGCAGCACTTTGAATTTCCTTCAAGAACTTTTCCTTTGCATTCACAATTTGGCCAACTGTTTGGTACAAGAGGCCAAGCTTTTGGCCTGTCTTGGCTTTCAACATGCCTTCCTCACTAAGCTTCATCATTTCTAGCTTCTGATTTAAAGTGAGAGATGTGCAACTATTCCTTTCACTTGAACACTTAGAGGCCACTGTAGGGTTATTAATTGACCTAATTTCAATATTGTTGTGTCTCAGGGAATAGGGAGGCCTGAGGAGAGGGAGAGAGACAGCAGAACAGCCAGTCAGTGGAGCAGTCAGAACACCCACAACATTTATTGATTAAGTTTGCCATCTTATATGGGCACGGTTCATGGCACCCCAAAACAATTACAATAGTAACATCAAAGATCACTGATCACAGATCACCATAACAAATATAATAATAAAGTTTGAAATATTGCAAGAATTACCAAAATGTGACAGAGACATGAAGTGAGCACATGCTGTTGGAAAAAATGGCACCAACAGACTTGCTTGACACAGGGTTGTCACAAACCTTCAGTTTGTAAAAAACGCAATATCTGCGAAGCACAATAAAGCAAAGTGCAATAGTATGCCTGTATGTCATATTATTTAAAGAAAGCTTCACAAAGAATATAAACAGCTGGGTACATTTTCATTTCCATCTTTTGAGAAAGGAAAAAAATGATGTATTTGCAATGTTCAGATATGATTTTGCTATCTAGAAAATGACATACACTAAATAAAAGCATCTTCAAACCCAAATATATAATACTTCAAAATCTCCTGATCTAACCAATCAGTTCTGCATCTATAGTCCACCTCTCTGCTCTCAACACAATTGCATCTGGACCATGATGTTTAATAGCCCTCAGTGGACCTCCCATCCCCTGAATCCATTCATACCTTTGCCCTCCACAAGTGTTGCACATATTCTGATACTTCTCTCTCACTGCAGTCCTAGAAACCTGAATTAAGCTGTATTGGAATAAACCTCCGAGGTTTGAATAGTGTGTTTTGAGGATTATAACAGTCAATATCTCAGAGCAGAAAAAAATATCCCTCTAATAGAGCAAAATGGAAGAAATCACCACACCAAAAAAGGAAAAGAAACTTCTGTCTTTACAGTTTATGCTAATGAAACTTTTTGATCACTTTAAACATAAATTGGAAAAAGTCTGGGGAAAAAAATCCATGCACCTTCCCATCTAACTGATTGTATCTTTTCCTTCAAACCATTTGTGTCAAAACTCCAAATACAACAAAGAACTGACCTTAAGGCTGATCTCCATCATCTCTCTTTTTATATTGGTTTTAAGTTTGACTAGATCTAGTCAGCATACAATATGCAGCACCAAAGCTCAAGAAAAGGAAAAAATATCTTCATTAAATATAGACAACACCTATATTACTTAATAGGAGACATAAAACTACATCCCTGATAGTAAAAGATAATTCACATAGTATTTCCAGGACTACGTGTTAACAAAATCAAAGGAACAGTGCAAAATATAAAAATGTTTCTTTAAATAGTAAAATGTAGATTAGAAAAGAGAGTTACTATGTATTTAAACCTCGGAGTTCATTAATTCTAATATTTCACTGAGGACAAGAAGAAATTGTGGGAGGGCAAGTACAGGGATACTGGAATGTTAAGGAAACAACACCCATGCCAAATATCAAGAAATTATGACAACATTGCACTACTTCATTTCCAACACAAAACTGCCTCTGAACTCTATATTTCTGCATCTGAGAGAAGCAGAATAAAGGCAAGAATTTTCTACCAAGCCTGTTCAGTTGTGCAGATATAGTACGTGAACTCCGTAAACATACACAAATGAAACAGAAACATGCAGACAACTACAACTAAGAGTATTGTTAAGACACAATTTCGCTTCTGCAGAAAATAAAATATTTATCATCACCACAGGTGGTAAAACAGTTTGTTTTACAGGTGCTCTCAAGCATTTCTATTAAATCTACAAAAGGAGCAGGTTTTGATACCAGTTCTACCTGAACTCAAAGAAATGACTGAAACACAAAACTTTTTAGTAGACAGAGTCACAGACTCCCTTTTCTTTGGATGATTGTCCTTTGCCAAACTTTTCGAAATGCAGACAGCTGTTTCTGGACACCGGTATTACCAAGAGGCCCAGAAGTCCTAAATCAACCAACAAACAAGAGCTCCAGTCTCCAGATGCTCTTCCTCTTTTCATTTCCTCTCTGAATTGTTCTTTAACATCTGTGTTTCCTTTTAAACAGCATGGTACAATCCAGAAGCATTTGTAAAATGTGTTGGTTTATACTGGAGTAGACTGCTATTAGATAAAAATGGTAGAATTGAGGGTTTATGCAGAAGCATATATGGCATAATACGGCAGAGCAAACCTCCAGAAGGCAACATCTCCTTTTCATGTTCTCTCTGCAGCATCTCCCAGCACTTACACATGCTTGCCTCTGGTGAAAGTCTACCTCAGTTGTTGCTGTTTCATATTTTCCTTCTTTCAGCTGTAAGACGGCCTGAAGAGCAACACATCTGCTGAGGAAATGAGATTTCTAAAAGCTTGCTATTCAGTTACACATTTTTTCAAATCAAGTGTCCCCACCTTTAAATTCATTTTCAAAGTCAATGAGCTTTCAATTGCTTGTTGACATACTGCTGAACACTCGGAAGGCAGAATTAACCAGGAAGACAACAACCAGGGGCTACCTTAACTATAGAGCAGTATTAAAAACGAAGTACGTACAGGAAAAGTCATAGGGAAACTGTACAAAAGCCTGCTGTTCATATCTCCTCCTAGTCCCATCTCATTAATTGCTACTTTTCCTGGTTACAGAGCAGATTTTTCTGCTGCTCAAATGTACGGCATTGTGTCATCTGCATATGCAAACTGACATATGAACAATGAACTAGTTGCACTGTTCCTTGAAGAGCAACATTGTAAAGGATTTATGATATGTATATGGCAAGAGGCATGGAGGGGAGTAAGTAGAAATGGACATAAAAAATAGCTCATGATGTTCTTCATATTGTTTTTCTGATCAATAAGCATTCACATAGCTTTTGGGGAGAAATTATTTAACATATTAGTGGATTACTTACACTGATTTGGGGAAAAGAATAGGATTAAGTATCTGTGCAACTCTGATTTGCCTCCAGATGCATACATATTTATCAGACTTTAATATACAATCTCTGATAACATGATCACATACTGCTCTTCCACATGACCTCTACCTTCTTCAGTGCAGGCAGCACTAAATTCCGTTAACAGAAACTTAGCATTTTGTTTTCTCCCTGTTACTCAAGGTATAACCCAAGACTTCATTTGTTATATGCTATTAAAACTCTAGTATCAAAACAAGAATCTCATATTTCCTTATGGGCATTCATCGCTGTATCAGAATGCTTCACTAATTTTTTTTTCCTCTTAGGCTAGGAGATTGTAGAGAGCATTTTTACTCCCATTTTACAGACCATGAACTGGAGACAGACTAAGGGAAAAAATAAATACTAATTTGAGATGCCAAGAGCCTGATTTTTTCAAAGTATTTGACATAATATAGGACTTCACAGATTCAAAGCACAGCTCTCATTACAACAGCTTCGCTTTTGAGTGACTAGTGTTCCCCCAAGTCTTACTTCACAAACATGAAAACAGTGATTACGTAGATTTAAGTAATCTGCCCAGCAACACACAGAGCTCTGTAGCAAAGGCAAGGATAGAATCCAGCTCTCCAAAACATTATTCAACTGCCTTAATTATTAAATAATGGTTTTAGCACCTCTAAAGCAAATGAAGAAATTGGACTGCAGACCATTGCCCCTTTCACTGTATATCATTGCTTAATCCCTAGAATAGGTTCCTCACTCAATGAGACTCATGGAAAATGTCATATATCAACATGTGATCAAAGGCCACATACAGAGAATAACCCAAAAAATGGCCAACTAATATCCTGCACAGTTAGCCTCATTTCTGAGGTTACTTAGTTTTTCCACTGCTTTGCTTCACAGTTTTAGTAATACTCTTTCAAACACTGTTTATGCATGGTTATACATGATTTACACATTAAGTCTTTTACGTTAAAAACACAAGATGAAAAAAAACAGAAATTGTATCAGAGTGGCGACCCACAAGGCTCACCACTGCAGCTGAGATCCTTAAACCCACCACAAACACATCCGCCACTTGAGGTAAGAAAGTGACTGACAGCAAGAGTAGGCTGTTATATCCACATGGACCAACACTGGAAAGGAACGAGAGGCACCAATGAACTCAGCTAACCGCTAATTGTAAAACAAGGGTGAGATTTAGGAACCCTAGCTCCCATCCCTGCTTTGAACAGAAGTGTCATCTAATGAATGCACACTTCCTCCCTTTCTGCTCAAGTTTGCCCCCTTTCTGCCCTTCCCTCCACAGTGTGTTCCAGGCCCAGGCCCGTATTTCCCACCCACAGCCCTTGGTCTCAGCTCAAGCTTTTCAACATAAACCCTTTGCCTGGACTGCCCCAATTCCCTGGGCAACACTGGAAAATTCCAAATTGTGCTTCTGTATTTTAAGACATAGAAAAACACCTAGGAAACTATGAACCATTTGGCCTGACACCAGCAGACAGCTGAGTAGAAACCAGAAGTCAGCTGCACTGGTACAGTACAGTTGGACCTCTCCCAGGCATCTGACTCAATACCACGTAACAACTGAAACTTGCTTTTTGTGAAGTTAATAAGGCAGTCATTAAGCAGACTAAAAACCACCTTACTGACAAATAGCAAAACATAAGATGTAGTTTAATGAGCAAATGTCTGTTTCGGACTCTTTCCTGAGTGAACGTTCTGGGACTAGTTCTCAATCTATTGCTTTTTAATGTATTTATCAATGATCTACATCATGTCTTAAGATCTTGGTCAGTACAGTCTGCAGAAGGCACTAAGAGCAAAGAGTGCAGAAAGTAATGAAGATAACATGCTATTCTTATGAACTGTCTTAAATGGTCACAGCCTTACAAGATGTTTCAGAACAGTCAAATGGTAATCAGAAATGCAGGTAACGTCAGAAGGATGGAAGACTACTTTGAAAATCAGTTTCTCAGTGGGAAGCAGAAGTGTCGATGTGAATAAGCACCAGAGCACAAGCTTGTGGCACAAGGTCCAAATGGGAATACTGAGTGAATTTATTTTGCCTCAGTACAGCGCATTCCTAAGACCATTACCGTGTTCATTCCCGATGTCCACTTGTCAAAATTCTCTCATTTTCCTTACAGAGAGTTCCACAAAAGTGATAAAAATTTGGAAAACAATTCATAAAAGTTTGAGCCAAAGAACAAATGCACAGATAGGCTGGGCTGGATAGCTGTTGTCCTTTTTGATCTTGGAGTTGGTTTTCAACCCAGTTCCTTTATGGATACTGGCCAGGCTCATAAGTTTTGCAGCTTCCCATTAAGACAGCTATTATTTTTTCAAGTTTTGTGTTTAAGCTTTCAGCCACTAAGTACAGGAGTCATAAAGAAAAGATTTCTCCACGCACACAGATGTAATAATTTGGCTTCTGATCTTAGGAAAAGATACGGATGTCATTTTTAGCTTCGTTTCCTAAGGAAACAAAGACGCACAGGCACCATGTGTCTGTGTAAGTGTATGACCCGGTAAACCTTCAAATTCTCTGGCCAACTTCAACCAAATTTGACAGAGTACGGATTTCTTGGAGCTACAAAACTGCTACATATTTTCATAGAAACAGGTGTTCACATATAGAAGGGGGACTCCATAAGCACCCTGCACAAGGGAAAGTTGTAGTATGATCCTTCAAAATATTAGGCACTGAACAAGGCACAACATGAGTATCCCATTCATAGCAAAGCTTCACTGAGGGCTCATAATCAATCACGAAACACAAAGCTGTAGAAAGTGCTGGAACTGGTAAAGTCAGATTAACAGAATTATTTGTTTTGGTTTTCCTCAGAAATACCAGAGATTGGCCACAGCTGTAGAAAGGTGCTGACAGAACAGAACCAAGGTGGAACAAAGAATCCCCTCAGGTCTCTGCCTAGTGCAGCTGCTCAAACGCTTACAGTTAAACAGCTTGCCAGATTTGGGGTAAGATATTTCTTTCAAGTCAGAGGGTAGAGACCTTGGGGAAGGTTAATCTTCCTCTGCGTTCGAAGCTACAATTCACCTGCAGGAATCACCAATGCATACCTTCTCTAATCAGTTCCCTGTCATCACAGGAACCTTTCTAGTTTAAAAACAGATTTTAGGTATCTCCATCTCCTACAAGTACTTGGCAGTTTCTTCTCTATTTCACTAGTTTACTACTTAAAATTTAGCCACCTAAATATAGGTGAAATCTCTACCAACTGAAATGTATCATTCTGTTGTAAAATATTACAGAAATGATAGATAGATGGAAGTTTCCTATTATTGGACTAGGAGAATAAATTATTCAAATTACCGTACTGGCACAAACATTATTTTTTAGGTAATATTTAATGAACTTCTTTAATGAATTGGCTTTGTGGGAAACTATCTGAATGACACTTTTAGGATATTTATTTGACCACTAATCTGCAAACAACACTAGTACCAAACAAAAACAAAAGTAGGAGGTTAACTTTGTCTTAATATTTGTCTTAATAATTTTTTTAAACTCTATCAAATGTTACACTAAATTCTATTAAACTATTAACAGCATTTGCCAGCAGGTCTGGAAACACCATTTTCCCACTTACTCTTTCTTTTCTTCTTTATTCCCAAGGATAAATATTAACCTTACACAAGAGCAAGAAATCCTTATATTTTACTATTATTTAAAATTTTTAGTGATTTTCTCTTGTCAATTTTTCTTTTCCTAGAAACCATCAAAAAATCTCTATTTTCAGTTCTGATCCATCCAGAGAAATATTAGTTAAAGGCTTCTACAACCTATCACATTATATAGAAAAAGCAAGCTCTCAAGCAACAGCAAGCTCATTTACCTAGCTGTACTTTAGGCACTGATGATAGACTCTTGAGAACAAAAAGTTTCTAAAGTTAATTTATCAGTTCTAAGACCATAAAACAGTCTCTTAACACACGTGTTTAATATTGCATGATAACTTTCCATTTAAATAAAAATGGTTTTGCTTGGAAAAATATAACATTTTGAACTGGTGAAGAGTTCTTTATACGCAAGCAAAGCTTTTTGGTTTTTAATTGTGGGAAAAACATTGTCAAAACTATGAACTACAGCATTGGTATAATCTTATAGTATTTCTGAAATATACAATCATCACAGCAAGTACATATCTCTTTAAATATTTTAAGTGGAAAAAACCTCTAGGGGAATAAGTAGGACAAACATGTTTACAATTATTCAGCACTATATATTGTTGAACTCGTGATATCAGCTGTACAAGGTATTTCTGCAGAAAAAACAAGATACCATTAGAATGACCACATCTATGTCCACACAGAAAGCAGGCACAAATCCCTCCCACTGCTGTATCAGAATAGGTGAGAAGGATGTGTTCTTCACAGCTGAATGTAAGAAAAATACACCAAAAGTAACATGGAATATATTCAGCTTCCAAACTAACATACTTCAAAGTACTGTTTATCAGCAGAAGGTATTATAATCAACAATAACTATTTTATATTCAGTGCTTTTTAACATTTTTTTTAAAGGGGAAATGAACCTATTCCCTCAAATTCTTAGTGCTGGGTGTTTACCAAATCCCACTGCATCGTGTTTTCCTTTTGACAAGCAGAGGAACAAATGCTGTGTTACAGGATGTCAGCAGTTCTATTTCTAATGTGACACGGGGCTTCTTGACAGGCCTTGCTGTCAGTTTGCATTGGTGGCTGTGGAGCTGCAGCTCGGTTTATCACCGGCTTCAGTTGCTGGAAGAACTGCACTGCGTTGATTAAGCATGTTGTCTGTCTGCACCGGCTGACCCATACTTCAAGTCCCACTCCAATGTGACAGTTGCTAGCACACCTGCAGTGGCACCACCTTGTGCTACACCAGGTGAGGCCAAAGGATCGCCTAGATGGCAGAGTGCCTTGAAAGACCTACTGCCACCAGAAGTGAAGATGTTATTCCAATACGTATCACTCTTTTGATTGGCAATGAACTAATGCACCAAACCAGCATTAAAGACCACCGTATCTTTATAAGGATGAGTCATCGACCCAGGACTTGATGAATTTCTGTCATTAAACATCCCACGTTAGTTTTTTGTTAGGGAAGGCAAGTTAACAGCATCTAATTATTCTGGCCCAACTGCAACTCTAGTAATGACATTGTGCCCCCTGCAGTTTCAACTAGATACAGTACTTCTCCTGGCTTCCTGTTCTAAGTTGATATAACACAGGGCATTGTTACAACAACAGCTTTTTTCAACCCAAAGAAAGCGTGGGTTGAGATTTCAGGATGCACATCAGCACATCTAGTAATGGCTAGCTTCTGGCAATGAAGATGGTACAAATGCTTGGGCAGAATGGATCTCTGCATCTCATTAACTGTTTTTCATTGCTTGGGAAGGTACTCAAGGGAAAGTCACTACCAGTGCAGAAAATACATTTTCGGGGAAAGTGTCCTCTTTTCTTTAGGAGCTCACCCTCACTCCTTGCCCTGCTACTGAGAAGGCCAGAGAGGCTTGCTTGCTGTTCGCATATTGTTAGAACAATGCCAGGCACTACAGAAGCAGCACCACTCCTCATCCATCCTGGTGCGTGCCTCAGCAGGTTTTGATGTTGCTACCTAGGCAAAGTCTGACTTAAGGGCAAGGGCGATGATACTTGCACAGTGATGCTTTCTAATGAAACTCTATTTGCTAATAAATAATATCTACAAATTCATAGATGGAATGCTACCAGCAGTATAAGTACCATACCAAATCACTTTTCCCCCCATAGTTAAGCACAAGTTTACAGCAATTCTAAATTATTAATACAAATAATGCTATTAATACAAATAATATACAAAGCAAATAATATCTCTGCAGAATGATTGTGAACTAGTGATAACACAAGCTATAGTGACTATACCTATTCCTAAAAGACTAAGATCTAATCCAAAAGTAATATCAAACTTCCCTATTAAATATTGTTTCCATAACATGAAACACTTTTCTGGATAAAGCTCTGACAGCATGTTAACCCATTTACACAAATATAGTTTCCTACTCATAGGTGGTAATTATCACATCTGTGATTGCTACGGAAATTGGAATTTAAAACAAAATTTGGTTTACCTAAAACAGTCATAGTATCTGCAGGCTTGAGGAAACAGCTGCTGTAGCACCTATGGCTCACCAAATCTGTACTGACCTTGGCTTAATTTAAGGAGTCATAGAAGTGGACCACCACCCCCGCCAAGTGAAATGCTGACTCTCATGGAGTCAGTGGAAAATTCCCATTAACTTCAATAGGGCCAGAATGTCATCTCTGCCACTTTAGTTTAAAAAAAAAAAGTTTGGGAGAGGGAACTAAGGGAACTAACAGGCTATGCACTGAAAAATATTACAGTGTATAGTATTATTTTGAGTTCTACAGAATAGCTAACACTCCTAGCAACTTTCAAAATACCTCTTAGTTTTTAAACAATTTGGCTGCTTAGGATAACAGCAAAGAGTGAAGAGAGAAACAGGTAGTTCTTCATTCCCACGTGATTACTTTAAGATCAGATCTGTTGTTTTCATGTTCAAGTGGGGGCTTTCTAGTGTCTCACTTAATTTCCCTGTGGGTCTTTCTCTGGTCTTCCCACCTTGGTATCTTATTTTGTTAGAAATACTAATTTATTTGCACTACATCACTGTGAGGCAAGGTGGCATTATTCTCTTAGTTGTACATATAGGACTTTAAAACACAAAATTTAAAGCCAAATTGTTAGAATTCTCAAATAGCTTTGTCAGGGAGCAACAAGGGCTGGCTGCTCCCTGATGGACAGGGAGCATGATGGACGGGGTGCCCTGGCTGGCAGAGCAGAGGCTTCCAGCTAGGGCCCAGCTCCACAGCCCCGACCAAGGTGAGCCGGGCAGGCCTTGGGATGGTAGCCAGGTTCAACCAAGAGCCCAGATCATCAGGAAAGTCCATGGTGATGAGGCAGGTCAGCCAGGAGCACAAGTCAGCAAACGAGGATCAGGTCCAGTGATGGTACCAAGGGCTGGACACAGTCCAGTGATCACCAGGCAGGGCCACAGCGACAAGGCAGATCCGAAGTCAGGCCAGGAAGTCAGTCCACAGGTCAGAGACCAGACCAACAAGGCCCATGGCCAGGCATGGGCACAGCTGTGGCTCAGCTGCAGACCAGCACTCTTACAGTGAAGCTCAGGAAGGGACTGAAGGCCCAGGGCTGAGCTTAAATGGAGCCTCTGCGCAGAGGGGGCCAGTGGAGGCCCCAGGTACCCTCAGGGCCCTGAAAGTTTTGGATCCCACAACTGGAAAATCTAGCAATAGGTCTTGTGAAATCTTAACATTTATATAGTCACATATTCAAGGCATAGCTCTCAGTGACTTAAACAGAAGTTATAAAAGCTCAGTACTTTTGCCAAATCAGACCCTTTTGGCTCAGGTCTCAGTCTGAGCACCAGAAATAGACACAAAAGGGCCATCTCAGGAAAGTCTGTTAAGGGACCTACCCAGGTGACAGATGAATTCTGCAGGAGAGGCAAAGCTGAGTTCTCAAGGGCACTGATCTGCTGCCCAAACTATTTCTCTTCCTACACTACTATATCCTATTAATCACACAACATTTCAGTCTGCCTGAGRCCCAGGCCCACAAGGGAAGGACAGTGGTTTAAATACAACTCTGATTCACTTGCGGGCACAGTCTATCTTCTGCATGAAATAAAAGAGAAGGCTTGTGGCAAAGATGGCATGCAAACCCAAAACCAAAATAGACCAAAAGCCTTCCACAGTAAGGCCACATTAATTTGTACTGAAAACCTCCATTCTGTCATTTCCTAGTTTTTGAGTGCTTGACTTTACATACTTATTCTTTTGATGGCATTTTATTGTAAATTTCCTCAAAAAAAAACTTCCCACACAACACCAAGAATCATGAAAAACAAACTTTTAATTGACTGGAATTCTATCTATCCCACACCCCACCACCCGACTCAGGACATTAGAAGCTGCAGATGAGTCTTGTATGACTTGTATTAACACAGAACAGGGCAGGAGCGTGCCTAGGGAAGGCAGAGGAATGATTTCCTAGTAGAATTCACAGTTACTTGACTCAGAGGAGGAAAGACAAAAAAAAACAGCCATAACAATTGTCCAATCTACATTACCCATGGCCACACAAATAGCTCTGCAAGCACAACACAGGTGGCGGCACAAGGGCAGGAATGAATAAACTGCAGATAAGAAGACAAGAGTTCTTTACAGTCTTGCCACCAAATGTGAGATCACAACCAGAGTGAGCTGCCTCTCCTTTCTGGCTAATGAGACCGTGTGCTCACATGGCTTTTGCATTTGATGCTGTGGCAGATCACTTCCTTGGCACTTATTTAAAAAATAACCTTGTGCTTTTTAAGCAGTTTTCTGAAACCTTGATGCTGCATTTCCTGTGCAGAAACAGTACCCCAATACAAAACATTAGTTCTCTCACTTTCAGCTTGGAACACTGTAGACTGGATTAAGACTTCATGGAGAACTATATATGAACAGCAGCAATGGCAGACTGCACCTCCGTTACTAGACATGTTCTAGCATCTGACATAAAGACGGCTTATGTATTTTGTATTTGAGAATCACGGGACAAATTGCAGAGATCTCCTTGGGGACAGAGACCGGAATCCCAGACTCCCTCCGTTTCTGGCAGAAGGCCCTCAACATGGGCTCTGGGCTCCCTTCTTATGTACTGTCCTGCTAGTCCTTCTTTTCCAAAGTGTCCCAGCTTCAACATAGGAATGTACATGCTTCAGTAGGAACAGCACCCCCAGCTAGTCCCAGCTTAGCATGAAAGACCATGTTTAACTCCACTGGCCTGAAGAAGGACCTAGAGCCCAGGTGCCCCACTCTGTTGGCAAAAGCCGCAGTCCTCAGGAAATTGCACACTGCCCACTTCTCAAACAGCACTGTTGAGGAAAGAAGCCTGACTACAGTGATTGTTGCTTTGCACTGCTGTGTTTTATGTTAGCCCCCAGGATGACTCAACTACACAGCATCAGGCAATTCAGAGGATTTAGGGAACTGATTAATTTTCTCACCCCCAAAAGACCATGGGCCCAAAGCACAGAGAGCCTGGGCAAGATGGCAGCACCTGCAGATGTTAGCTTTAGCATCAGCGCTAAGAACTGGCCACGGTTAGGTACCCAGCTACTCAACTGGTGCTTCTGCACTCTGTCCTCCCTGGCTCAGAGACCTCAGGCCCACCTAAACTCAAGCACTAACAACTCTTCCGACTCTGACCCTGAGGTCCGCCTCTTCGAGGCACCGAGAGACCCCAGGACGGCTCCGGGGGGCCCAGCCCGCTCCCCACAGCGCTGCGCCTCGCCCGGCCGCTCTCCGGCTCCGTCCCGGGCCGGGG